>NW_006408574.1:3739348-3770032 GCF_000296735.1 Chrysochloris asiatica | reverse complement strand
GGTGTTGGAGGAGAATACTGAAAGTGCCATGGACTGCCAAAAGAACCAATAGATCTGTTTAGGAAGAAGTGCAGCCAGAGTGCTCCTTGGAGGCCAGGATGGCCAAAGTTTGTCTCTCATATTTGGGACATATTGTCAGGAGGGACCAGTCACTGGCGAAGGATATCATGTTTGGTAAGGTGGAGGGTCAGAGAAAAAGATGGATTGGCCAAGTGGCAGCATTGATGGACTCGAGCATGGCAACAGTTGTGAGGTTGGCCTAGGATCGGGCAGTGTTTCATTCTGTTGTGCATAAGTTCTCTATGAATCGGTGCCGACTCAATGGCACCTAACAACAACAACAATTCATTGGGCCTGGGATGGTCTGAGGCCAGAGGAAGGGGCTTCGAGCCACAGCCATCTCCTAATGGCCATGGGCTCCCGCCTGCTGTGAGTCCCCTCAAGGTTCACCTTTGCCAGAGAGAGAGCTGAGCCCTGGGCTCAGGAGGGTGGCCCGGAGGCAGGAGGCAGGTGGCTCCACAATGGGTGGGGTGCCCAGCCTTGACTCTGCCTGCCAGGGGCAGGGAGGGCTCCTTGGAGGAGGTGTTTGGGGCAGGAGCTGAGAGGGCGTGTGCTCTGAGGAGGGGGGCTGGCCTGTGGGACCCCAGATAGTGACACAACAAGTAGGCACTGGAGACCTGCTGGTGGTTTCAGGACCTCGTGGCTGTGCCCGTCTTTGGGGATGTCTCTAGTCAGCCGCTTTGGCGGTGACACCCTGAATTAGTGAGGGGCCCGGGGTCCTCACCAGCCCAAGCTGGGTGAGAACACGGGCACGGTGGCGAGTGGGCAGAGGGTGTGCCAGACCCTGAGTGCTCAGGGACAGCTGATGAAAGTCGTCTGGGGTTCACCCCTGGTCTCATGTAGTGGTCAGCCCTTCCTGAGGTGGCCCCGGGACTGTGATCTTGATGTGGAGATCCCCCAGCTCCTGTGTCAGGTTGGGGTGTGACCCCAAGGTGTCAGTGAGCCTTGAACCTGCCTTCATCGGCCAGTACCGGTTTGTGGTGCTGTGCCTGCCTTCTGACTGGCTCTGGAGGGTCCCAGCCAGGGGGAGGCCGGGGGAGGGCAGGAGGCCTCGTTGGCCAGCAGATGCCCCTTGAGCTTGGATGGAGGTCTGTGGACTTGGGGTTCTGGGGTGAGGGGTGGGGGAAACTGGCTCTGGGGGGAGGGAGCTCATCTGTGGTGGTTGCCAATTTCTATGGTGGGAACGGTGTCATCATGGCTGAGTGTGGCAGATCCATCCGTGGGACCCTGTGTCTGTGCCCACCTCAGAGGGGCACCTATGTGCTTGTCACTGTTCTTCATCAATCCGGGCTCCATGCCTGCTGCATTCTTGGCACCTGCTGACGGTGGGTCTGCCCAGTGTGGGGCCTGGCTGGACCTCTGTGGGGAGGAGGAAGCTGTGGGGGATTGTTATGTGGGGACTGAGGGGCCCAGCCCGTTGCTCAGGACGAGCCCCTGTCTGCCAGCCAGTGCTGGGCCCAGTGGAGGAGGAGGTGAATTTGAGTGAGAAGGAACCCCTGGGTCCTGGCCAGGCCTCTGCCCACTGTGGGGCTGAATCCCAGCCTTGGGGACCAGCGCTGCCTCTTCTTTGTTGCCCGGGGACTCAGGGCCTCGTTGGCAGGCGGTGAGGCTGGTTGGGTCCCAGTGAACCGGTTCTGTGGGCTGAGGGCCAAGAGGATTCCACAGACACCTCACTGCCTCCTCCCTGCCCCACCCCGGGGCACAGGCCCTCCGGCAGCTGAGGAAGATCTAGGGGTCACGGTTCACCACCAGCCACAGCTGAGTTGGCTTGACTTGCCTGTTGTGGATAAAGACTCGGACTGGGCAGGACTTGGTCATGCCCTCCTCCCTGCATGAGCTGGCCCAGGTGTGGCCCTGGGCCCTGAACTAGCTGTGTAGACAGAAGGGAAGGTTAGAGGAATGGGGTCTGTAGGCCAGGGTCTTGCTAGAATCAGCTTTGGGAGTTGCAAGGTCTAGAGTCCAGGCTGGATAAAGACAGAACTGGAGCCTGGACCCCTCCACTCCGAAGGGTAACTCCCTCATCTCTTCTGAGCCCCGTGTTGGGCAGGTGTTCATGGGGTCTGCTCTGTCGTGTGTGGCATGGGGTCCCGAGAACCCTGGTGGAGGTGGGAGATGTGCAGTGCTTTGAGGGTGAGCATGAGAGAGCACAGGATAATCCTGGGTGTAGGGGGAGGCCTGGGACTTGGGTATCTAGAAGTTCCAGTGGTGTGGACCTTTATGGGGTGGGGTGGGGGACCTGCCATGCGTTCCCTAGCCACTGGGGTCCCAGGGGACAAGTGCAGCATGAGCAGATGGTGGATGGTGTGTGGGGTGTGGCTGGGTTGCAGTGACCATCCCTGGAACATGGACCCTGTGCAGACTGCGGGGTTACCCAGACCTGGTGACATCAGAGTAGCATGCCCCCAACATTGCTCCTGGCAGGTGGCAGGAAGTCCCCCAGGCCTGGCAGCGGCCTGACGTGGACAGAGCTGGTTAGGTCTAGGGGCTTTTAGGGTAGGGACTGAGGACCCCCACTTGTGAGCCAAGGCGTGTGCCTCACCTGTGCCCACTCATACTGCCCACACTGGCTGATAGACTATGAAAGGAATCTGTGTCCAGAGGAAGGGCCCTGGTGTGTGGCTGAAGGTGGACAAGTCTCTCCGTCCATGTTGGTCCTGTAGATCCGACATCAGTCTGGTTTGGGCTCCACCATCTGGGGCCTAGGTCTCCGTTTTGCTTCTCTGCATTCAGGGCCCCCCCATCTCTGCCCCTGCTAATGTGGGGACTCTCTGTTGTGGACCCCACACCTTCTTTTGATGTGGGCCTTCCCCTTGTGTTGTGTTCAGCCCCCTGCTGCCCATCCCTCGCAGTCCCCGCTCCCAGGCTCCTGCTGGTACATAGGTGGGAGCTGGGAGAGGTGAGTCCTGAGAAGTCTGCACGTGGCTCTTCCCCTCGCCAGGCCACAAGCTTATTGGGCAGGCCCGGGACCAGCTTAGCACTTTGGTGGGGTGGTGGGCTCAGCCCCAGGCGACCAGCTTGGCTTCTCGTCCCCTCAGTCTCTGAAGGGTGGTCCCACCGGCTGCACATCTGTGGATTGAGGAAATGAGGCCGGGTCCTTGTCCTCTTCCCAGAAGCTCCCGGGTTCGGCCAATGGGAGCTACTTGTGGTCACAGGTGTCTGGGTGAGGCTGGCAGGCCGGGCGGGTCTTGACAAAGGGGAACTCGGCCGCTGGGCAGTGCACACCAGCCGCCTCGCCTGGGACTCGGCCGCTTGGTTCCTTCCTGTGTCCTGAGCCGCCACACTGCTTCCCTGGAGGCTGTGGGAGCCCGCGCCTGCGGGCCGGGCACTGCGGGGACCGGGGCCACCCCCATGGTGGGATCTGACCATGCGACTGCACCTGCTGTCCTCACTCTCAGGTGGTGGCCTGCCCTGGCAGGTGGGGGACAGCAGGTGGCCTGCAGGTGAGGGCCAGCTCTGAGAGGGTCCCGGGTATGCTGTGTCATGGGAGGACAGTGGGAAGGACTCGGGTGGCAGGTGAGGAGTCTGGACTTGGGGTTGGCCTCTGGGCATGGGACCCTCACTGTGGTCACAGAGGGTTTCCACCTAAGGAGGCCAGTGTCCACTGTGCCCTGCTGATGGAGGTCTGGGCATGAAGCCTGCCCACCCAGGGTCCCACCCCTCCTGGCCCTGTTTTAAGGGTACAAGGCCATTTCTTCCTGCAATTCTCCTTTCCCTCACAGACCCCCTGAGAGGGTCAGCCACCTCTGTGCCCGAGTTCCCGCGGACGCTGAGCCGCAGACGTGAAGCCAGGGAGGGCTTCTAACCAGATCTGGCTATGCGGGGCTGGCTTCTGCCCCCTGGACAGACCACGCTTTTTAAGCAGTATTTATAGTTTTTAATGTTTAACCCTTCACACTCTGGTGCCTCACTTGCTGCCCTTGGCTGGGGACCCTGGCCTTCAGCCCTGGCTGATCCGAGTCTCCCTCCTCTGAAGCCCACTGAGGGACAAGCCCTTGGCCACTCATGGCCCCAGCCACGCAGGGACCAGCTTTGCCCGCTCCAGTCATTCCAGGTCTGTGTTTTTGAGCTTTTGGAAGACCCCATCGTCTTGTCAGCCACGTGTTGGCTCTTGGGTTTTGTTTTCCTTTGAGGAGGTGACCTGGGGGGGGGGGCCTGCATTCATACCTGTCCCCCGCTTGGCGGTAACGCTGACAGACCTCCTTGGGCCTGAGTCTTGTTGTCCTCTGCAAGCTATGTAGGCATGGTGCTAACTGTACTCACCTGTGGTGGCCACGGTGGCCTGAAATCACAGGCTAACTAGTTAGCATCTGCCTGGACTGGGGGTAGGGCCCTCAGTGGCTTGTATGTGGCTATCCTTGGAGGTGGGGGTGCACTGTGGTATTGCAGTGTCGGGCGTTCTCCACACCTCGCGACACAGCTGACAGCCTCCTTGTAGGTGAATTGGGAACCTAGGATCCCCACTTGTGGCACACGTCCACCTCGGGTGGGGTCTGAGTTGGGCCTTACTGTCCATCCATGTTCAATGGGTGTTTCTGTATCTTTGCTCTCTGGGAGTTAGGGAGCGGTATGTTTGGACTCTGTGTAAACTGAGGCAGTGGGTACTGCGTTCGGGCGTCTGGGGAGTGGGCATAGGGTGTGGGGTGGGTAGCTTCTCTGGATTGAGGGAGGTTTGGAGTTGACCAGACCTTTTCACTTTGCCTCGTGATCTTTGTGGGCGTGGAGAGTAGGTGCTTTGTTTTCAGTCTGTATCATAGGTGAGGTTCTGTTCCCCCTCGTCTGCGGAGGCCAAGCCCCCAGCCAGGGCACCACTGCTGACTCAGGGCTGGGATGGGTGGGCCCCTGAGCTAGGGGCAGGGTCCCTAGGGGTGCTGGTATCCACAGTGTGGGAGGACCCTGGTAGCCTTGCCCTGCCACCCTCATCCTTGAGCCACCCATGCCCGGAAGGTCTGCCCAGCGGCAGTGTGGCCATGGAAAGGTCCCCTCTGCAGCTGACCATTGCGGTCCACTGGTCCCCCCGCACTCCCATAGGCAGGCGGTATGTGGCCGTCACAGGAAACCGTGGAGGTGGGAATGTGATTTCCACGACAGAGTGCAGACAGCATGGTTCAAACTGAAAGTGCTTGTTGTTAAAGAGAAACCACCCCTCCGCCCGCAGCCCCCAGCCTCCTCCTGGGGCCCCGCTGGGCCTCTGAGGGGGGATTTCACAGGAATTCCCCTCCGGGGCCTGTGGTGTCAGCACGGTTCTAGGGATGGAGCCCAGCCGGCAGAGGTGAGCACCCTCCAGTCTGCCCAAGGTGGAGGGTCATTGTGCGGGGTCCCAGGCCCAACTCCTGCAGAATGGGGTACCGAGTCCCCCTTTCCTTCCAGACCTCCTCCCTTTGGTAGAACAGGATGCTGGCCTGGGGCCGACGTGGGGGTCTGCCTTCTGCAGGGATATTGGTTACACCGTTGAGGCTGCGGTTTTCAGGGGCGTCACCCTTGGGCACCAGGGTCTCCATTTTGCAGAGATGTGGGGTGCATCATGGGTGGGGCCTGTACAGACCTCTTTGTCACACTTTTCCCACTGGGCTCCGGGAGGCCTGGAGGGCTACTCCTGCCCCCCTCCCCCGTGTCTCCCCGGGCAGCATCCTTGGTGAGTGGTCCCGAGGGCAGCGGCTCCTCTGGGGGCGTGCTTGAGGGAGCATTGTGGAGGGGTGATTTCACCTTGCCCCTCTGATCCCCCACGCACCCCTGGAGGGTGGAGGAGTCAGACAGTGAGGCTGTCTGAGGAGGGGGCCAGGACTTCTTAGATTAAGGTATTGCCCCCCCCTGTGTGGATCAGCAGCTGCAGGGCCTTGCTGGGTCTCCGTGTCCTGCTGTCTCTGGCACCGTGTGCCGGGGTTGGGGTGGGAGATACGAGAACCACATTTGGGGTGTCTGTGAAGACCCTGGGCCTCCCTCCTGAGGGCCTCCCCCGATGCAGCAGGCTGGTCTGGGAGGATGGTGGACACAGCTGTGAAGGGTATGGCGCTTGTGCTGTGGCTCCGTTTCCTCTCTGTGCTCTTGGGCTTGGGCAGAGCTGCTCCTCACACCTGGTCACCCTGCAGCCCCAGGGTGGTGACCCTGTCCCCATGGTGCTGCCAGAATTGGGAGTAGGGGTAGCAAGTTTGGTCTTCTTGGTGGACTTTGGGGTCCCTGGTGCCCCAGTGAGCAACACTCTCCCTCAGCCTGCTCTCCGGGGCCTCTGGGAGGTTGGCCGGCCCTCCTGGCCACTTCCTACTGTGGTGACTAGGCTCCAGCAGTGTGGGTACCCCTTCCCTGCCTGTGTGGACGGCCAGTGGAGTCCAGTGTTGTCTGTTCATTTACCACTTGGGGTAGAATGCGGTCAGCGTCTGTCTGTCAAGGGTGTGGTCACTGCTGCTTGTCCATGTTATTCTGTTTACACCCTCGGTGGCCCCCCGGGGCATATCCCTGGACTGAGGGTCTGAGCTGGGGTCTCCTGAGTGGGAAGCCCGAGGACCAGGCCTTTGTTCCGCTGCAGACTAAGTCGTCACGTGACAGCAACCCTGACCATCACCACCGCTGTTGCTCCACAGACCCCTGCCCCGACCAGCCCTCCTCCAGTGGTGTGGATAGGGTGGACTCAGGGGGAACTGAATGAGGTCACTGCCACCAAGGTGCTCGCCAGCTGGTCAGGTGTGGGGGTGGGGGAGCCGAGCCCCCACTGGCCTCTGGTGTGGGCGGGGTTGTTGTTGATATTAAGTGCTGTCGAGTCAGTTCAGAGTCATAATGGCCCCGTATGTATAGGGTTTCTGAGGAGCGGATGCCCACCTTGCTGTTCAAACTGACCTTGAGGCCCAGTGCTGGGCCCTGGGAGGCTGTGGGCACCGCACCCGGACTCCACAAAAGGGGATTTTGGATTCCAGATTCCCAGAAGGTCCGAGCGGGCTTGGGTCTCATGATCCCATGGAGACTGGGCCCTGACCTCTTGGAAGGGACTAGGACATTACTGGACAGACTCCCTGGATTACTCCTGAGAGTTGGGTGCCTGGGGTACCCCGTCTTCCAGGCTGCAGGGTAGGCTGTGGTGCGGAGAACCGCGGCGTGTAAGACTGCCGGTGCTCATGGGCCCAAGCAAGATGAAGTCCCTTCAGGCCAGTTCTGGGCGGTGGAGGAGATGGGCATGTGACTAGTTTTTCATCTTTGACTGGCCACCTCCCCATTCAGAACTGGGCTGGGAACGTGACTCCCGAGTAGTGAGGGGCTGGAGCCGTTAGTCTTGTAGGCCAAGGGGCTAGTGACTGGCTGAGGGACGGGCTAGGATTCTCTGGTCAGATGGGGACCTCTTTTTTTTTCTGTCATATATCGTTTCATTGCCATGGTTACAATGCCCTCCATGCATCATCAACCAACCAAAGGGTATATCCTATAAGCCTGCCCCCTAGTTGTCAGCACACAGCCCCTCTCCCTCTCTGTGTCTAAAGTCTCCAGCCGCCCCATCTCTCCACGTCATCATCTCTGCCTCCATCTCTGGCGTCACTACTTTTTTGGGTAGGGTCCCGCTCTCAGCTCTTCTCCCTTGATGGTCCCAGGGACCTCCGCTCCTAGACTAGAAAGTTAATCACCCTCTTCCTTGCTATAAAACATCTACCTTTACATTTCCAACCCTCACAATCAGTCCTGATAACAATTATTCACTGTTGTATCACAGGAGACCCACCAGCTGGGGACCTCTTGAAGGCTGCCTGCCATGTTGGACTCTGACTGGGGTCATTTTGACCCCAATGAATAAGGAAGGCCAGGGAAGAATTGGCACCTTTGAATTACGGTGTTGGTGGGGAATATTGATGATACCGGGAACTGATAGAATGCTCACAGACTTGGGACCTGTTGTCACGAGGGACCAGTCCCTAGAGAAGGACATCATGCTTGGTAAGGTGGAGGGTCAGAGAAAAAGATGACCACCCCCAACGAGCTGGACTGACTCAGTGACAGCAGCAGGGACGGCTGTGTGCGTGGCGTAGGTCTGGCCAGTGAGATGGACCCTCCACTGAATACCACCTAACAACAACACTCCCTATGAGAACTGAGCTGAACCGGGCTCCACTCACTGGGGTCCGAGTTTTGGGGCTGGGGCCATTGGGAAAGGGCAGGATGACCCCAGAGAAGCAGAAATTTCAGCTGAAGCCACCAAAGCTGACAGTGAGCTGGGAGGTGGGGGGTGGGGGGATCATGCAGCCCGGGTCCAGGGCCACAGACTCTGTTCTTGCTTTCCCTTCCCGAATGCGGGCAGGGATTGAGACAGAACCCGACAGAACCCATTCCATTTTAGAGGGGAAAACCAAGGCCTAGCCAGGACAGTGGCCTGTCCTCCCAGGGCCCTCAGTCAGGGTCCCATCCCTGCTGGCACGTTGGTCACGTCTGCCCACCCACCTGGTTTTGGAGGATCCCTCACCCCATGGGTCCCGTGTACACTTCCTGCCCCTCCCTCCACCGCAGGCTCCCCAAACCCTGTCTCGCCGTGGTCCCCACCACACTCCCAGCCCTGGCTGCCACTTCTCCCCCCAGCGGGCGGGCGGCAGGGGAAGCGGTACTTGGTACTTCCGGAAGGCGGAGGCTGGAGGTAGGCGCCCCAGGAAGCTCCTAAGGGCTCGATAGCTCCCTGCTACAAGGTTTCAGTTCCGGGGGAGTCCCTAAGCAGATTGGGGGGGGCAATGTGTGTGCTCCGAATCCCCTTTTTGTCGGGGTATCACTCACTGCCTGGCTGGTCCTGGCCAGCTTCTTTCCCACACGACCTTAGCGGTCTCGTTGCCCCAGCTCCCCGCTGCTTGGTGTGACCTTTGGTAGATGGCTATCTGTGCCCACCCCGTGCTTTTTACTGGCTTCCACTGACCCCATCCATAGCAGGCCTCAGCTTTCTTGTCTGTCCCACTGGATACCTGACCCCAGTCTGTGGCCTCCCAGGGCCACAGAAGGGTGCAGAGGGGACTCTGGTGGCGTCTGAAAGTCTATTCAAGAGTTGGGGGGCCCCTTAATGCTGGGGAGAGGGCTGGTGACCCGGGGGCTTCCCCCCCGCACCACAGTCGGGCTGGCATTTCCTGCCTTCATCTGCCTCCTCCCCCTGCCAGGCAGAGGCAGGAAGGGAGTTGGTGGGGGTTCTCCCGTCCATACTGGAGAAGGCTGGTGTAGTCTGGGGGGGCCCTGGGCAGGAATTTGCATTGTTAGGGCATCCTTTCCCCCTTCTGAAGGAAGCTCAGCATCACTTGACTGGCCTGTGAGTGTCATTCCTGAGTGGTGATTTTATTTCTACTTGTATCCCACCTGCCACGGGGAACTTACCCCTTGAGAAGTAGCCTGTGTGTTTGCTGGGCAGTAATTGGGATGACAAGAGCCCTTTTAAAACTTGATTCAGTGTCCCTTCCCTGCCCAGTGTCCAGGCACAGAGAGTCTCCCTGCACCTTGTCCCTGCTCCTAGGACTTTGTGTCTGCTCCTCAGATATTTGCAAACTCCAGTAAGTTTGAGGCCTGACTAGCTTTGAGTGGCAAGGGAGGGATCAGTCTGCAACCCAGCAGTCGTTGTAAGTGGGTAGGGTGCTGGGGGTCTGGGCCGCATCTCTTCCCACCCTCTGTTCTCCAGGTGGCTCTGAGGGTATCTTCCCCAAACTCTGGATCTCATTGATGGGACAGTTCCTAGGCAGATGACAGGCGGGGAGGCTCAAACTTCAATGCTTCTGTGTTGCCATTCAGCCCCCCCACCCCCCGCAGCCTCCAGGCCCCTCTGTGCCCCCCTGGTGGGCGGGGATGCTGTGTGTCCGCAGCTCCATGCAGCCTGGGCGCCAGCCTGCCAGGGAGTGAGACAGGTGCATCAGATAAGCTCTGGGGGTGGGGGTGGGGGCCTGCGAGTCCCAAGTGTGACTTTTGAAGAACGTGGCCTTATCGTAGCTTGCACTTATCAGCTGGTGGGGACAGAGCACCCGGAGAGGCGGTGCCGGCACGCACGTGAAGGAGGGTGGCCCCGCGCTGCAGGCTCAGGGTGTTTTGACACGTTCTCCCTTTCCTTGTCAACATTCTCTTCCTGGCCAGCAAGTGTCCAGAAAGCACAGCTAGCACATTGTTGCCAGGCACCGGGGAAGCGTCTGCTGTGAGCTCTGAGTGCAAACAGGATGTGCTGGGAAGCAGAACCTGGACCGTGCCTGGGGTGGCTGCTCCCAGGGACCCAAAATCGCCGTGCATTCTGGAGCAGTTGTGGACACTCGCTCTATGCGTCTCCATCTGGTGGCCTAGGGTGGGTGCAGGGATGACAGGGGAGGGGCTGTGCCTGAGGACGTGCGTGCCCACCTTCCTGAAGGCTGGACCGCTGCCCTCATGCCCAACCCCCTTCTTTGGAACCTCTCGCTGTTGCCTTGTTTTTTTTCTTGCCGACCAGTTTTCCCCACTCCTGGTTGGCTCCCATCTCCTCTGTGAAGCCATGGGATGAGGGTTGGGGACTTTGGGGTACAGTCTGCAGTGGGCAGCCAGGCCAGCTGCCTCCCACCCTCCCTCCTTCCTTCCGGCCAAAGCTCTCTCCTCCGTCTCCCTCCCCTTCCTGCTGCAGAGAGCAAACAAACAACCCAGCCCATGGCTCAGGCTCAGCCAGGCCCCCACTGCAACCTTAGGTGCTGTTAGTGGGCCTGCAAAGCTGTCCTCCCTTCCCTGGACACTGCTGGAGGGACGCTGCTGTCTTAGGGGGAGACTGTCCCGGAGACCTTCCCTCCCTGTCCTGCCAGGATTACTTAGAGGGTGGGAGCTGTCCGTCCCCTCCCAGGCCCTGAAATCCTCCTCTTGTTCTCAGGCCCATCTCCAGAAAAGCCTTCCTTTCCTCTCTGGGTCGTTCCTAGGAGGAGTGAGCCAGCCCTGGTCCCATGCCAGCCTGCTCATTCCAAGTGGATGTGTTGTTGTTGTTGTTATTAGGTGCTATCGGCTCTGACTCACAGCAACCCTATGCACAACAGAAGGAAACTGCCCGGTACTGCACCAACCTCGTAATCCGTGCTCTGTGCCCATTGTTCCTGCCCTGGTGCCACTCCATCTCATTGCGAGTCTTCCTCTTTGTCGCTGACCATCACTTAACCAAGCTTGATGGCTTTCTCCAAGCTTGAGGCTTTCTCCTCCTGATCACATGTCCAAAGTATGTGAGGTGAGATCTTGCCAATCTCCCTTCTAAGGACTATTTTGCGTTTGCTTCTTCCAAGACAGATTTTCTCCCGGAACCCCATCTTCTTCTCCAACACTATAATCCAAAGGTGCCGCTTCTTCTCTGGTCTTCTTACTGATATTCACCCTTTAAAGGCAGATGAGGCAAGGAGAAAGAGCATGACTTGGGTCAGGGGCATCTTTGTCCTCAAAGTGGCATCTTTGGCCTTTAACACTTTCAGGAAGCCTTTTGTGGCTGACTTGCGCAATGCGATAGATGCATTGATTTCTTGACTGCAGCTTCCATGGGCACTGATTGTGGATCCAAGTGAAATCTGACCCTTGACAATTTCCTTATCCGTTCATCAAGATGCTGCTTATCGGTCCTGCTGTGAGGATTTTTGTTTCTTTTTTGAGGCGTGGCGTTGCGGGTTAATGTGCTGGACTGCAAGGTCGGTTTGAGAACCGTAAGGTCGGCATTTCAAGCTCACCAACTGCTACTTGGGAAACCTGATACAGGGTCGCTATGAGTCAGAACCGACTCGACAGCACTTAACAACAACAATAGTCCATACGGAAGGCGGTGGTCTTTCATTTTCATCAGTAAGTGCTTCAAGTCCTCTTGGCTTTCAGCAAACAAGTTCGCACCATCTGCACATAGAAGGCTGTTAAGGAGCCTTACTCACTCTTCTTCATCTAGCCCAGCTCCTCTAACTTGCCTGTCTGCGTTTCCCAGGCGAGGAAACCTGGTGTGGAAAGGGAAGAGGCTCAGGGCTCCTCATCCCAGGCAGCTGGGCGGCAGGACGGGATGCTGCTGGCATGGGTGCCAGCCTGTGGCAGCTCAGAGTCCAGGGACAGCTGCAGATTTCTGGGGACATGACTTGTGGGTCTCATCACCTTCTTGAGAGGATCCCATGAGACCTAGGGTTAGGAATGTGCTTCACAGACTCCGTCGATCAGCATGATTCTGTTTGTCAGTCCCCATCTGGAGATTTCTCCTGGACTTGGGGACCTCCAGGCTCCAGGTGGGTGACAGCCACACATGGATTCCACCCATTCTAGTTCCAGGAGCTTAATGACTAATCGGGCTGGTTTGCAATACCATTCTCCACCTGTAAGCATCGCCACTGTGTGTTCCACGCCTGCTAGTTCATTTCCTTCTTTGAGAATTGCGTGAGGCATTGCTTTTCTGCTGGAGGCTCTGCCTAGGTTGGACAGGGCACTAGCCAGGCTCACCTGCCCCGCTGTAGCCTTGTAGCGTCATGGCAAATTGATGGTCTGAATATGGTGCCCTTCTAGGTCCTCCATCAGGGAAAGCGGCAGAAGTGTCAGGCAGGCTGCAGGCCGCAGGAAGGGGCTAGGCAGACACAGGAGTCCTCTGTAGGCAATGTCGACTCACCTGCAGGACAGTCAGCACCAAGTGCCTCCCTGGGGAAGAGCCTGGGCATGCAGGGACTCAGTGTTCACAGCTGCCCAATGGACGTGATGGGTCTCTGGGTGTGGGGGACTTGAGAATGGAGTGTGGGCAGGACTCTTGGCATCAGCAGGGGCCCTGATGTTGGCTCACAGGGCCAGGTGTGAGCCTTGTCCCAGGTAGAATGCACTCAGGCACTACACTCGGGTGAGGGATGATGACGACACTGAGCCCACCTGTGTCCTTGGAAGGTCACTACCAGCCGGCTCTAGTCCTGCTGGGCTTCTGAGGAGCGTGTGGAATACTATCGGTGGACTGGAAGACCATTTTGCAGATGGGAAGGCTGAGGCTGGAAACCTCCGAGATAAAAGGCTGTCCTCCTCCTCTGAAGCCCCTGGCACAAGCCCTGGCCCCCTCCCCAGACCTGGCATGAACAGGAAGTGCTGGGTGGTCCTTGTGTGCCTTCCCTGCTCTCCCCCAAAGGGGGTCCGGTGCCTTTTGGGGTGCTGGTCAGCTGTAAGGACGCAGCCTCAGTTTCCCCATTTGAAAATGGGGGTAACAGTAGCGTTCAGTGGGGTCTTAGGGCCCACAGGGGACAACCATGTTTCCAGCAGCTGCCTCAGAGAGACCAGGCTGCTCTGGGCACCCTGCCTGGCCTTCTGTTGGTGTCCATTGGGGTGGGTTCGTGGCATTTGGGGGAGGGCTGTAGCCCATGTGTGGGGGGTGGTGGTGGTGGAAAGGACCGATTGTGGGTCTCCGACCTCGACTCTGAGCCCGTCCTGTGGCCTCTTGCCTTCTAGACTTTTCCACCCAGGTGAACTCATCGTCTCTCAACTCCCCAACGGGCCGAGGGCCCATGGCAGCGTCCTCCCTGCACCCACCCCTGGGGCCAGCCATCGGTTCTCCTCTGGGCTCTCCTGGCCAGCTGCACTCACCCATTGGCACCCTGAGCTCTCCGATCAACGGCATGGGTCCACCTTTCTCGGTCATCAGCTCGCCCATGGGCCCACACTCCATGTCTGTACCCACTGGACCTTCCCTGGGGTTTGGCGCCGGCAGCCCCCAGGTGAGTTTGGGGCTGGGGCTGGGGTTGGGGCGTGGGAGTTGGGAAGCCAGCTCAGTTTGTTCCAGTTTCACTCTGTGCTGGCCAGCCCTCTGTCCATCCCTGACCAGCCTGACATTTTGCTGTACTCTGTGCCTGGCCTCTCTTCTTGGACAGACCGTAGGTTCCCCCCCCCCCGCCGCCCCCATGGCTGTTCCCTTCAGCAGCTTGTGTTAGAAACCCCGAGGTTCCCCATATTCATGGAGGTGTGGGTGGAGTTCAGGGGGTGTGCTCCCACCCCCAAAACCACAACCGCAAACTCCCGAGTTGCCGGAACCAGTGAGGTTCTCTGACTTGTGATGTAGCTGGGCGGGGGCCTGGCATCTTTCCGAGTCACCGCTGGGAGGCAGCAGCATGATCAGCGGGCCCACCCACAGCTACATTCCAGCAGCGTCTGGAAACAGCCTGTCTGCCTCTGTCTCCCCTGGCCTGTCCCAGAGCCAGTCTGGCAAATCCCGGCACGTGACCACACTGAGAGTGTTGGTTTTTGGGTGTTGAGGGAAGCCGCCAAGTACCACACAGAGGGGCTCCCAGACCTGGGCATGTCTCGGCCTCACCCAGTCTCCACAGGACAGTCTTAGAGAAGGGGCAACTTGGACTCCCACTGCAGACTTTGGCTGTGATGTCCCTGGTCTGGGCATTGCTTGCTTGCTGGGCACCTTCCCTCGAGGACAGCTGAGCTGCCGGGCAGTGGGGGGCCTGCTGTGGGCTGGGGGAGGAAGGGCGTGGTGGGTGTGGACTAGAACCGCTGAGGTGGGCCCAGGAGACCCGGCGAGCACCGATGGAACTGTGTCAGGAACTGAAATGAGTGTCAGGACGTGAAAGGGGAAACGGATGGGGCCTGAGCCTGGTTTTGCACCGTGTGTCCTCAGAGATGGGCAGAGGCCCAGGAGGAGTCCCTGAGTGAGGAGACCAGGCCACCATGCTTGGGGCTGGGACTTGCAAGAGGAGGAGGAAAGAATAAGACCACCTTTCTGGTGCTGCCGATGGGGTCCCGTCCTCCACAGCCCCCACACTCCCCCGCTGTCCAGAGCAGGATCCTTGCCCACGTATTCTCAGTGGTTCCCTCCAACTAGGATCCCAGAGCAGCCACCCACAGACAGCCCCAGTCCCAGGAGGCTCAGGGTCAGTGTCCTGCTGCTGTCCCCTTTCTGAGGTACCTTTTTCATGCCTCCAGATGTTAGCCCGGGTCACGCTTTGTCTGGGGTACCCCTTCCTTGTCTTTGTAGGCCTCCTGGGGTCATCTCGGGGCGGACACATGTGGGCTGCCCGACTGGGGGTCCTCCTCACAGATGGCCTGCCCATGGTGTGGGTCAGGTGGTGCTCGGAACATGATCCTGGGGGGAGGAGCATGCTGAGTAGACCCCATGCTCCCCCAGTTTTCAGAGGGGTCCCTCAGCGGCAGACGGTTGAGGCGGAGGTGGAATCCGAAGTCAGGGCTGTCTTCCATGGAGACACCAAGCTGGGGAAAGTGACCTGTGTTCCTTCTCCGAGACTTTCGGGTTATGTGTGTATGACTGCCCCCTCTGGCTTTGTTCTTGGTGCCTGTGTGGGGCCAGGTGAGCTGATACTAAGGGACTTAGGGGCATGTGTCCCGCTCTTGCTAAGTGGCACCTGACAGGCCCTGCCCCTCCTTTAGCCTCAGTTTCCCCATCTACAGCACACCCCCCCTTCTGAGAACTGCTCAGCAGAGGAGTAGCTGGGTGCCTTGCCCAGGCCCAGCCTTAGTGTCCTCTTCTGGAAAAGGGCAGGCAGCACACGGCCTCCCAGACAGGGACAGGCGAGCGAGCAGACAGACGGTGGGGTGTGTTGTGCGTGCCCCAGACTCAGGGGTGTGCCCTGACCCTTCTTAGCCCCTCCTGACACCAGCGAAGTAAGCACAGGGCATTTTGAACCACAGAAGGGCCCCCACCTTGGCAGTGGAGACCCCTGGACACTCTCCCAGCCCTGAACGCAGACAGCCTGAGTGCCCCATTCATGTCATGTCTCCCTCGCCATCTACCCTGGGCCTCACATCCTATCTACACCAGACCCCCTCAGCTCAGAGCATGACCAGCCAGGACTCCCAGCCCTGTCCACCCTGAATCCCAGCCCCATCCTTATCTGACCCTGAGCGGATTCTTCAGGCCCCAGCCGTATGCACCAGGCTGGGGGGTGGGGTGGTTTCTGCTGTGTTAGCTTCCTGTCCCATGAGAAAGGGGACTGAGAGTGGGGGTTCTGGGGAAGGAAGAGGGGTGGGGCCCGGAGGGACCGAGGCTACCAGGGGGCAACTTGGGCAGCTGTTCCCCACCTAGAGGCTTCTGCAGGGCTGTGAGTTCCGCCTTGGCTGGGGGTTTGCAGAAGCGAGGACACAGGCTGTCGGGAGGGGTACAGAGATGCTCCGGGGGCCCTTTGCGCTGAGGGAGCCAGGCTGACTAGAGACTCTGGCAGAGGCTGGGGACCAAAACTGCTGTGTCATTGCGGCAGCTGTTGCCAGGGCGACCGGGTGAGTTTCCCACGCCACCTCCTGGCCCCAGCAAGTGCTGTGCAGTCAGGGGGGAGGTGGAGGGAGGCGCCGGGGGTCATGGCATCAGAGACCCCAGACCCTACCCAGCAGCCTCGGGCTGGTGGCGTAATGCAGAGCACACACCTGCCTCATGGAGAGGGGTCCCCAACGCTCCTCCCCAGAGTGAGCTTGTCTCAGGGAGTGTTAATGCGTACAGTCCCTGGCGGTGCCCTGCAGTCTGTGGCCGTGCTGTGGGCTCTTTTGCAGTGGACACCCCCTGGACACTCTCCCCTGCCCTGTCTCCACTGCAAAAGTGCCGTGGGGTCCTCGGCGGTGGGAGCCCCCCTTCCTGGAGACCTGGTGCTCAGCTCAACTTCTCTGTTTGTGAAGCAGGGATGTGGTCACGTGCCCACCCCCCACCCTGGTCTGCCACCCTCCCTCCACAGCTCAACTCGCCCATGAACCTGGTCAGCAGCACCGAGGACATCAAACCCCCGCTGGGCCTCAATGGCGTCCTCAAGGTCCCCGCCCACCCCTCAGGAAACATGGCGGCCTTCACCAAGCACATCTGTGCCATCTGTGGTGACCGCTCCTCAGGTAGGATGCTGGTGGGGGTCTCCTAGGGCTGCTCTGCCCAACTGACAGAGCCAGAGCAGATGGACGGCCAAGGGCCACTGCTGGGTGCGTGGGACCAGAGGCGGGGGGGAGATGCCGTCGGGGAGACTCCAGCAGCCCAGGCGGAGCAGAGCCAAGCTGCTGTCTGAAATGGGACAGGGTGGGACGGGGTGGGGGTCCGCTCACTGCCCACTCCCTCACAGGCAAGCACTACGGGGTCTACAGCTGTGAAGGCTGCAAGGGTTTCTTCAAGCGCACGGTGCGTAAGGACCTGACGTACACCTGCCGCGACAACAAGGATTGCCTGATCGACAAGCGGCAGCGGAACCGATGCCAGTACTGCCGCTACCAGAAGTGCCTGGCGATGGGCATGAAGCGGGAAGGTAGGGTGGCACCGCTGCTCTGGGCCATGCACGGGACCTGCACCCAGAGCAGGGGGACCAGGAACGCTTTACTTTAGGGCCTCTAGTTGGTGTGGCTGGGAGCGTAGTGGTTACGAATTGGGCTGCGAACCTCAGGGTCAGCAGTTCGAAACTTCCAGCTGTTCTGCGGGAGAAAGATGAGGCTTTCTGCTCCCGTAAAGATTTACAGCCTTGGACGCCCTGTGCAGGGTCGCTATGGGTCAGAACCGACTCCACGGTACATAACAACAACAACAAAGATTCACAGCCTTGGAAACCCTGTAGAGGGTCACTGTGAGTCGGAACCGACTCCCCGGCACATAACCACCACCACCAGTTGGTGTGGCGCTGTAGGATCAGCACTGGAATCACAAGGTTGGCAGTTCAGACTCCCTCAGGAAGCCTGTACACACAGGGTGGTTTAACAACACACAGCCCCGAGGTTGGCGGTTCAAACCACCAGCCACTCCGTGGACAGACGATGAGGCGGTCTACCCCCGTAAAGATGTGTAGTCTCAGACCCCCTGTGTAGAGTTGCTGTGGGTTGGAACCGACTCGATGGCAGTGGTTGGCTTGGGTTTGGTGTCAGTGATTGTGGTGAAGAGTTTGTTACCAGTAGAGGTTGTTTCCGTTGTTACAAAGCGAGGGCACATTTGTTTCATGGTAAACGGCAAGTGTGCTTGAAAGAGGAGGGCTGGTGTGGCGCCGTAGGATCAGCAATGGACTGCTAACTCCAGGGTTGTTGGTTCAAACCCACCATCTGCTCCTCAGAACCAACCCGACGGCACTTAACAACAATGTGTCTGTGAGTCAGGCGTCCATAACTTGATTCACCCTCAGGCCTGGCAGACTCTCAAGTGTGTGGTTTGTGTTCACACTGTGATGACTTGTGCCCTTGGCCTTCTGGGATTGAAAGATGCTCCCAGGTTCAGGGCTAGCATCTTGTCCCTCCTTTCTCTCCATGCCTCTTCCGAGGCCCACTCTTCCCTTCCCACCAGCCCAGTGGCCCTCCCTGAGAGCCCTCCCCTGACTGTATACCAGCAGCTGATGGCCCGCCCTGAGGGTGAGCGACTGGATTTTTAAATTCTTTGAAAAATGTTTAATCTTTTGGTGTGGCGCTGTGGGTTAATGCGCTGGGCTTCAAAGTCTATTTGAACCACAACATTGGTCGGCGGTTCAAGCTCACCAGCCGCTCCTTGGAAACCCTCTAGGGGGTCCCTATGAGCCGGGACCAACTCAACAGCACTAAAAACCACAGCAGTCTTTTAGTGCCTTCACAGCCTCAAGTTTAAAAAGTTTTTATTGTGAATTGAGTGATAGTTGACATGGGAGAGCTCAATAGTTTTTGAAAGAAAATGAAACCCCAGCTATTCCCTGAGTACCCGGGGGGCTTCCTTCTTCTGGAGACTGTGGGGGGCAGGAAGTTCTGAGTCTCTTCATCTTGCAGTCCCCGGTGTAGCCAGCTGTTCTTGGAAGGCCTGGCTGCGCGGAGCCTTCGGGAAGGGAGGCCCTTGAACCATCTCCCTGAGACATGCTGGGCATGCCCTGAGGTGTGCAGGTGTAGAAACTGAGGCACAGATGGATTGGGGTTTATACAGGGTCACCCTGCTGGTCCTTTGCAGCAGCCAGAGGGTTGCGGTGGGTGCCGGGCCAGGGGGGCATGTGTCTAAGCGCTCAGCTTCTGGAACGCCCTGTAGTCAGGGAGGGCGCGTGTGACTACTTGATGGCGGATGGGTGGGTGGGGGGGGGCTGTCTGATGAACAGCTCAGGGATGTGGCGTCAGGCCGAGGCTATGTGTCCATGCTGACTAGGGACTGGCCTTCATCCTCCCGGAGAACTCAGGATGCAGGGTCACACGGATGGCGTGCCTAGAAGTCTGGTCCCATCCTGTTCTCTGTGCCCCTAGTACTCGGGACCTCCACTGACTCCTGCTTATCCCTAGTGAGGCCCACCACTACCATGAGCACAGGCTTAGCGACGGGGAGCAACCTGAGCAGGCCCCCCAGCCAGCCACCCACGCCTTTTCTGGTGGGCGTCTCTGGTGTGGGCAGCCAGACCTGATTCACTGGCCGTTAGGTAAATGCCTGATTCAGTCCTTTGTTTCCGCTGGATTTATAAGTCACGAATGCACAGTAAAAACCCTCCCACGAAGCCCTCCCAGCCCCAAACACAACCATAAAATCACACCTCTCAGGCCGGGGTGACTCTGGCCGCCGGTGTGAGTGGCCTGGCGTGGGTGAGCCTGCGTGTGTCGTGGGCTCTGTGCGTCGGGGAACATCTCCCCGAGCCCATGTGTCTGTCGCCTGCAGCCTCAGGCAGCCCCTGCCCTGTCCCTCTGCTTCTGTTGCATCCTTGACATACTGTTTTGAGATTGTCTCCACACTGGCTTCAAGCGTCAGCCAGGCCTCCTGATCACCCCGTTACAGGTGAGGAGACGGAGGCTGGCATAGTGGGCTCACTGCTGAGAGGGCCCAGGGATCCTTGGCTTAGCACATCCCAGGAGGGGCCTGTTCTGCCTTAGGGTGGGTGGACCTCCACCCCATCTCCGATGGTGGTGCCAAATCCTGATAGCATCTACTGTTGGGCAATGGCAGGACCTGTGCGCACAGGTGGTCTCCTGGACTCGTTCTGCAGCATTCCATCCAGGGGACCTGTAGACACTGACCCAGTCTCAGGGGGGGAGACGAACCCCACCCTGAGGGGATTCCCGGCCTGCTGGGGTGCGACTGGTCTCGGCTCCTGGCCGTCCCCTCCTCCAGGATGGCCTCGCCCTGTTTCCTTCCTGCCTCCTTCTGCTTCCTGTCTGTGACTGGGCTCCTGAGGACGCCAGCGAGGAAATGGCAGTGTCTGTGTGTGCACACGCATTTGTGTGCGTGCGTGTGCGTGTGCGTGTGCTGGAGCATGCGTTCTACGTGTAGCTGCTCCATGGGAGAAAGAGAGGACTTTCTGCTCCCACACATTGACAGCCTCGGAAACCCTATACAGAGTCGCTAGGAGTCGGAATCGACTCGACAGCACATCACCATCACCACTGTGCACACATGTATGAGTGAACCTGCACATGTGCACATGTGTACCTGTGTGTACCTGTGCTTTGTGTGTGCAGATTTGTGTACGTGTGCCACTGTGCTTGTGTAGGCATGATGTGTGTACATGTGCACGCATGTAGGTGTAATGTGTGTGCCTTTGTACAGTGTTGAGTACTTGTGTGTGCATATGTATATGTTTGCACATCTGTGTGCACAAATGTGTATGTGTGCATATGTGCTTGTGTAGGCATGATATGTGATGTGTGCGATATATATGTATATGTGTGTGCATACACCCTTGTGGCTGTGTGCTTGTGTAGGTGTGATGGGTGTGTATGTGTGGATGTGCATGTGTGATATGTGCATGTGTACAGAGTGCGTACTTATGTGTGTGCATATGCATACATGTGCACATGTGCTTGTGTACCTGAATGTGAATGCGTACATGTGTGTGCACCTGTGTGCACGCGCACATGCGGGTACACGTGTGTGCCTGCATGTGTGAGTACTTGTGTATGCACATATGTATATGTGTGCCAGTGCACACATGAATGTGTGCATGTGTGTGTAGGTATGTGTATACCATGTACTTTGTACACACAGCGTGCACACATGTTCTCTACACACATGTGTACACATGGCTCTTTGCGTGACTTGTATCTGCATGTGTGTACGTGCACAGGCACACACATGTGTACGTGCGTGCACTGCGACTATGAATGTGCACATAAGTATACATGTGCATGTGTGCCTGTGCATACGTGTATGTGCGTATGCTCACGTGTGAGTGTAATGTGTGTACCAGCAGTATTTCACAACAACAGTGCACATGTGTGCAGAGACATGCAGCTCCTATAGTGAGGTGGTGTCTGCCTGAGAGCTGCCCTGGTGATTTCTGGACACATTGAGCAGGGGCTTGGTTGCATTGAGCCTCAGTTTTCTCATCTGTGTGGTGGGTCAACAGAGACTGGGGGAGGTACTGGCTCTGTGTGAAACCCATGGGAACCTTTCTGTATCTTGTTAGACACAGGGGTGTGTGTGGATGCAGAGTGACCCAAGCCTGCTGTGTGACTTTGATAGGACATCCTTCTTGGGGTCTCAGTTGTCCTGTCCTGAGCCTGTTCCATCCTGGCTGTGTGTGTCAGGACGGAGTTCGGGGAAAAAGCCCACCCAGCGAGAGGTCTCTGGAAATGCCCCTACTAGGGCTTTCTTTCACCCCAGGACAGATGGCAGCGGGGGGTGGTACATCCTGCAGTGACTGAGGGGATCAGCTCTGTTAGGGCCATGTCTGCTTTAGGGGAGCCAGCCCCCTGCTGGGCACACTCGCCTGGGCTGGGCTCTGTCTCTGCCCACCTCCCTGCCCCACACCCAGGCCTGGGAGGGCTGCGAGCTGGAGCCACTGGATAACGAGGCGCTGTATTTACAGACGCCTCCCACCCGAGGCTTCCCGGCGCCAGAACAACATAAGTCAACATGCTCCTGTCTCGGAGGTGATGGAGTTGGCAAAGTGTCCACCCCGCACACTAGGCCTGCCGCCGTCTATAAATAAAACCATAATATTTATAATGATGCTGCTCGGGGCTGCCGAGCTCTGTGTGGCTTCAAAGTGCTTTGCAAAACATTCCCTCATTAATTCCTGCCGCCCTGTGGAGGAGGCAGGTGCTGAGGAGTTCACTCCCACCCCCAGCATCCCACGTAGGACTGCTCTGGGGCTGTTTCTGGAGGGGGGTAAACTCCCTTGGGCCCAACAGCAAAGCTGTGGTCACCAAGAGCCGGCTTTGTGCCTGGTGTGGACTGGGGTGGAAGGCAGGCACCTACAGACTCGGAAGCTGAGATCCAGAGCGATTAAGGAATGCCCTAAAGTAGCCCAGGGCAGAGCAGGGCCCTGGGGGGTATGGGCTATGTCATTTGGGGGCTACAGTGTCCTGCAACCATGACCCTTGGCTCTCTAGGCCTCAGTTTCCCCACCGGGTGACACAGGTAGCTAAGCCTCTCAGCTGGGGGCCCACCCTCAGAGTCTGAGGGGAGCACATCATCACCGTGTCCGGCCCTGGATATGTGAACGGAGGTCAGTCTGTGCGGGGGCCTCCTGCTCTGTGGGTCCATCAGATTGTCCTGGACCCTCGACCACACCCTCCCGGATGTCAGTGTGGTGCTGAGGGTCCTGGAGGCCAGGGTGATGAAGCTCTTCACCACCTGCCGGTAGCTCCTGAGCAGCTCCAGCTGCTCTCCGATTTTCCAGAAGACCCAGGCTTGCAAAATCACCAACTTGAGGACTCCTGCCTGGCACCTGGGCCCAGCTGGTGCCATGTGAAGGGTTGGCATGTCTCCTGCCCTTGAATCTCGCCACGCGGATGGAACTTCCCATGCCCCAGCGTGTCCTATGGGGCTTGTGGAGCAACTTGGGAAGGGCCCGGGGCTGGCTCTCTGAAAGCCCAACAGCCCTGGAGAGAAAGGGGGCTGGTAAGGGTGATTCAGAGGGTGAGGGGCCTGGGGAGGCTGTCTCGGAACTTGTAGGGGGAGGAGGCTGTCCCAGAGTTTGTGGGGTCCCAGGGAGGCTGCCTTGGAGAGCGACGGGGCCTGGGAGACCGTATGAGAGCTTGTGGGGGCCAGGGTGGCTATCTCAGAGCTTATGGAAGCCGGGGAGGTTGTCCCAGACGGCGAGGGGGCCTGGGAGACTTATTGGAGCTTGTGGGGCCTGGGAGGCTGTCCTGAGGGGTTTGGGAGCCAGTGAAGCTGGATGGAGCCATTCTGGGGGTGAGAGGCCTGGTACGGTAGGGTGTGATTGTGGTGTTGCTTGGTGTGAGCTGAGGTGGACAGAGAGGCCCAGGAGGTCAGAGGAAACCCTGTAGAGTCCCGTCTGATGTTCTCACAGGCTCTGTCCTAGAACTTGGCTCCTGAAAGGGAGAGGGGGCTAGTGTCAGGTAGGCTGATAGAGCATGAGCTGGAGGCTGGGTCAGGGTGCCCGTACCCCCAGATTGTCAGGAAGCAGGTCCCTGTATTCCCCCAATTGTCAGGGGGCAGGGACAGGGCCTCCACACCCCCATATTGTCAGGAGGGAGGGACAGGGCCTCCACACCCCCCATATTGTCAGGAGGGAGGGACAGGGCCTCCACACCCCCCATATTGTCAGGAGGGAGGGACAGGGTCCCTGTACCCCCATATTGTCAGGAAGGAGAGATAGGGTCCCTGTACCCCCGATTGTCAGGAAGCAGGAACAGGGTCCCTGTACCTCTTCATATTGTCAGGAAGCAGGAACAGGGTCCCTCTATACCCCCGATTGTCAGGGGGCAGGGCCAGGGCCCCCACACCCCCCATATTGTCAGGAGTGAGGGATAGGGTTCCTGTACCCCCCAGATTGTCAGGAGGTGGGGACAGAGTCTCCTGTGCCCCTGATAGGTTAGTTAGTACCAATGGCTGCCGAACAGGGTGTTTCTGGGGAGCCATCCCGAGACCCCTCACTGAGGGGGGGAGGCAGGCTGTGTGGGTGCAGGCTTGCTTCAGGGACACCCTCTGCAATTCATTTGTTCTCTGAGCCTCGGTTTCCTTGTCTGTAAAATGGGGGGTGATGGTCCCACTTGATGGACCAGGAAAGCGAGGCTGAGTCCTGGTGTGGGGGTGCTGTAGGTTCAAGCTCACCAGTCAGTCCCCGGAAACCCTCTACAGGGTCGCTCTGGGTAGGAACCAACTCGATGCCACTTAACAACCCCAGAGCAGATGGTGTCAGAGAGATGGTAGCATTGTGGAGTCCACTCAGAGCCATTACCACAAGGGTCATTTTGTCAAGGAAAGGGGCACTCCATGGGCCTCTGCTGTGGAATTCCTTGCGGGGAGGGTCACCCTAGAGGTAGATGGACTGTAGTGACCACCCCAGGGAACTGCAGGAGGGGAGGAGGGCAGGCCAGAACCCTGTCTTGTCAGCATCAGCTGACCCGAGCCTCGGGTGGGTGGGGACACTCTGCCTCCTGCAGTATGGTCATCCTCTTTAACCTTGGTGTTGTATGGTTACCTGGACCCCTGGGGCCCAGCCCTTTCTAAGGCGGATTTACTGGATTTACCGCAGGGGACAGAGCAGGTTGGATGGGGGATGTCCCCTGACCTTCCAGATAGCATGGGGCATGAGGTCAGCCCAGGATGTCCAGGGTCCCAGACTGTAGGAGTCTGAAGCTTGGGGGACCCCTGGGTAGGGGGCCTGGGTTGGACTGGTTTGAAAGTCTGGTCTGGAAATCTGTCAGAGGTGCCCTGGTCCCTCTCAGGGCTCCTAGGGTAGTGTTGAAATGAGCCCTTCCCACCCCGCCTGCTCCTCACTGGCCTCTCTTCTTAGGGTACCAGAAACAGAGCCACGCCCCAGCCTCTGCTTCAAGGTGGTTCTCCCCACACCTGAGAGCGAGTTTCTGAGATATAGCCCCATCTGGTGTCCACTTCCATACGGTGGGGCCCTCCTGGAGGCCTGTCTCTGCCCTGATGCCCCCAGCCTGTCCCCTGCACCAGGCTAGTCCATGCATGGAGCCTGCTCTGACTGTTCCCAGGCCTGCCTCTTTTTTTGGGGGGGGGACATGGAGGACAATTTATTGCAATAAATTAACACACATCCAAAAATAACCAAAATGAACACATTAACACAGCATTTAAGCATATGAGAAAACCATCATATCAGTCTCCACCCTCCATTAAAATGCTGTGGTAGGTATAGTGAAGTGGGCTGTATCCTGCCACCTGAGAATCATTTGAATTCTATAGGGAAATTTTTGTTTTTTTAATGTTTTATTGTGAATTATATGATAGTTTACATGGGGGAACTTTAGTTTCACATTCATTCCATCATGTATCATCTCATTGCCATGGTTCCAATCCCCTCCATGCATCCTCAACCACCCAAAGGGTATATCCCAGAAACCCGCCCCCTACACTTCCCCCTCCTCCCCCTAGTTTTCGGCCCACAGTCCCTTTCCCTCTCTGGGTCCAAAGTCCCCAGTCGCTTCATCACTCCACGTCATCATCTCTGTCTCTATCTCAGGCATCTCTGTTTCTCTGGGTAGGGTCCTGCTCTCGGCTCTTCTCCGTTGATGGTCCCAGAGGCCTCCACTCCTATCCTGGTGAATTAATCACTCCTTTCCTTGTTACAAAACTTCTACCTTTGCATTTCCAACCCTCATAATCCGTCCAGGCCTGCATCTTGTCCCTGTTCAGTCTCCTTCTTCAGCAGCAGTGCCATGGCTTCCAGGAACCCTTCTGAACGCTCCCCATTCCACATTCCACGGAAGCCCTCCAGCTCTGCTGGGACCCTCACGGAACCAGGAGAGCTGGGCTGGGGGGATCCTGGCATCGACACTCATGGAATCAATCTGTGAGGCGGGAGGGAGGGTGGACTGGGGGTTTTCTGAGAATGTGGTAGAGGTGGGCTGGGGTTCCGTGGCCTCGGGCGGCAGGTGCTGGTGGGAGGTGTGTTGGCTCAGAGCTGGCACTGCCCGGCCTGGTCAGCACTGGGGTTGGCATGTGTTCACAGCTGTGCAAGAGGAACGGCAGCGGGGTAAGGACCGGAATGAGAACGAGGTGGAATCCACCAGCAGTGCCAACGAGGACATGCCCGTGGAGAAGATCCTAGAGGCCGAGGTGGCTGTGGAGCCCAAGACGGAGACGTACGTGGAGGCGAACGTGGGGCTGAACCCCAGCTCGGTGAGTGTCTTCCCCTGCTCGGCCCAGCTCTGTGGCTCCACTCACTCATCTCTCGGCCACAGCCCGGCTGGGAGTGCAGTTACATGCTGCAGACTCAGGGCCCTGTAAATGGGTGCCTGCTGTAGAGGAAGCCCCTGATGAGCATGCCCACAAAGCCTGAGTAGACATCGGCTTTTGTCCGTTCCGTAGTCACCTCGTACTCACTGCCTGCCCGAGTACTAGCCTTTTTTCTTGGAGGTCAGGTGGGAGGTGGCCCTGGAGTGGCTTCCCCGGTTGGGTTTCCACCCTCGGGGACCACCTTGTCCCGTTTCCCACAGCCCTTCCATCCGGCGCTCTGGTGCCCCCATGTAGACCTATACCCAACTCCTCCCGTGTCTGCATTCTGCCTCCTAGCTCAGGGCAGAGGGAGCTGGAGGCTCTGGTGGGCTGTGTGAGGTCATGGCTGTCTCCAGCCCACCATCAGCTGATTGGAGGCAGTGCCTGGCATGGGTTGTCATTAGTGTCCAGTCTTTAGTCACCTCTCATGTGGCTTGGTGTCCTGGGGTGGCACTGTGGTTTAATGTGCTGGACTGCAAAGTCAGTTTGAACTACGCGGTCGGCAGTTCAAGCTCACCAGTTGTTCCTCGGAAACTCTATACAGGGTCACTGTGGGTCGGAACCGACTCAATGGCACTTAGCAACACGTGGATCGGGGCCAGTTCACCTCTAGTTGAGAACCAGCCCCCTCCCCATTAGTGACCAGAACATCCCCCAGCCTCTTAGCTGGAGACCCTGTGGGGCTCACAGATGCTCCCCGGAAGACGGGAGTGAATCCAGCTCTGACTGCTGAGTGATGAGGGTGCTTTGGGAGCTGTCTGCCATCTGCTCCTGCCAGAGTCTTTGGGCTGCTCCTGGCTCACTGCTGACCTCAGCGGAGCCCTCCTTTTGGACTGGCTAGGGTCCTCCATTGGGGAAAAGCTGACTAGGCTCTGTCCTCAGTGAGCACACCAGGCCCAGGGAGGGGTGGTCCCTAGGGTCACAGTCATAGCAGTGGATTGACCTTCATTCAGGTCCCTTGGCGTGGACTGGGCTCATTACCGGCCTGCTGTCCAAGGAGGCCCATTTTATCTGAGTGTTTCCCTCGTGAAGGAATCTTTGGGCAGTGCTGGGGTCCTATAGCCCCTTGTCCATCAGGGGCCCCCCGGCCCTCTCCACCATGTGCTCTCCCAGATCCGGGGGCCCCAGTCCCTCTCGGCTACCTCAGTGCCACCCTGCCATCCCGCCCCCCACCCAGCCCACTGTTCTCCCAGTCTATGGGCAGCCGGAGCCTGTCATAGGAAGCCCTAAGAGGGATGTGTTTTCTCCTCCAGCCGGCCACCCACCCTGTGGTCTCTGTAGTGAGGAATTCCCACACCAGCTCTGGGTGTTGGCCTCCCCCCTCACCCAGTGACCCCCGGCTCAAGGCTCACCTGAGTTCCCTTGGTCTGTGAAGAGTCACTGCATGTTCCACTCTGTCCTGAGATTGCTTCATTACTCCACACACACTGGGACCTGGGCCTCCTCTGAGGGCCACATCCTCAACTACTCAAAGCACAGGGCCATGGGGTGTCCCCACCATCTGCCCGCCTGGTGGGCTGCCTGAAAGTTGAGGGATGACTGGGCTCCAGTCCATCCAGCTCCTGCACCCTGACCTCCTCCTCTGGAAATGGGGTCCTCAGACCCCCAGGGCTGTGATGGTGGGGAGGGTCTGGGTAGGGTCAGCTCCTGTTGCCTTGGCAACAAATGACCACAGACCAAGAGTTTAAAGCAGCACTCCTGCATTGCCCCCTGGCCAGGAGACCAGTAAGAGACCTACCTTGCTAAGTTGGAGTCCAGATGTTGGGGCCTAGCTCCTTTGGGGGTTCCAGGGAAAGACCCCTGCCCTGGCTTTTCCAGCCCTGAGAGGCTGCGTGCACTCCCGGGCTCAGGGCCCCTCATTCCCAGTCACCCACCCTCCCACACCTGCACCCTCAGGTACTCTCTGCCTCTGCCCCTCCTGCTGGGTGGCAAGAGCCCTTGTGATTGTCCCCCCATCTCGGGATCCCCTGTAGGTGACAGGCACAGGTTCTGGAAGGTGCTGTTTACTGACAGGTGGAGATGTTACGGGGTGGGACCCGACCTAGATATATGGTCCTAACTGGGGGACCCCTCTCACCATATAGCCCAATGACCCCGTCACCAACATCTGCCAGGCAGCTGACAAGCAGCTGTTCACCCTTGTGGAGTGGGCCAAGCGGGTCCCGCACTTCTCGGAGCTGCCCCTGGATGACCAGGTCATCCTGCTTCGGGCAGGTGAGTGTACCTCAGGGGTGGGGTGGGGAGGGTGTGGAGTGGGGGCGGGAGGGGCTATTAGCCCTTGGCATAGGGGCTGAGATTTGGCTCCTGCCTCTGCTTCAACCATTCAGGTTGTGTGGGAGCTCAGGCGTGTGACCCCAGGGGTTCGGCCTTGGTTTCAGGGTTCCTAGCTGTCCCCCGTGCCCCCAGGTTCAGAATCTCTTAACACGTTGCTAACCCTCGGGGTCCAGGGAGTCTTGAGATTTTCAGGAAAGGCCCAGCAGATGGTGGGGAAAGCCCTGCCCCCGATGAAGGTGGTGATTGATTGATGGTGGTCGTGGTCCTTCCACCCCATGATTGCGCAGCTCTGTGGGGGTGGGGCGCAGGGAGTGGATGACCCTGACACGGATAGTGTCTTCCCTCATCTCCAGGCTGGAACGAGCTGCTCATCGCTTCCTTCTCCCACCGCTCCATCACGGTGAAGGACGGCATCCTGCTCGCCACCGGTCTCCATGTGCACCGCAACAGCGCTCACAGCGCAGGCGTGGGTGCCATCTTCGACAGGTGGGCGGGCACTCTCCGTCCCGGTGGGCGGGCCCACCGGTGGGCGGGCCCTCTTCCTCCAAGTGGGCGGGCCCTCTTCAGACAAGCCATGTGCGCACTGCAGAAGTCAGGGTGTTCTTACTGGGAAGGGAACTTCCGCCTGAGACCGTATTGGGAGAATTCATGACCAGTTAACCAGTTAACTAGCAAACTAGTTGCGGAGTCCTGGTGTGGCATTCGTTCCTGGTGTGGTGGATAAGCAGTCAGCCGCAAGATCGGT
The DNA here is from genome assembly GCF_000296735.1 of Chrysochloris asiatica. Taxonomy (NCBI): domain Eukaryota; kingdom Metazoa; phylum Chordata; class Mammalia; order Afrosoricida; family Chrysochloridae; genus Chrysochloris; species Chrysochloris asiatica. The sequence goes on along the minus strand of NW_006408574.1, from coordinate 3,740,984 downwards.
TTAAATCGCAAGGTTGGCTGTTCAAACTCACCAACCACACCTTGGAAATCCTATACAGGGGCCTTATGAGTCGGAACCGATGGTACTTTAACAACAGAAGCTAACCTGTTAATGTTCTGCTTAGGGTGCTTTCAACTTTTTTTTTTTTTAAACTTTATTGTGTATTGAGTGAAGGTTTGCAGCCAAAATCATCAGTTTACATTCAACAACTAATACACTTTGTTTCAGCTGAACGATTACAGTCCTCACCGTGCAAGAAGCTACCTCACTCACTTCCATTCCACCTACCTTCTCAAGCTTTCTCATTTTGTCCTTTGGTACACGTTGCTGCTTTGATTTCGAACGACTGACCGGTCCATCATTAAGAGTCAGCATATCTTACTGGTGTTGTTTTCTTTCATTTTTAAAATCCTGTGTATTTTTTTTTTTAATCCATGGAAAGGAAATATGGTCATTTTCTAAACCTGTCGAGTCTTCTGTAGGTTGTTTCATAATAACGTTTTTGTTCTAACACGTCTGTGTTTATGAATTGCCTGCAACCCCTGGGGGACTTGGCAGGCTTTTGCCTTAAGCCTGTGCCCCGGGGCTGCGCGCCCAGGTGTGTCCCTCACACCTGACCGCTCTGTCTGCACCTGTGCACCTCACCTGGAGGGCGGGCTGGTTGGGGCAGGCTGCAGATTCCGGGTTCCTCTGTCTCTGGCAAGTTGCGCCTCTCTACAACACTAACCCCGCCCACCTCTGCCGCCAGCTGCCTGGTCTAGGAGCAGTAGGCCACATGGCCTGGGCCTTCTGGGGGCTCCTGTCAGTAAGAGGGACTGGGGAGGGGCATTACTGACTCTCTGGTGGGGAGGGGTAGGCTGAATATGAGAGCTTTAAAATTTGAAGGTGGGGGCTGCACGTGACCCCCTCTCACCCCCTGGGGACAGAAATGTATGGTCTGCTTGGAGGGGACCCTGAGACAGCTCCATGGAAGTTCTGAATTAACATGTGTCCAGTGCCCAAGGACTCCTGATGTGGTGTTGTATGATCAGCACTGGACTGTGAACCACTAGGTGGGCAGTTCAAACGCACCAGCTGCTCCTGAGAAACCGTATATGGGGTCACTATGAGTTGGAATCGACTTGAGGGCTCTTAACAAGTGTCCAAGGGCGTTGTGGCCAGAATGGTGGAGACTTGTGTTAGGTGACGCATCTGTTACTGGACATGTCTTAGATGAAGGCGCAGGACTGTGTTCACCCCCACTCCCAGGATGGGGGACTTCCGACTCACACTGCCCTCCTGCAGTCTTCCTGGACCTGGACAGCGGCTGTCCCAAGTCTCTCTGAGGACTGTTGTTGTGAAGTGCCATCAAGTCGGTTCCGACCCATAGCGACCCTGTATAGGGTTCCCAAGGAGCAGCTGGTGAGCTTGAACTGCCGACCTTGCAGCTCAACCGGCTTTGCAGTCTGGCGCGTTAACCCACAGCGCCACTGATGGGACATGGAAACCCTGTTTGTCCCTCCCCCACATCTTCCCCCAGGTGCAACCCCACCCCTGCCCGCCCACCCACTGACCCTGAGGCCTTTCTGAAGCTTCTTGCCTTCAGCCACAGCTTGGCCTCACCAGCCACCACTTGCTGTTTCCTGGAATTGAGGGC
>NW_006408574.1:3724707-3739248 GCF_000296735.1 Chrysochloris asiatica | reverse complement strand
GGGGGTGGGGGGTGGGGCGGGCAGCTCAGTGCAGAATGCTGCCGATAGGATAGGCCAGTGAGGGAGGGCACTACTGAGGGGTCTCCAGCTCATTGAGAAGGCCGAGTGGGGAGCCTCAGTGGAAATCAGTGGTCAACTGCCCTTCCACGAAAGCCACGTCTGGGACAGGACTTGCCAGTGGACAGTATGAGTGGCGTGTATACACTGACAGCCAAGCGGGCAGTGGGCCTGACCTCCGCCTTCAGCCCTGATTCCTGCTTGGCGGCCCGAGGCCCCATAGCCCCCCAGGCTCTTCCCGTAGGAAGGCAGGAATGAGGAAGCCCACCCACTACACTGGTTCTGCCACACCTGGAGCCTGGCTCTAGAGTCTTCCGCCCTCAGGGTCTTTTGGGGCAGTTTCCCTGCTTGGCCGCGGCCTCTCCAGCTCCCCCCAGTGCCACACAACCTCTTCCCAGTGTTTCAGGGGCCATGCGAGGGAATGGGTTCACTGATTGGGTGTCTGCTTCTCGTAGGGTGCTGACGGAGCTCGTGTCTAAGATGAGGGACATGCAGATGGACAAGACGGAGCTTGGCTGCCTACGCGCCATTGTCCTCTTCAACCCCGGTACAAACCCCCTGGGAACCCGCACTGTGCTCCTCCTCCCTCACACCTACTTGCTAGCTGGTCACGGCCCACCCTTTGGCCCACCCTGAACCTTAGTCCTACTCCCACTGTCTTCCCCTCTTCTGTTCCCCTACCACACCACGCCCTTCCGGCTCTGTGGCCCCGCCCTATCCATTGACCCCGCCCCACTGAGGCGGCCGCATGGTCTTTGCTGCCGCGTGGTCCTGGAAGCCGCGTGGTCCTTGCAGCCATGTGGTCCTTGCAGCCACGTGGTCCTTGCAGCGGAGAGGTGGGCGGGGCACCACCTTTCCTTTTAGTGGCACCTGTGGGCCTTTGGCGGAGCCCTCAGGACTCTACTGTCCATACTGCCACCATTTTGCTCCTAAACTCCAACTCGAGAAGGGGCAGTGCTGAGGCCCTGGGAGCCCTCTATCTGGGTATTTCTGGGCTGAGGCCCCAGGGTCCATGGACAAAATTGGACCCAGAGGGTGTTCTCCTACCTGGACCAAGCATCGAGCCCGGCATCACTGAGTGGGGGTGAGGTGGGGGTGGAGGCAACCCCTCTGGACGCCAGGTAACAGAAGCCCACCAAAGAGTAAGCCCCTGGGCAGAGAGGGGACATGGGGCACTTGGTGATCCCAGAAAGTGGCTATTTAAAGCAGAATCAGGCCTGGAGTCAGGAGGGCTCTGCCAATGAGACAAGGCTGCCCTTGGTCCAAAACTGAGACCGTTTGCATATCAACAGTGATAATTATTGCAGTTAATTGACTAGGTGTGAATCCATGAATTTGTCCTGATTTAAAAACAACTCTTGGTTGGCTTGGGGAGTTGGGGTACCTTTGGGAATCTAGTTGTGAAGTGCCATTGAGTCGGTTCCTACCCATAGGACCACTGTATAGGGTTTCCGAGGAGCGGCTGGTGAGCTTCAAGCTGACCTTGTGGTTCAAATGACTTTGCGGTCCAGTGCATGAACCCACAGCGCCACCCCTAAATCCATTGCTGTCCAATCGATCTGACACACTGGGATCCTGTATAAGGTAGAGATGAGCTGTCCCCAGGATTTCCAAGACTGTACATCTTTTCAGAAGCAGACCACCTCTTATTTTTTCTATGGAGTAGCTAATGGATTTGAACAATCAACCTTACAGTTAACAGCTCAATACCTTACCCAGGATGCCACCAAGACGCCTATAAAAAGAGCAATGAAAACAAAGGCAGGACCCCAGTGAAGTGGGGTGCAGCGAGGGGCTCCCAACCTGGACTGAGAAGCCTTTGGGATCTGGGTTCTCTCCTGAGGTCCTTGGAGCTAGGATGGCGTCTGGAGAGGGGAAGCGGTTTGGTTGTGAAATTGGAACCCCCTGAAATTGTTCAGAGGAGATGGATGGGTCAGGTTGGGGGCTGGCCTGGGCAGTGCCCAGTGCCTGGAGAGTAGCACTGAATTGGAGTCCCCAAGCTCTGGCTCCTTTCCAACCCCCCAACCCCCAAGGAGCCACAGGGTAGGGGGACTGGGCAATTTCTGAGGGGACCAGGTTTGGGCCTTGAGTACACATGTTCTCCTGCCAGTCTTGGTCCTCTCTCAAGGAATCCCCATAATCCTCGTTCTGTGTCCATTCCCCTCCAGTGGCTTGGCCATAGGTCTGCTTCACCAGCCTGGGCACAGGTCTGGGCATGGGCTGCACTTGGAGACAGGAAGGGACCTGGCCTGAGCCCGGGGCCTGCAGGGGGCAGAGCTCAAAGAAGGCTGGTGTGTTCCCAAGGGGAGGGGTCCCTGTAGGCAGTGTGGGTGGCCACGTGGGGAGGGTTTGGGGTCCTGGGTCCCAGGGCTGGCCTCCTGGTTCCTCCCAGTGCCCCCCACCTCCACTCCTGCAGCTTCGGGGTGGCTCAGTCTGACCCAGGACAGCCAGCACCAAGTGTACAGACTTCTGGTTTCCGTGGTAACCATGAGAGGGGGCAGGACATCGGCTTCTTTCCATCTCACAGATAAGACTTTCAGTGGGTGCCATGTTCCCCCAGAAGTTTGTGTGGCCTGGCACCCAGGGAGATGACCGGAACCCCAGCTGACCTGAGTCCCTTTCTCTCCAGACTCTAAGGGGCTTTCGAACCCTGCTGAAGTTGAGGCGCTGAGGGAGAAAGTCTATGCATCCTTGGAGGCTTACTGCAAGCACAAGTACCCCGAACAGCCGGGCAGGTGAGTGCTGGGGCGTCAAGTGCAGGCTGTCTTGGGGCGTGGCCCCCTCCTGGAAGATGGACTGCTCTACGTCGGGGCCAGCCTAGCACAGAGAAACCCAACTCTGTTGCTGTCCAGTCCACCCTGACGCACAGTGACCCCACAGAACGGGGTAGAACTACTCCCTTAGGTTTTGAAGAGGTCATGTTTACAGGAGCAGACTGCTTCATCTGGCTCCAGTGGCGCGGCTGGTGGGTTTGTACCACTGACCTCTGTTAGCAGCACAGCACTTAACCCACAGCGCCATCAGGGCTCCCTGGAGCCCTGTACAGAAGGCACTTGTATTTGCTGCAAGGATAGGCGATGGCAGTGCCACTCCCAGGGAATCTCCCAGGAATGCCACTCATAGTAGATGCTTTGTAAACCTGTGCAGAACGGGGCCCCAGCCTGACTGTCCACTAGACTGGGGCCAGGAGGGCTGCCTGGTGCCTTGGTTCTGGTCCACTGTTCTGGCACACAAGATGGGGTGTGACTCCTCTGGTGGGACTGGGGGTTGGGGGTGAGCAGACAGGGAGCCGGGACCCTGCCCTACAGTGACACACACAGGGTTAACTGTGTGTTTGCGCGTGTTTGTGTGTGTGTGTGTGTGCGCCTCGCCTGCTCTGCTCTGCTCAGCTCAGCTCAGCTCAGCTCATCTGGTTTGGTTTAAAGCGAGAAACTTCCCGGACTGAGGTATAGCAGCGGCAGTGGCGGCGGCGGCGGCGGCGGGAGGGGTGGCGGGCACTTGTTTGTCCTGGCCAGCTGCCCGCCCTGGCCCACTGAGCCAGCTCAGCAGAAAACAGCAAGTTCCCTGGCCAAGCTCCAGCCCTGGGCCGCTTCACCCCTGAAATGAAGCCCTGTAGCCACCAGGCAGTGCTACGAGGACAACTGGGGGCCTGTGGCCCTGTCCTCAGCCAGCAGCAGGGGCAGGGCCCTAGAAGAGGCGTCAGCTGACCAGCGCCTGGGCCTCTTTCTGACCCCAGCTCTTCTGAGCACAGGCCTGCCCCAAGTCCACCCACCATGTCATGTTTCACCTGTGCTCAATGAGCCCTTCCTGCCACCACTCACATGGGCCCACCTCTGGTCATTTCTCTTTTTGTAGCCAAAGGGAGTGCTGATGCTGTAACCATTCCTGCTACTCTCGCCCCTGCCTTAGATCCTGCTGTGGCTCCCTATTGCTCTTGGAGAAATCTTCACATGAAATCCTGATGGGGCCCATCCCAGCTTGAAGTGCTGCTCTCGCCACGCTTTTTGTCTTCCATTTCCCTGGGGTCTCCCTGCACCTCTGCCTTCACTCCTCTGTTTGAATGCCCCCTTCTCCCCTGAAGGCTTACCAAGCAGGCCTCATACTGCATGCCAGGGCCAGGGATTAGGCAGGGCAGGGAGGTAGGACCCTCCTGCCCCACCTCATCTGTCCACCCTCTCCCCAGGTTCGCCAAGCTCCTGCTCCGCCTGCCTGCCCTGCGCTCCATCGGCCTAAAGTGCCTGGAACATCTTTTCTTCTTCAAGCTCATTGGGGACACACCCATCGACACTTTCCTCATGGAGATGTTGGAGGCTCCCCACCAAATAACCTAGACCCCGGCCTGTCCTTGAGCCCACCCGCCCGGTCCCTGGCGGCCACCAGCTGCTCTTCTCAGCCCCAGTCCGTTCCCCCTTCTCCGCCTGGACCTGTGGAACCGCTTGCCACTGCTACGCCTACGAGACATCTGTGTTATTTTCTCGCTACTTGTCTGTGGACCCAGGCGGCAACAGGGAGAGCAGGGCCTGGACCGAGGGGTCTGCGGGTACCAGGGTGGCAGGGGTCCTGCAGGCAGTCGGCTTGGTTCTGTTTGATGCTGATTTGAAAGCACCCCGCGTGGTTCTCATCTGCTTGGAATGGCCCTTCCTCGCCTCCTCTCAGTATTGGTGCCCAGCCAGCCTCTGGACGCTTGGCGTCAGAAGTGGACAGGTGGGCTGGAGAGGGCGTTGTCCGAGGTCAGGGTACCCCTCTTCCCGCAGTGCTGGGTGATCAGCCCTGTTTCCAAAGATAATTTGCAAGTTAGCCGAACCGACCTCGAGGTACGGGATTTTGGGGGCCACTCTCCCACCCCCTCGGTTTTCTCTGAATTGTCCTGGTTTCTCCCATGAGTTCATGTCCAGTCTGTGGTAACCAGATGGAAGTTTCCAGTCTCTCTCCTCCCTCAAACTCATCTTCACTTGTGGGATGGGCCAAGGTTAATGCCTGGTTTCCCGAGGGCTAGCCCAGTCTTGGGCTCCTTGAAGGGGCTGGCCCTTCAGAAATAAGCTCTGCCAGCCTCTCAGAACTCTATCCACACAGGCCAGCCATCTTTCCAAACACCTGGAAGACCAGGGCACCAGCGATTCCCCAGGTTTTCAAGTGGCCATGGGCTACCAGAGACAGGGGCAACAGTGGGGCTTGAGGTGCAGAAACAGCTGGTTGGGGTGTGGGTCCCCTCAGCCCCTCTTCTCCCGTCTGGAAGACTCGTGAGAACCGGGAGCCATTGAACATAGTGTCCTGAGACCTGTTACGTGTGGGCAGGACTCTGATGGTGTGTTGGGGGTGGGCTGTCTTCAGGTGAACCTGCCTCCTCGTTGCCTCAGGCCCTGGCACTGGCCATTTTACATCTCAGAACCCTTGGTCCTCAGGGTGCCTGGACAGGGAGCAGTGAGGGGGTCACTGCCTTGGCTCTGGAGAAGGCGGGTCTCAGTAACAGCTGGCTTGGTTCTGCAACCCCTCACCAGCCCCTTTCTCTTGGGTGGGGAGTGGGTGTTAATGTGGGAACTTCCTTGGGCCGGGGTGGGGGCGCCGATGCAAAGTGTGTCTGGTGTAGGTGAGACAGAGCCCCAAGTCCCTTCCACCCCACCCCAACTCCACTGGAAGTCACCATGCACTCAGAGGGCATCTGTGCCTGGAAGATTGGTGTGGACATTCTTGAGGACTCCCTTTTGGGGTGACCTGCTCGCCCCAGCTCCCTGCGTCTCTCTGCTCGACCCCACCACCTGCCTTCAAGCCCCCCCTCCCCCGCCAGCAGCCTGAGCCTTTCCCAGGTGACCTGCGGAGACATAAACACAGGGCCAGGGGGAGGCTGGTGGCAGATGTGTGGCACGCGACAGGGCGGGTGGAGTTTTTACCACCAGAAATCCCCCCAGGCTGCCCCAGACTGGACCCCCTGACCCTGTCTGCCCCACATTCTTGTCATTTGACTTCTTCCAGGTGTCCCGCCCCACCCCCGGGTTTCATTGTCGTCAGACTACAATGCTGTCTATCTGCAAGGTGGTCTCTGGGTCACGTGGCACGTTATTTGGTAGGGAGGTAGGGTTTTTATTTAACCAGACCTTTGGTATCCTTACAAATCTGGTTCAATTATGGAAATTGTTTTGTAATTATTATTGTTATTATTATATTTGGTGGGACAATCTTTAATTTTCTAAAGATCGCAGTAACATCAGCTTGGCGGCCACCCTGTACCTGTCCTCTCGCAGCCCCGCTGGATGATGTGGGCCACAGAGCTGCTGCCGAAGCCCACCCAGCATGCTCCTCAGCTGTCTCCCCCGCCCAGGAACGGAAAAGACCTCGCCTGGGGTCTAAGTCACGGTCCCACCACACCATGAGGAAACCAGCCTGCCGGGGACCACTTGATGTTACGGGGGTGGCTTCCCTGGGGGGTGCTCTGGGAACCCCATTAGTGACGAGTGCAGGTGTGTAGTGTAGAGGCACACGCAGCCTGTGTCAGCTATCCATGTTTAATCAACACTTCGTTTCCTGTTTCCTGTTTGTTTACACGTTTTGCTTGTGTAAGCAAGTACCTGAGGACCCCATTTATGGTGAAATCCGGGTTCGAATGACTATTTCAAGGCAAGGAAGTGCATCTATTTTAAGATGCTCTGGGGGGACACAGCTTTCCTTGTTCCCAGTCTCTAGTCATGCCTTAGCTGGGACGCGGGACTGCCACTTACAGAGAGGGTCACATGCGTGTCGAGAGTAAGAAAAGATGTCTAAAGCATCAGGAAAGGTTAAAAAAAAGAATCTATTTTTGTACAAATGTAATTTTATCCCTCATGTATACGTGGATGAGATGGTGGGGGGAGGGTGGGGCTGGTTTTGTTTCTGCTTCTGAGAGACGGGGGCTTCGGAAAGTGCCCTCACGGCTTGTCAGAACGTGGAGACGGCAGACGGGGGGCTCTGGAGACAAGGCATAAAGGCTTCGTACGAAACCGCTCCCGTTAGAGATTTGTTTTCCTTTGGGGCAGGGGTGGGTCGGAGACTTTGAGGGTGTTCTTCCCCTTTCCAGTCATTTCTCAAACCTTGCTGTCCTGTCCTCGCTGCCAGCGGCCTTCCTGCGGCTCCGTCTGACTGTGAAATTACTTCCGAACGTGATTGTTTTCTACGAAATTACGACCACAGATGCCAGGGTTTGACGAACAATGGTATTAGGATAGGGGGGGAAGCGGGGGAGCAGGGCGGGCAGAGAAAAACGTGAGAGGAGAAACAAACAAAATACGAGCATTTAAAACTACATTACTATCCAGTTCTTGTCTGCTTGGTGGGGGCTCTTCTCCCTTTGGGGTTTAGAAGGAGCCTAGCCCCTGCCCCTCTGCTGGCTACTGGTGGCCGGGCCCAGCATGTCCACTTCCCCACACATCTGTCTCCTGTGCCTCGTTTCATTCCCTTGCCAGTCTGGTGTTTGGGGACACATTTGAGGTTCCCCCCCCCAACCCCACAAGGTCCTTAGCAGTTTGGCCCATGGGTGGAGTGTGTGTGGGGGGTGTCATAAGGCTCTCAATGCATGCTGCCACCCACCTGCCCACCTCCTCCCAGGTACCAGTGCCTGTCTTCCCTTGGGTGGCGTAAAGGTATTTCCTCCCTACAAGGAGGATGAGGCCGCCCCAGACCCCCATGTAACCCCTTCTAGCAAGTGCCGGTGAAGTTCTGGCCTGCCTGGGGCTGGGAGCCTTCCCTTAGGGCCTTTTACCCCCCATGGCATCAGATGACCTGGGGGTGGGCCCCCAGCTGGAGGGGAGCCAAACAGAGGCCACGTGCAGCGCACACAAGCCCACACGGGCGCAGGCATGCCCGCTCAAGGCCCGGGAAGATGTGAGCAGCTATCATGAGCCCTAGTTCTGGGCAGGACTGAGCCAGCCTTTCGGGCCGGGATAAGACATTGCCCGCCCTGAGGTGTGAGGGACCTGCTCCCTGGTTTGCCGTGGGAGTTCAGGACCCCACTAACCTGGTTGTGGATTCCGGGGGTTCTCCTTGGCTTCCAGGGAATGCTGATGCCCCCCCCCCCCCCCCCCCGTGGCTCTGCCTACCTCCTCAGTGGACGAGAATGGCTGGGTTCCAGCTGGGTGGTCCCATCTGCTTGTCTGAGGTGTCTGGAGCAGACAGGTGACTAAGCCAGAGTCCTCCAGATAGTCTGCGATACTCCATCAGTATCCACCAGGGCGCACCGCATCTTGGGCATGTATGTGAACCAGTAAATGTTTTCATAGCCCTTTGGGGCAACAGGCCCTGCAGGCAGGGAACCCGGGTGGTGGGCAGCCTGTGGCAGCCATGACCACCTACCGGGCAGAACCAGATGGAGGAAGGCTGGCCAGCAGGGGTTGGGGGCAGCTGCTCAGGCCTCGGGATGGGTGGGGTATGGGACGTCACCAAGCAGCCCCTTAGTACCAGACCCCCAAGCTGGACACTAGGCCCATGGTGAAAGGGTCTGCCCCACCATTAGCAGTAGAGCGGGATGGGAAAAGGGGGGTGCTGGGGAAATGGGGTGTCTGGAAGTGAGTCAGCGAGAACCACCAAGCCAAGTCTTCCCACCAAGCCTGAGAAGGCTTTGTGAGGATCCTACTCCCACAAAGGCACGAGGTGGGTGGGCTTTGGGACAGAGGCGTGGGGTAGCCAAGGAGACTTAGGGACCTCAGGCAGGGTAGGGACAGAGCCCAGGGCATCAGGAATGAGGCTGACTAGACATCTTTGTCCTGGCCCTCCTGCCTGGTGGTCCCATCTTTGTCAGGACAGGGGTAGGCAGCGCCTAGCGTGGTCAGTGTGGCTGGAGGGTCCCAGCTCCCTGCCCATAGACGTGAATCTTTAAAAAAAAAATTGAAGCAGTATTTTGTTGACCTACAACGTTCCCACGTACCCCTCCCCTTGTACTACCGTGGGACCCATCCATGTGCACTTCCCAGCTACTGTGATCTGTAGACTGGAAGGTTGGTGAGGAGCCTGCGCGGAGCAAGTCTATGGGTGCTGTTTTTCCAACCGTGTGTCCGCTCACTCCGTGCCTCTGTCCCCGTGTCGGTCGGTCATTCTCACCATAGTGCACGATTTCCCACCATGCTGCTGCACACTTTGTAGATGACACTCTAGAGTCAGCTTTATGAAAGGCACTGTGAAGCCAGGCAAAACGTGCAACTCGCCCGATGGCCTTGTTTTCTTGATGGCGGCGGTGTGGAACTGAACCCGCATCGTCTCTGAGGTCTGCTTGTGCATCACTGACAACTGAAGTCAGTCCACAAGAAGGCTCACTGTGTTGTCCGGCCTCGCATCATGTCCTATGTGCTCGGTGAGTACATCTCTCCTGGTCCCAAGGGAAGCAGTCCGGGCCACCTGGGAACGTCGTGTGTGAATTCAAGAGTGGACCATTGGATGGGGCACTTACCCTAGCATTTCCCACCAGCTCTTGAGTAGGGGACCCCATCTACGTAGATGCCCAGGCACCAAGCAGATGGGACAGGGAAAACTGAGCCTCCAACGAAACCCCTTTGACCCGCAGACTCACAGATAGATGCCCTGAAGGAGTTTTGGTGAGGGGACAGGCCCAGAGATGGGCAAGCTTTTCTCGGAGGAGACCAAGATGAGGCAAGTCAGATGGATTCTGGTCCCCTCGCCCGAGGGTCTCGAGGCAGCACTGGGTCCACAGAAACGGAAGGTCCCCTTACTGTACTGCCCACCCTTGCCCTCTGGAGACGTAGGACCAGAAGGCGAGGGACGAGCCGACACTGCCCCCTGCTGGATAGCTGAGATACTGCGTGTTGATTCTCTCCAACACCAGGTCCTGGATTTTGACAGGGTCGCTGAGTCGGAACGGACTCCATGTCATTTAATAACAACAGATTTAAGTAGTTTCCCATCTTCTGAACCTGGGAGCGACCTGAAATGTGGATGCTGACTAATTCTGAGTGTCTACGGTGGAGCCAGCATAGGGATTTAAAAAATATTACCAGGGGATTCCAGTGCGTGGTGGAACTTGGGGCGCTCTGCCTGGTTGGGTTGAAAAGCTGGGGTGGGAGGGCAGACAGGGAAGGGACCTCAGTTTCCCCTTCTCTACAAGAGTAAGTCAAAAAGCATGGCACTTTCATTAAAGGAAAATATCAAAATGTGATGAGTTGTCTCTTGACAGACCCTGTATCTGGGTCTACACCCTCAAGGTGGTACTGCCATCTCTTCCCTCTCCTGGAGAAATCCGCGCGGGTCCATTTACGCCACCTCAAAATGACAGTTTCAGCATCTTCCAGGGACTCAAATCATGTTCCGTTTAAATGCTTTGAGTCTCGGGAGCAACAAGAACAAATTTAAAGGGGCAACATCAGGGCTGGAGGGCGGACAAGGTAAGCTTCCCCATGGAAATTCTCCCAGGGTACCTCAAGAATGAGCAGGTGCGCTGTCTGTCATGATGGGAAAACTTCCTCCGTGCAACTTTCCTGATCTGTTTCTCACACGAGTTTTAAATGTTCTTAAAAGTTCGTAATAAACCTCCAGGATCACCCTGTGTCCTTCAAGAAAATCTATCAAGGTCACGCAATTGGGAATTCCCCCAAAGTGTTGCCATAATCTTCCCAGCTGATCTCTCTGCCTGGAATCTCACTGCGGGAAGAGGTCTCCCTCCTCACAGGCACTGTTTGGATTGGACCTTTTTTTTTTTTTTTAAATGTGCTATATTGTATTTTAGGAGCTCTGGTAGCGTAGTGGTTACGAATTGGGCTGCAAACCTCAGGGTCAGCAGTTCGAAACTACCAGCGGTTCCGCGGGAGAAAGATGAGGCTTTCTGCTCCCGTAAAGATTTACAGCCTCGGAAACCCTGTACAGGGTCGCTATGAGTCGGAACCGACTCCACGGCACATAATAACAACATATTGTATTTTAATTGTTTTTAGACTTTTTATTATGAATTGAGTGAAAGTTCACAGAGCAGATCATCAGTTTTACGTTCAACAAATCACATACTTTGCTTCATTACATGGTTACAGACCCCTCCATGTACCAACAGTTAACAGCAGCTTTGACCTCTTTAGTTCTTGCGTCCCTCCCTGTGCCTCCTGAGACCTTTGTCTTTCCTCTGTTACCCGTTAACTAGCTCATGAATAATTAATTTTCCATGAATTCCTCTCCCATAACCATCACGGATTGTTTCATTTATTAAAAAAACTAAACAAAACAACTTTTTAAAACGTTTTACAACATTGGTCTCATACGATGTTTGTGGTTTTGTGACTGACTCATTTTACTTAGCATAATGTCCTCCAGGTCCAGCCATGTTGTGAGGTGTTCCACAGACTCATCATGATTTTTCAATGTTTTGTGCTATTCCATTGTGTGTCTGTAGAAAGTTTGTTTAGCCATTCTTCTGTTGATGGGCATGTAGGCTGTCTCCATCTTTTTGATGTGTCTCTTGTAGACAGCATATTGAAGGATCCTGTTTTCTTATCCATTCTGTTCTCTATGTCTCTTGACTGTGCGTTTAATCCATGTACATTCAGTGTAACTATCAATAGGTATGAACGGATTGTCATTTTTCTGTGTGTTTTTTTGGGGTGCTGCTGGATTCTTTGCTGCATATAATTTCCTGTGCTGAGTTCATTTTGCATGGGTTTTCTTTTCATTTTCCTTTCTGTTGGTTGTTGTTGTGTGCTGTAGAGTTGGTTCTGACCACAACAACCCTGTGTAGGGTTTTCGAGGAGCGGCTGGTGAGCTTGAACTGCTGACCTTGGGCTTCAAACCGACTTTGCAGTTCAGCGCACTGAACCACAGCGCCACCCCAGGACGCCTCTGTTTTGTTTAATGCTTTACAAAATCTTTCTGATTTTTTCTTTTTTTTTTTTTTTAATTTGATGTGAAGGTACATTATTTTTCTTCTCTGGTAGCGTAGTGGTTACGAATCGGGCTGCGAACCGCAAGGTCAGCAGTTCGAAACTACCAGCGGTTCCGCGGGAGAAAGATGAGGCGTTCTGCTCCCGTAAAGATTTACAGCCTTGGAAACCCTGTACAGGGTCACTGTGAGTCAGAACCGACTCCACAGTAGTTAACAACAACAACAACAACCAAGTTATCCTATAATTTGTTAAAAATTTCCCTGCTTGAAACAGTTTGGTTTATCTTGAAATCCACCCTACTTTGTTGCATTTGGAAGTGCTGTGTCCACACTATTCCCTCCTTTTGCTTTGTAGTTGACTGCCTTATACAGTGATAGCTCTGGTTCCCTATTTTCAGTCTTGTAGGCTTGTTTTACTTTAAATACTTGTCTATCTGAATTGAGTTCTGGGTGGTGTTGTCATGTATGGGAATCTCAGGTTGTTAACTGTTGTTGTGGGTTATCAGTCCAAAGAACACCCTTTACCGCTTTTTGCAACATTGGTATGGTCATTACAAATTCTTTTGATCTCTGGTTATCAAGAAAATGTCCTAATTTCACCATCATATTTGAGAAGTACCTTTGCTGGGTATACGATTCTTGGTTGGCAATCTTTTTCTTTCAGAATTTTGAATACGTCATTCTATTGTCTTCTTGCCTGCATAATTTCTGCCCAGAAGTCAGATCTCAGTCTTACTGATTCTCCTGTGTAGGTAAGTTTTAGTTATTCCTGAACTGCTCTCAGGATTCTTTCCTAGTCTTTGATTTTGGAAAGTTTGATTATGATAGATCTTGGTGATTTTCTTTGATCTATCTCTCCTGTTTGGGGATTGTTCAGCTTCTTGTATGCTTATCTCCTCATCTTTCATGACATTAAGGAAATTTTCTTCCAACAACTCTTCAACAGTTTTCTCTGTGTTTGTCGTTTCCTGTTCTGGAATTTGATCACCTATAAGTTGTTCGTCTTCTAGTGTCCCACAGAATTCTTAGGCTTCCTTCAGAGTTTTTTTCATTCATTTAAAAAATAGTTCTTCTTCTTGCATGATAGTATGGAGTATCTTCAAGCTCACTAATTTGGGCTTCCATTTCTTCTAATTTATGCCTTTGTCCTTTCAATGTATTGTCCATTTCTGAGAATTTTAGTATTAATCTTCTGGATTAATTGCAGATTTTGTATGGTTGCAAAATTTGCATTTATATTGTTTTGTAGTGTTTTCCCGAATTCTTCTAAAGTTTCTATTGTGTTCTCTTGCTTTCTTCAAACTTTCTAGCAATCCTTTGAAGGTACCTACTTAGTATCCTTTTGTTTTTCAGTTAGTTCCATTACCTTTTCCTCCTCAAAAATGTTTTCTGGCTCTGCATCGTGGTCATTTGTTTGAGCCATTCTCTCTAGTTTCTTCGTGTGAGTTAAAATAGTCTGTTGTCTCCAGGGCATTGTGGGGTTGTTATAGTTGTAAAACCAGACACTGTAGTTGCTGGATTCAAAGGGGAGAAATTTCTGGAGGGCTCCTGCAATTCAAGGCGCTAATGAGGTGTGTGTGGGAGGTTCCTGCCCTAGATGGAGTTCCTATTGACCTCAGTGTTATGTGTGTTCATGGTGCTCAATCCAGAAGTAGTTCATGGGGGCCCTTGATGGAGCTGGTTTCAGTGTCTGTTAGGACTACAGGGAAGCTGGGGACAGGGAGATGGTTAAAGGTTGGCCTGGCAGCTCTACGGGTTTCCTAGGTCTGTAGCTGAGTCTACCTGAATGCAGACACCAAAGCAGCACACCAAAGGGCACAGTCAGCCTCCAACTCACACTGTCATGGCGCCCAGCCATGCAACTCTGAATTCCCTGAGAGCGGGGTCTACATGGGGGGTGGATAAAGGTGGAAGCTGGCCACACCTCTGGTCACCGGGGGAGCATGGGGAAAAAGAATAAAGTTCACCTTTCCTGCTGCCTGAATGAAACTGCTCTCCCAGCTTCCCTCGGCCACCAAAGCTGCTCACACGGTGGTCGAGCCTCATCTGGTCAGCCATTCCCCAATCAGTCTCCCTCTCGCTGTCCCTGCTTGGCCTCTCCTCCCAGCAATCACTCCACACACCTCTCTAACCTTTCTTTTGAAGTTCAGGTGCCACAATTTTCATCTGTGTCTGCTTTATTTGGTCTCTTGTGTCTTTGTTGCAGAGGGTTTGTGTAGTGCATCTGCCTAGTCTGCCATCTTGCTGAACGTCTCGATTGGACCTTTTTTAGAAGACACCCTAATGTGACGAAATTGTCCTGGTGTGACACTGTGGGTTAATGCACTGGAATGCAAAGTTGGCTTGAACCACGAGGTCGGAGGTTCAAGCTCACTAGCCGCTCCTCAGAAACCTGATACAGGGTCGCTGTGGGTTGGAACCTACTAGACGGCACTTAACAACAATAACAATGAGACTTAGGAAAAGATCAAAATGGATGTCAGAAGAGACTCTGAAACTTGCTCTCCAGTGTAGAGATGCTACAGCAAATGGAAGAAATAAGGAAGTACAAAAGTTGATCAGAAAATTTCAAAGGTCAGCTCGAGAACACAAAATCAAGTATTACAACGAAATGTGCAAAGATCTGGAATCAGAAAACCAAAAGG
>NW_006408574.1:3714713-3723477 GCF_000296735.1 Chrysochloris asiatica | reverse complement strand
AGTGTTGAAGAGCAGAGATGTCAGCTTGAGGACTAAGGTGCGCCTGACCCAAGCCATGGTATTTTCAATAACCTCATATGCGTGTGAAAGCTGGACAGTGAATAACGAAGACCATAGAAGAATTGATACTTTTGAGTTATGGTGTTGGAGGAGAATATTGAAAATACCATGGACTGCCAGAAGAACCAACAGATCTGTGTTAGAAGAAGTGCAGCCACAGTGCTCCTTGGAGGCCAAGATGGCCAAATTTGGTTTCTCATATTTCGGACATATTGTCAGGAGGGACCCAATCGCTGGAGAAGGATATCATATTTAGTAAGGTGGGGGTTCAGAGAAAATGAGGCAGACCCCCAGAGAGATGGATTGGCAAAGAGGCAGCATCAATGGGGTCAAGCATGGTAACAATTGTGACATTGGCCTAGGACCGGGCAGTGTTTCGTTCTGTTGTGATAGGTTCATTGTGAGTCAGTACTGACTCGATGGCACCTAACAACAACAACAAAGACAAGTGTGTCACTGAGAGAACTTGTCTGTGGCCACGTTTAACCGTGTTTTATTGGAACACACCTGTGCATGTATGAACTGAAGCCCTAGCAGGAATACCTTTGGGTTGACCCTCCCACCCTGAACTCAGAAGGCCTGCTTTTCAGGATGGGGATGAGGAGCCTTGCTAACACAACGTCTCTCATTTTTCTTTGTTTCGAAGTCACTCTACCACAGAGGCATGGAGTGGGGAGGAGGCGGTGGCTGGCTCAGATACTGTTCCCTGTGTAGGTTGGGGTCCTGGGGTGCACCTCAGGATAAGGCTTCCTGCTGCTAGGGCCTGGGGTCAAAGTGGGGGTGGGGAGGCGCAGGGACCACCATGAGGATGAACTCTTGGATTCATGATTTCAGGGCAAGTCAGAACTTCGGGAGGGGTGGGTGGTCAGCCTGGGGCATGCGGGCAGCCAGGGGCAGGGACCTAGTAGGTTCTCTCATTTGTTCATCTGCTCATTCATTCATTCATTTATACAACAGCTGCTAGGTCCTGGCGCCCTGCCGGAGATGCTCAGCTGCACAGGAGGGCAAGGGACGGGCGAGGAGGGGTGGCAGGGCTGAAGTCACCAGATGCCTTGGTCTGAATCTAGAGCAACCCCCCTGTAAGCCCCCTCCTAACCTTCCAGCCTCCTCTCCCAGCACCCCTTCACCTTGGCAAAGTCATATACCTCCCTCAGAGTCTCAGGCTCATCTCCTAAGATGCTGCCTCTCGGGCTGGGCATGATGGTCCGCCCAGTGCCCGTACAGGGCTGCCTAGTGCCCTCTGAGCAAACGTCTCCTGCTGACCAGTGCTGTTTGTAACACTTCCGTGTCAGAGCGCACACCCTGGGAGCATCCAGGAGTCGGGCTGCAGCCTGTCGAGTGTATGGGTGGGGACAGACTCTGACCTGACCTGCTCTCCCCTACAGCACGACCCTTGTTGTATGAAAAGTGTAGACAAAATTGTTGGTGATGTCAGGAGGTGTGTGTGGGGCAGATTCCAAGATGGAATGGAGCAAGTCTACCTGTACTACAAATGCAGCCACCTCATCGGCGGTGGAGTAAAGTTCTGGTCTCAGGTTATGTGGGGCAGGAGAACTCTTGGGGGATGCTGGGTAACCATTCTGAACCCATTATACAGGTGTACTGGGAGTGACCAGGTGACTTCATGGCTGGCAGGTGGTAGGGGCCAGGTTTCTCACTGTTGGAGAGCCTGGGGGGATCAATGAGATCAATGGGGTGGGTTGTCGGCATGGACTCATTAAGCATGTGTTTAAGATACAGATGGCTGCAGAGAGGAAGGGCTATTGATATGATATACGTGGGTTGGAGGGTCAGCACTGGACTGACAACACGGTCAGCAGTTCAAACCCACCAACTGCTCCTTGGAGACCCTGTACAGGGTCACTATGAGTCAGAACCAACTCGAAGGCACTTAACAACAACAACAACATGTCCATGGGTTCACACACACACACACACACACACACACACACACACACACATATCTTCTTGCTCTGTCTGCTGGAAGAAGCTTCTAGACAGACACCCCAGTAGCAGCAAGTACACCCCACACTGAGAGCTTCTTTTCCAATGTTGCTAGGCGCTGTTGAGTCAGTAGTGATGCATAGGGACCCCACGAAAAACAACACAAAACAATTGATATTTTGAACTCATTAGTGCGGCCACTGCCAGTCCATCTCCTGAGGGTCTTGCTCTTTTCTGCTGACCGTCCGCTTCACCAAGCACGATGCCGTCTCCAGGGAACGGTCCCCTAGATAACATGTGCAAACAAAATAAGCAAGATGAAGTCTCACCATCTTCCCTTCTAAGCATCATTTTGACTGTACATTTTCCAGAACAGGTTTGTACATGCTGTTGACAGTCCATTGTATATTCAATAATCTTCACCAAAACCGTAATTCAAATGCATCAATTCGTCTCCGTCTTCCTTATTCATTATCCAGTTTCCACATGAGACAACTGTAAATACCAGGGCTTGGGTCACGTGCACCTTAGTCCTCAAAGGACATCTTTGCTCTTTAACACTTGCAGCAGATTTGTCTAGCGCCGCACATTGTTTTCCTGTGTTCTGTTTGAAGGACTGTCTCTTGGTCTCTGGACTGGCTCCTAATATCAGTCTCTGATGAAAGGACTCAGAGCTCCTTGGAGACGTGACTGACCCTAAGGCTGGAGCAGAGACGATACAAGACAAGTCTGGGACATCTTACAGTGTCAGAAGTGACATAACAAACTGTTAACAACTGAAAGAAAATAAAGCCGTTCTGGAGACATGCCCATGGGATATAGGACCCAACTGAAAGCATTCTCAATGACCAGATTTGAGCAACAGAGTCCATATCATGTTGTTGTTAGGTGCCATCAAGTCGTTTCCGACGCGTAGTGACCCTGTGTACAACAGAACGCAACACTGCCCGATCCTGGACCAACCTCACAATCCTTGCTACTTTTGAGCCCATTGATGCTGCCACTGTGCCAATGTCCCTGGGGGTCTTCCTCTTTTTCTCCAACTCACCACTTTACCAAACATGAGATCCTTCTCCAGTGACTGGTCCCTGCTGACAATATGTCCAAAGTATGAGAGACAAAGTCTGGCCATCTTGGCCTCCAAGGAGCACTCTGGCTGCACTTCTTCCAACACAGATCTATTGGTTCTTCTGGCAGTCCGTATGATATCACAGTCCTGGTTTATAACGGAAAGTACAAACATTCATGAGTCTATACTGATATCAATGAAACAGTGAAGAAAGAAACCAATGAGGAGAAGAGCCCAATGCCGTGTGGAGACGAATCCCAATGATTTATGGAGAGCCTTCACCCTCAAGGAGGACAGCATCGCTCCCCACACTGTGTGAGCAACGCATTGGGACCTTCTTCCAAAGGAACAGTATGGGAATGGATCCCTGTAGAGTCCTGGGGTGGTGCTGTGGTTTAATGCACTGGACTGCAAAGTCAGTTTGAACCACAAGGTCAGAGGTTCAAATTCACCATCCGCTCATCAGAAACCCTATACTGGGTTGCTATGGGTTGGAACCGACTTTTGTTATTATTAGGTGCCATCAAGTTGGTACCGACCCACAGCGACCTTATGCACAGCAGAACAAAACACTGCCCGCTCCTGTGCCAACCTCACTATCGTTGCTACGTTTGAGCCCATTGATGCTGCCACTTTGCCAATCCATCTCACTGGGGGGTCTTCCTCTTTTTCTCTGGCCCTCCACCTTATCAAACATAATATCTTTCTCCAGGGACTGGTCCCTCCTGACAATATGTCCCAAATATGAGAGACGCAGTTTGGCCATCTTGACCTCCAAGGAGCACTCTGGCTGCACTTCTTCCAAAATGGATCTATTGGATCTTTTGGCAGTCCATGGCACTTTCAATATTCTCCTCTAACACCATAGCTCAAAAGCATCGATTCTTCTATGGTCTTTCTAATTCACTGTCCAGCTTTTGCATGCATATGAGGTTATTGAAAATACCATGGCTTGGGTCAGGCACACCTTCATTTTCAAGCTGACATCTTTGCTCTTCAACACTTTAAAAAAGGTCCTCTACACAGCACTTAATGACGACATGCATGATCTTAGTCAGGTGATAGGTCATGTTCAAGTGTACGTCCTAGATGGGATGTGATGGGAAACCCCCAAATCTCACTACCATCTAGTTGGTTCCAACTCATGGTGATGGATGTGATGAGAAGGGCACTTGATCTCTGTGGCCTTCCTCTGGAAACCCCAAAACCCCAGTCCAATCATGAGAAAAACCTCAGAATCTCAGAAGTTCAATGCCTCCAGCCGCTCCTTTGGGGAATGCTGTGGCATTCTGCTTCCATGGAAACCCTATGGGGCAGTTCTCCTTGGTTCTACAGGACCGCTGAGTTGTAACTGACTTGACAGCAGGGTGTGGGCTGGGTTTTATGAGAGCTACTGGTGGTTACTGAGAAATCTCATCTTTCCTGAAGACATCCTGTGTGGAGCCTTTATCAACATTACTTGGGTTGCTGAGAGAGAGAAAGGGAGGAGGAGAGAGTGCGGGTCTTCCCTTGCCCTCTTTCTCCTCCTCTCTCTCAGGTGGGCAGTCTGCCCGGGGGGCTCAGGGCAGGGGATCAAACACTATTTTCACAACCACTGCTGCCCCATCATCAATGTCCTGCCATGGAGCCCACCCTCAGTCATTGCCAGCTTCCTCACGGCTGCCCTGATGGTTCTGAAGGGAGCCTGAGGCTAGGTGAGAGGCCCAGTTCTGCCCACTGGCATTCCTGAGCACCTACTGTATGCCCACACCCACTCTTGCCCAGCTACCCACACAGGTCTCTGGGGCCCCTATATTTCCCATGGCTCTGCGAGGGAGGTAGGGAAGGGGCCATCGGGGGCAGAAGAGGGACCTAGCTCCTCAGTGGTCAGGAGGGCAGCGGTGGTGGACACTTCCCTCCAGCAGTGACTTCTGCTTCCTGGATACAGTTTGGGGATGGTACTTGAGGGCCTGTCTGTGACCCTGGGCAGGGGTAGGTGGTACACAATGAGGGGCCTCCCCATCTGGGTGAAGAGACTGGGGGATTCCCTATGTCTCATCTCCTAAGACCCTTGCAGAGGTGCGGTGTCCCCCCCGCCTCCCCCGAGCACAGCTCCAGACACTTGGGAAGTGAGTTACCTGGTTCAGAGTCCGTGGGACATTGCCCCTGGCCACTCTGCCTGCACAGCACCCTGGGAGTGTGGGAGCGGGCAACAGGAAGATGAGGACGCAGCCGCTAGTGGAGACAGGGCTGTGCATGGACTCGCCTGTGGGACTCAGAGGGAATAGCCCAGTCAGCTGGGGGCAGCACCCTGGTGTGGATCCTGAGGAGCCCGCTCCCCCAGGAGCCTCAGCCATCTGGGTGCAGGTATGGTCCGAATCTCAGAACTGCCTGCGATGGGCTTATGTTTCTGTTTCAATCCTGTGAAGCCCCTCACCTCAGGGATCTAGAAGCAGCCTGTGAGCGTTGTGGGCAAGGCTCTGGGCAGGGCCGGGAACACACCAGGCCTGGTGCCCAAATTGCTCACCTTTTACCCCTGTGCAGTGTGGACATCAGGTCTTCACAGTGTTCTAGCTGGACAAGATCTGATTGGGTTGTAGAGGGTTCCCAGGACCAGAGACCTCCTCACAGAGGGGACAAACCGTGCAGGGCCTTCTCAGAGGCTGGGGCACAGAGCACCCTGCAAGGGAGGAGAAGCAGGGGAGACAACTCCAGGCAAGGGCTGGGGACCAGAGGTGGAGCCCCGCTGGTGATGGCTAGCCTGGAGCCCCCACACCCTGCTCCTGCTGAGCCCCCCCTCCAGCTCCCCTGATTTTCTGAGGGACCCCTGTGTCTGCATCTGTGACTCGGGGCTAGTCTGTGACATGGATGGCCACACTTAGCTCCCAAAACACTGACTGGCACTGCTCTGGTTGGCTAAGAACAAGCCTCCAAGGGACCAGCTTGGAGGCCTCACTGGTCTTTTTCACAAGGCCCTTTGTGTGGGTGCCTGAGTGGTACAGAGTCTAACTGGAAATGACAATGTTGTATGCACAGAATGAATTCACACCAAATGGGGGCCCATCTAGAACGAACCTGCTGTGTTAAAGGGGATGGAAGAATCCTGGGGTTTGTGTGTGTGTGTATGTGTGTGTGTGTGTGTGTGTGTGTGTGTATTCTATCCTTGGGGAGTGGAGTATCCCAGGGCTGGAGCTGGGAGTGGAAGGTAGGGCTCACCTGGGCTGCAGGATCCTGGGGTGAACAAGGTAGAGACTGTGCAGGGGCCAGGATACCAGGGTCCCTGGGGGACCACAGGGCAGGGAGGGTCCAGTCAGCCACTGTAGTGAGTGGATTACTTTATAGGACTCTTCTAGCCTTAGTCTTGGTTGTTGTTGTTAAGTGCCGTCGAGTCGGTTCCGACCCATAGCGACCCTGTACAGGGTTTCCGAAGGTGTAAATCTTTACGGGAGTAGAAAGCCTCATCTTTCTCCCGCGGAGCAGCTGGTAGTTTCGAACGGCTGACCTTAAGGTTCGCAGCCTGATTCGTAACCACTACGCTACCAGAGTAACTCCCACCAAATGATTGGCTGAGACCAAGCACATAGGGTATATGGAATCCCATGGTGGGGATTAGTCAGTTTTGTCATCCTTCTGGGTTTAAAATGAGCCATCTCAGAAGCAGGGATCGGGGATTTCATTACCATCAAGAAAGAAAAGGTGGGAGTGGTACGTGTCTCTGGAGCCCGCCATTCCTGCTCACGGAGCCGCCTTGATCCAGAAGACCGGTGGCAGCAGACATTCCAGAATCTGGTCTTAGCAGAGACAGAGCGAGAGTGCTGAGTGCCCAGGGAGGGGGTTTGCAGAGTGTATTGGGTCCAGGTACTTACTCAGAGGGTCCACGGAGCTAGAGCTGAGCACCTTTGGGGTCAAGATCACTGGCAGAGTGCAGTGTCTTGGGCCATGAACTAGCAAAGAGCACTCCTGATTGAAGACTTGTATCCTGAGCATTTATGATCCTGAGTTGTAACTTGATAACTTCCCTAATAAATACCATATCTCTGAGAATTATTTGAGAATGACCATTGCAGTGAATGATCAAACCCAGCAGAGAAGTAGAGTGATGGTTGGTGTAAGAATTGGTGCAGAAGGGTGGAGCGTAGAGGCATGTCTGCCCTCTGACTCATAGGAACCAGCCTTGGGTTGATGCTGAGTTTGACTCTCCTTCCCCTCTTGTGATGTCGGGGAAGACCAGAGGCTGCTCCCATGCCATTTTTTATGGTCACCAATAAGTCCAGGGAACATCAGTTGCAATGTGTGATAAATTAATTAGAACAAACCAAATGGTTTAGAAAAAAAAATTGCAAGTGACTGGAAGAAAATGGAAAATGGATTTAAGAGAATTTTCTGAGCTATTAATCCAAGTACCAGTTTTTGTCCATTTTAGTCACTCGGAGAGGCTGGGGTGCTGTGTTAAGAAGGATTCTGAGGTCCTGTTTGGTCACAGTAGAGAGATACCCTAGCTGATCAACTCTAGAAGTACGAAGTTCACTCAGGAGAGCAGTCAGCCTGCACCTGTGCACTTTGAAGGGTCAGTTGGAATGCAAGGGTGTGAAAGGCTGACTGGCTTATGGATCCAGTGCTAGCTGAAGTCATCCCACCATCCCGCTGCTGTGGTTGGCACATCACATCTTCTTGTTGTTGTTAAGTGCCGTCGAGTCGGTTCTGACCCATAGCGACCCTGTACAGGGTTTCCGAGGGTGTAAATCTTTAGGGGAGTAGAAAGCCTCATCTTTCTCCTGCGGAACAGCTGGTAGTTTCGAACCGCTGACCTTAAGGTTCGCAGCCCGATTCGTAACCACTACGCTATCAGATCTTCTTAGAACTCTAGAAATTCTGCCAATCTCTGGCCATCTCTCCTCCCGCACACCGGCTAAGACTCAATAACTTGTAAAGCTGAGTTGCAATTCTATGGCTCGACAGAAGATGGTGCTCTACAATTTTTCCAAACGGAGAATTGCTTAAGCTGGTAACAATGTTGTTGTTGTTGTTAATTACTGTTGAGTTGGTTCTGACCCATAGTAACCCTATATAGGGTTTCCGAGGAGCAACTGATGAGCTTGAACCGCTGACATTGAGGTTCACACCGACTTTGTAGTCCAGCACATTAGCCCACAGCGCCACACTAAGATTCCAAGCTGGTAACAATAGGATTTAAAACCAAAACCACCCATTAATTGAACAAGTTCAGTGAAGCTTATCTCTATACACTGAAGTCCATGAGGTTCAGGGAAGGAAGCATTTGAAGTGTGAAGAACTCTGCTTACTCCAAGAAAACAGTGCAGAGGACTACAGTAAACGGCTTTACAAAGTGTCTGTGAAACTTGCTTCCTTTCCCAGAGATGCCTAGGTGAGGTGGCTCAGCCCTACTTGGGTACTTGGAATGTATCTAAAAGGAAGGGATACACAGTCAATGCCCACGGGAGCAGTAGTCAAGACCTCACACAGCACACCCCTGTTCACTGCAGCACTATCACGAAAAGATGGAGCTATCCTAAATGCCCTGGGCTCGTGCGTTCCTGAAATGAAAGATTACCCACTCTGTCGTTTTAGTTACATGTCTTCTACAGTTACAGTTGTGACAATCACAATTAATCCTGCTAACAATTACTCACAATTGAATCATAAAAGCCTGCCGTCACCTTCCATCCCCCATTCCCTTTCACCAGATTCATC
>NW_006408574.1:3710700-3713974 GCF_000296735.1 Chrysochloris asiatica | reverse complement strand
AGAAGAATGAAGTCCTTGACAACTTCAATCTCTTCTCCATTGATAAGAATGCTGTTTATTGGTCCAGTGGTGAGGATTTTTGTTTTCTTTACATTTCTTTATAACCCCTCAATTTTGGTAGCTGAAGTCTAAGCTGCCCATCCCTATCAACCCAGTGTACTGAGGAGACAAGCTTGACCCTTGATACGAAGAAACCTTTTCTGTTTGGTTGGAATTTCAGGCAGCTTCATCTATAAACATGGGTTCAGTTCATCAGGTTGTAGCAATTTATGCTTGTTCCCTGTATCATACATCTTTATCTTCTTCTGGTTGGATTCTGGTCGGCCATCCGTCCAAGCTCCGTCCATTGGGTACTGTCTGAAAGTCTGGGAGTTCTCACACGCCTCCCCCTCTTCAGACCAGCTAGCTGCTTCATTTTTTTGTCAGAGCTATCATTATTTTTAACTTTTTTATTGTGGATTGAGTGAAGGTTTACAGAACAGATAGATCATCAGTCCCACATTTGCCATCATTCATTTTTTAAAAAACAGTTTTATTGTGAATTATGTGATAGTTTACATGGGAGAACATTAGCTTTACATTCATCCTATCATATATTGTCACATTGCCATGGTTACAATCTCCTCCATGCATCATCATCCAACCAAATGGTACACCTCGCAAGCCTGCCCCCCAGTCGTCAGCACACAGCCCCTCTCCCTCTCTGGGTCTAGAGTCCCCAGCCGCTCCATCTCTCCGCTTCATTGTCTCTGCCTCCATCTCTGGCATCACTGCTTCACTGGATAAGGTCTCACACTCCGCTCTTCTCCCTTGATGGTCCCAGGGACCTCCGCTCCTGGACTGCAAAGTCAACCACTCCCCTCCTTTTGCTACAAAATGTCTACCTTTACATTTCAAACCCTCACAGTCAGTCCTGATAAGAATTATTCACTATTGTGCCACATGAGAGCTATCCCCATCTCCTTTCATGAGCCCCGCCCAGACAGATTGGTTACTATTCAGTGGAGATTCTACCTTCCTCCAAGCCCTCTGGATCTAGGCTCCCTCGTCATAGCTTGTAAACCAGTCATTTCTTGCCTTTGTAGCCCCCCTCCCCCATCTTGGGTAGCCAATGTCCAAGTTGCCCATCCCTGTCTACTTTGTGTATTGAAGGGGTGGGAATGATCCTCACTGTAAAAATTTGTTCCCTCTTTTGAGCTATTGCATCTATAGGTATAGGTCAAGTTCATCAAATTGTATCAGATTACTCTTTTTTTCCTCTTCTTTCTTCTTCAAATTGAGCTCTGACCATCCAGTCATTGAAGCCAGGTCAAGTGGGTATTATCTGCAAGTGTGGGTGTTCTTGTGCATATGTCCTCTCTTCTTATAAGCTGGACGCTTCACTCTCCACTCTAGTCCTCTGTGGCTATATCACTGACTCTGGGTCCAAGAACCCCCAGGTCTTGCCACACTGCTGGCCAACTAGGTCTCTACCTGGCTTGTATTTCTTGTGGGTAAATACCAAGTAGAGGAATTGCTGGATCATAATTTCTATTTCCAACCTTCTGAGGAAGCACCATATTGCTTTCCAGAGAGGTTGGACCATTTTGCATTCCCACCAACAATGTAGGAGTGTCCCAGTCTCTTCACATCTTCACCAGCATTTATTGTCCTCTACCTTTTTGATCTTTGCTGTTATTGTTGGTGTGAGATGATATCTCATTGTTGTTTTGATTTGCATCTCTCTAATGGCTAATGATCGTGAATATTTCTTCATATGTTTGTTGGCTGCCTGAATCTCCTCCTTGGTGAAATGTCTGTTCATGTCGTGTGCCCATTTTTTAATTGGATTATTTGTCTTTTTCTTATAGAGGTGTTGTAGTTTCCTATACATTTTAGAAATGAGTCCCTTGTCTGATGTGTCGTTTCAAAAGATTTTTTCCCATTCTGTGGGTTCCCTTTTTACTCTTCTGGTAAAGTCTTCTGATGCACATAAGTTTTAATTTTTACTATGTCCCACTCATCTATTTTGTCTGCTTTTGTTTGTATAGTTTTCAAAATGCTTGGTAGTCTGTGTATCCCCTGAATTAGAGCCCTCACATATGTCCCTATTTTCTCACTGATGGCCTTCATAATTTTGGGATTGACATTTAGGTCTTTAAACCATGCTGAGTTGGTTTTTGTATAGGTGTGAGGTAAAGGTCTTGTTTCAATCTTTTGCATATCGCTTTCCAATTCTGCCAGCACCATCTGTTGAAGAGACTATCCCCTCCCCATGCTATATATTTAGGTCCTTTGCCAAAAATCAGTTGGCTGAATGTGAATGCGTTAATTTCTGGATTCTCGATTCTGTTCCATTGATCTATGTGTCTTTCATTGTACCAGTACCAAGCTGTTTTGACCACTGTAGCTGTGTAGTGAATTTTGAAGTCAAGGAGTGAGAGGCCTCCAACCTTATTCTTCTTCTTAAGCAGTGCTTTGCTTATCCTGGGTCTCTTTCCTTTTCATATAAAGTTGGGTTTTGTTTTGTTTTTTAATTGTTTTTTCCATCTCTTTGAAGAATGTCATTGGAATCTGGATTGGGATTGCATTATATGTGTAAATTGCTTTGGGCAGTATTGACATTTTCACAATGTTAATTCTGCCTATCCAGGAGCATGGTGCATTCTTCCATTTTTGTAAGTCTCCTTTTGTTTCTTGTAGTAATGTTTTGTAATTTTCTTTGTATAAGTCCTTTGTTTCTTTGGTTACATTTATTCCTAGATATTTCATCCTTTGGGTGGCTATTATAAATGGCTGGCTGCTTCATTCTTAACTCTAGCTCCCAGTGGCTAGGTCAGTGGGCTTGGCTGACATCCCTCTGAACTTCCGACCAGCCAGCCCGTCCTCTTCTCTTTCTCTCATCTCAAGGTCCTTGGATGTCTATGTCTTTGGTCATGTTATCAGGAGGGACGAGTCCTTAGAGGGTTTGTGGAAAGAGGAAGACCCCCAATGTGATAGAATAAGGGGTTGCAACAGCGAGCTCAAACGTAACGATGATTGTGAGGAAAGTGCAGGGCCGGGTACAGGGTGGCTATGAGTAGGTGCCGACTCCATGGCACCACCACCGAGGATCACCTTGAGGCTGACTGAGTCACAATTGACTTGAAGGCAGTAGATTTTTTGAGACAACCATAACTACCACCACCAGAGGGCAGTGTCGTCCCGCTGACCCCCCACTCAGGTCTCCTGGAGCCACGATAGCTCATGCTGATTGGTTAAGCCCAGCCGTCTCTTGGCAACCACCTCCCTCTAA
>NW_006408574.1:3693723-3710600 GCF_000296735.1 Chrysochloris asiatica | reverse complement strand
CCCCGCCACACTACTTTTCCTACTCTGGAATGCTGCTTAGTTTGAGGTGCAGAAGTCAGCTTGCTCTCTGTCTCAGTGCTAAGGGGCCATATGGGGCGGTGGGAGCAGCGAGGGTCCTCCTACGAGCTTCTGTAATCTCATTTTATCAGATGACCCTCATTTCCACACCCTGCTCTGGAAACAAAGCAGAGAGGGGGTTTCCACGCCAGGCAGGGCTGAGCCCACGGACACCTCTGGGTGGTTCTCCCCACCTCCTTCCTCCCAGGCTGAGCATCTTTCTTGGTGGCTGGGACTGGGCCAGGGAGGGAGGGGGCTGAGGGGACTTAGGAGATGCAGAACGCTGGGGTTCAGGGATAAGGAGGTGGGGGTGCCTGAGACACGTGGTTGAAGCCCCGTCTGTGACCACATCTTGTCGGATGTGAAGTGATTATGACTTTTGTTCACCCTGGCTCTCCGCATGACACCCCTGCTTGTCCCCAGAGCTTGTGGGAGGTGTCTTCCCAGCTCACGGTGAGGAGGGTAGGGACGAGGGAAAGGGGGGACTCACCCCGCCCCCAGAGCTCCGGAGGACCAATCATCTGAAGAAGGCAGGACTTCTGTGTCCCCTCCTCAGCGTTGCCTCATTTCTGCCTTGGTGGCGCAGTGGTTCCGCACATGTCAGGAAACGGAAAGCTGTGTGGTTTGAAGCCCGTCCTCCTGCCTCCCCCAGCAGCTCCACGGAAGAAAGATCTGGTGATCTGCTCCCCAAATAATGACAGTCATGAAAATACTCAGTCCTATGGGGCAGCTATTGGTTGGAATTGACCAAGGACACCCAACATTTCTGTCCCATGGGTCAGCACTGATGGCATTCCCATTTTATAGACATAGACCGTGGGCCGGCCGGCCGCGCCTAAAGCACCCCCTTGGCTGTGAGCCCTACTGGGCAGGGGTCTGCGGGCCTCTCCTAATTCAGCTACCTCCCTGGTCCATCACATCAGCTCCTCACAAGCTCTGATAACGAGACAAGAAGACCTTGGTCCTCGGATTGGCCTAAGTGTGAAACTGGGTCAGCGTGAAGTTGCGAGGGCTCCCCCTGTGGAAGAGGTGGGTAAGTGCAGTTACTGCTTCCCCCGCCCGCAAACATAGGGGTGGCTGGGTTTCAATATAGTTACAACCCCTCCTCCACAGCCCTTCTAGCCAAGTCTCCTGAAGCTTCTAGGACCCCCACAGTCCCTGGGCCCACCTCCACCCCTTTGCTCAAACTGTTTTTTTGGCTTGGAGCACACTTACCCATCTCTATCTGCAATAGCCCATCCCTCATACCAAGCTCAGGGGCATCCTCCTAGGAGTCCTCTGGAATTGGTCATTTCCCCACAATCAATGTATGCCTGGTGACCACACGTGCTCCAGGTGAGCTGATGGACTGATGCACCAGTGAGGCCTAGAACCCACCTCCTCATCAAATCTCAAGACCTGGGTAGAGGGTGCCCTGACCAATGCCCAGCGCTGCACAGAGGCACACTTCTTTATTATTATTATTTTTAATGCTTTATTGTGAATTATATGATAATTTACATAGGAGGCCATCAGCTTCACATTGATCCCGTCGTATATATCGTTTTCTTGCCA
Source organism: Chrysochloris asiatica (assembly GCF_000296735.1). NCBI lineage: Eukaryota > Metazoa > Chordata > Mammalia > Afrosoricida > Chrysochloridae > Chrysochloris > Chrysochloris asiatica. The sequence continues at coordinate 3,708,989 of NW_006408574.1, read as the reverse complement.
TGGTTACAATCCGCTCCATGCATCATCCACCCCACAAGCCTGCCCCTCTGTTGTCCGCACACCGTCCCTCTCTCTCTCCAGGTCCAAAGTCTCCAGCTGCTCCATCTTCCCATGTCATCGTCTCTGAGGCACACTTTTAATGTAAAATTAAATTGATTAAGTTAAATTCCATCAATGTGGAAACACAGGCTTCACATGGAGACGTAAACCCCGCCCCCCACTGCAGCGTCACACGCATAAGCCATCCAGCTGAGCGTCCATCTGAACCCATAGCCTGGCCTTGACCTCTCGGCCTTGCTGATTGCTGATTCTGTGGTCACACTCTCACTCAGCCCGGAGGCCTGGGCTAGGACACCAGCGTCTAGGGAGAGCAGGGCTGTCCCTAACACCCTCTGGCCTCACAGCCCTGTGCCCCAAAGTATCCTAACTCCAGGTCTGGAGACGGCAGAGGAGGCTGACCCAAACGGGAGCCTGCCACCTCCCACCAGTCTGCCGACGTGGCTGCCCCCGCCCCACCCCGCCCCGCCACGTCGACTTCCACCCAGCAGGGAGGAAGCTTCGCTAGCTCACTCTTTGCAAAGTTTTGGAGGGTTGTTGTTGCAGGAAACATCTGGACGTGGTCCAAGGAACATAATAAAAAAAAAAGGGGGGGGGGGGGGGGGAGAGGGAGCGGGGGAGGAGGCAGGGGCCGGGGCAAGCCATCTGATTTCACTTTGCTAAAACAACTGCAATTATGCCTTTGAGGGTTTCGAAGTCACTTTAGATTCAAACCATGTTGGGTGATGTCAGTCGGAAAGAATGAAGCACAGTGGAGAGTTTTTACACACAGCACCAAAGCGGTCCCCAGCCAGCTCCGGCCACCAGCCGGTAAGAGTTTTGTCAGAGAGGGTCTCCCACTTGGAATTGCTGGGTGTCTGTTCTGAAACCTCCTGCAGGCAGATCCTGCCAGGCCAGACTGCCCTCCATGGGAGGAGGTGAGCGCTCCCTCACCCCTCCTCCTGAAATGTTCCCTTTCTAGCCCCATCCCCAGCCCGCTGGCTGTACTGAACCATGCTTGGCCTGCCCCTGAGCATGTTCTGTGCTGGCCTTGCCTTGCTGTCCACTGCGCTGGGAGCCATTGCCCTCCTCTTGTTCCAAAATCTCGCCTGGGGCTGTGAGGGGCCCTCGGCCTGCTGGGGTAAGGTGGCTCAGGCCTTAGGACCCCCTCTCCTGGTGCGCTCCCAGCACCGCCTGCACTGGAGAGTCTGGGTGGATGACAGGAAATCCGGGGTCCCCATGGAGAGCCCTGCCTGTGGGCTGCCCTCTTTAGAACCCGGACCTACCACCTCTGGGCACGGCACAGCTAGGCACATCCTTACAGTTGGCCTGGCCGAGTATACTGAAACTCAGAAAACTTGCTTGAAATAAACCAGACCAGAGAAGCTTAGTCACCTCTCAGATAGGGTATGACATCTGTCTGGTGTCAGCCTTGAGAGCAGGGGCTGTGGGGGAAGACCCCTCAAGCTTCCCAAGGATTGACATTTCAGAGACAGGACCTGCCACCTAGCCCGGCCCTGCAGGACTCTAAGTGGTACGGAGAGCCTAATGACCTGTGGGGTCCCAGGGTCTGGCTTTGGGGCTGAGCCTGGAGGAGGGGCCCTTGCCGGGCCTGGGGCCGGGGGCGGGGGGCCGCCTGTCTGGGAAGGCACTCAGCAGGGTAGAGCATGAGTCATGGGCTGGGGCCCCACCTCTGGGGGCCTGAGGACATTTTTTCCGTGGAAAGTAGCTGTTGGCGCTCTCAGCTGGAGAAGCTCTGGACCCCCTCCCACTGCCTGCTGGCCTTGGCGGGGGCCGCACTGTCCTCCATGCTTGGGGCTCTGTGTTGGACTTTCCGCCAGCTGGAGGGGGTGAGGGAGGAGTCCCAGGAGGAGTCTGGGAGCTGGGTTCTGGCCTGATTCTGAGCCCTTTGTTGTTGACTGCTTGGGGCTGGGGTGGGGTCTTCAGAATCAGATTGGGGGATGAATGCTCAGGGTCTGGCTGGTGAGGGAGGCTCCCTTTGTTCATCCTTCAAGGGAAAGACACAATGAGGGACCACTGACCCGGGGTGGGGGTGGGAGGGACTGCAGAAGAGAAGGGGAGAGTGTGCTGAATCTAGGAACCAAACTCTTGGCCGTGAAGCCCATGCCAACTCAGAGTGAGCTTATTAGGACAGAGTTGTCGTTGTTGTTGTTAAGTGCCATTGAGTCAGTTCCAACTCATGGCGACCCTGTATAGTGTATTTCTGAGGAGTGGCTAGTGGGTTTAAACCGCCGACCTTAAGGTTCAAATCACCCATCCAGTCCATTGCTTATCCTACAGCTCTACCCCAGGATTTCATAGGACAGAGTAGAACAGCTCTATAGGGTTTCCAAGGCTGTAAATATTTGTGAATGCATACAGCCTCATCTTTGTCCTGAGGAGCAGCTGGGGGGTTTGAACGGCTGAGCTTACTCTTGGCAGCCCAGGGTTTTCAAAGCTGTGACTTTTTGGAAGCAGAACATCAGGGCTGTCTGTGTGTGTGCTTGAACCACCAGCCTTTTGTCCTATAGTCTATAGCGCTGAACTTTGTGCCTGGCGTGGATTCTGGATTCAGCTGGACTTGATGGGTGTTCCTAGAGGTGGTCCTTCAGCAGGTCCTCGAGGAGGGAAAATGGAGTCACGCTCTGAAAACAACATGAGTTATTCACCTAACGAGGGAGGAGGACTTCATAAACGGCGCCAGCTCTTTGCATCAGCCCCCAAGGAGAAGCTGTGTCTGCCGGGCGTGTGTAGTCGGGGAGGGGAGACTCTGCAACACCCTTCCCTCAGCAGATCATGTCCTGCTCGACAGAGACTAACTCAGACTCGTCCTGGGCACGGCGGTCATCAGCAGGTTCCGCTGGCCTTTGTGTGACATGTCCACTGACACTTGTCATGACCCTGCCTCATGCTGATGCCCAGATGAGGATGCTGGGGAGGGGTGCGGAGGAGGCTCCTGCATGTCCCCTTGTGGACACAGCCTCCTCTCCCCTTCCCCACCCCATGAGTGGAGGGTTGCTGTATCATCTTCATTCCTGTCAGTCTGTCAACGGGTCCCTGAACACCAGCCCCTCCACTTTTATTCTCTCTCCCTACTCTAATCCCCCCCACCCCAGTTATCTGCTAGTCAGTATTGGGGTGGCTTTCATGTTGCTGTGATGCACTGTGTTTTGAATGCTGGCAGACTCACCCGCGGTGGACAGGTTTCAGCCTCAGGCCGACTAGGAGAAGGAGAGATGGACTACTTCTAAATAGTCACTGAAACCCTTATGACTAGCAGCGAGACGCTGCCAGAGAGCACCAGGATATTGAATACTGAAACATGATGAAGCGCACCAGAATATTGTCAGATAGAGTGCCGGAAGATGAGCCCCTCAGGATGGAAGACTCTCAAAATACGACTGGAGAAGAGCTGCCTCCTCAAAGTAGAGTTGGCAGTGATGACGTGAATGGAGTAAAGCTTATGAGACCTTCATTTGCTGAAGGGACACAACTCAAAATGAGGAGAGACAGTTGCAAACATTCATTAATAATCAGAACATGGAATGTACGCAGTATGAATCTAGGAAAATTGGAAATTGTCAAAAATGAAGTGGAAAGCATAAACATCAGTATCCATGGCATTAGTGAGCTGAAATGGGCTGATATTGGTCATTCTGAATCTGAGAATCATACAGTTTACTCTGCTGGGAATGACAAATCCAAGAGGAATGGTGTCACATTCATCATCAAAAAGACCGTTTCAAGATCTATCTTGAAGTATAATGCTATCTGTCATATGATAATATACAATACACCTACAAGGAAGACTAGTTAATACCACTATTATTCAAAATTACACACCAACCACTAAAGCCAGTGAGGATGAAATTGAAGAAGTCTACCAATTTCTTCAGAGTCCTGGTGTGGCGCTGTGAGCTAATGCACCAGACTGCAAAACCGTTTGAATTGCAAAGTCGGTGGTTCAAACCCACCAGCTGCTCCTTGGAAACCCTATACAGGGTCACTATGGGTCAGTACTTCACAACAACAACAACCAATTTCTTCAGTCTGAAATTGATCAAACATGCAATCAAGGTATGTTGATAATTATGCTGGTGATTGGAATGCAAAGGTTGGAAACAAAGAGGAAGGATCAATAGTTAGAAAATATGGTCTTGGTGATGAGAACAAAGTAGCACATGATAGAATTTTGTAAGACCAATGACTTCTTCATTGCAAATACCTTTTTTAAACAACATAAAAGGTGACAGACCAGATGGAATACAAAGAGATCAAATTGACTACATCTGTGGAAAGGGTGGTGGGAAAACACCATACCATCAGCCAAAAGAAGGCCAGGGGCAAATTGTGTAACAGATCATCAATTGCTCATATGAAGCTGAAGAAAACCAAACAAGTCCATGAGAGCCAAAACTTTGAACATATATCCCTGACAAACAGGTCAGTTTGAGGATTCAGGTGTGCCTGACCCAAGCCATGGTATTTTCAGTAACCTCATATGCTTGTGAAAGCTGGACAGTGAATAAGGAAGACCGTAGAAGAACTGATGCTTTTGAGTTATGGTGTTGGAGGGGAATATTGAAAGTGTCATGGGCTGTCAGAAGAACAAACTGTGTTGGAAGTAGTACAGCCAGAATGCTCCTTAGAAGCTAAGACGGCCAGATGTTGTCTCTCATACTTTAGATATATTATCAGGAGGGAGCAGTCCCTGGAGAAGGACATCATGCCTGGTAAAGTGGAGGGTCAGAGAAAAAGAGGGAGACCCCCTGAAGATGGATTGGCCTAGTGGCAGCAGCCATTGTGAGGCTGGCTCAGGACTGGCTGGTGCTTCATTCTGTTGTAGTTAGGGTCACAGTGATTCAGAACTGACTCAATGGCACTTAACAACAACAACTCTGAAACCCACACTGGGATGGGGCCCCGACCTGTGCCCCCAGGGGCTGAATGTCCATGCTGTGCCCACTAAGAAGGATTGAGTCCTTCTCTCTTTAGGCAAGGAGAGTAGAAAGGGAGTTCTGAGGGTCAGGAATCCGTATCAGTCTTGTGGGTCACTCTCTCTCCTGAGTGTCACTCCCATGGCTTTCTCCAAGTGCGGGTCCCCATGGGAGGACTTGAGTAGCCTCACAACATGGTGGCTGGCTTCTGCAATGGAAGCACCCCAGCAGGCAAGGCTGAAGAGGACATACCGTTTATGAGCTAGACTTGGGGCTCACACACTTGCCCTTCCACCGGGTCCTAATGGCTTTGTCACGAGCCCTCACATGCCGTCCTGTGTCCTGTCCTCTTCTTCAGGGGAATCCAGTCCCCAACATGCGGGCATGCAATTAGTGTGCCCTCACCCAGGGCACCAGTGGTGGAGCTGGGAGTGTATGGAGACTTTCATGCTTGGGAAGATACGCTGCAGCGAGATGGGCATACATCCAGCCCCCTGAGGTGTGGCCTCAGTTTTCCCAGCTGTAAAATGGGGATCATAGTGGAGCTGTCCCCGTGGCCATGGAGAAGGGAGGGGAAGCTTAAGACATACGAACAATGGAGGTTGTCTCAGTGGCCACTTGGTAACCCAGGCTGCTTCCAGTTCTGGGGGTCTTGCTCTACTTTTGGGGAGCTGTGCCTGGCTGTAGGGTGGAGTTGAATAGGTGGAAGGAGGAGACCTCACCCAACTACAGGATGTGGCCTGGGTGGGGGACAAGGGATTGTGGGAAACAGCCTAGGCCATGATCAGGAGAGACCATGATGGTGGTGGTGGTGGTGTGCCATGGTGTAATTCTGACTCAACGCCCTGTATTATAAGGTTTCTGAGACTGTAAACCTTTACGGGAGCAGAAAGCCTCATCTTTCTCTGAGGGAGCACCTGGTGGACTCGAATTGCTTTTGGTTAGTGGCCCAGCAGGTAACACGCTACGCTATGAGAGCTGCTAGGAGGGACCGTGGTGGTATGGACCAAACCAAACCACTGCTGTGGAGTTACTGGCTTACAGCCACCCTACAGCACAGAACGGAACTGCTTCTGAGGGTTTCTGAGACTAACTTTGACAGAATCAGGCAGCGTCATCTTTCTCCTGACAGTTTGAAATGCCAACCTTGAGGCTAGCAACCCAGTGTTTGTCCCACTGTGCCAGGAGGACTCTTGGTATGGTGATGAGGAACCATGATCTGGTGATCCTGGTAAACGCTAAACTTGGGTGCAAGGGTCAGGTAGGGCCTGGGAGTGGGGAGGGCGAGTGGGTGGCTTTCAGAACTAGGGGCAGGGCTGAGGGGCATGGATAAGGCTCCTCTCTGCTGCGTGGTTTCCAGTCCTCTTTGCTTCTTTGCTCCATCCCCTGAGGTTCCAGCAGGGCCTGGGGGAAGGGCTCCTGTCCTCCACAGCCACCTCCACACGAGGCCACCATCACCAACCCCTGGAAGTCTGAAGTCGTGGCGTCCTTGGTCTTCCACTTCTGCCTGAGTCTCCTCCGCCATCTATCCTCAACCCCAAACCCATGAGACTGAGAACTGAGTATACAGTTCCTTGGCCAGCCTCCGAGGCGAAGTCCACAGCTGATCACAGAGCCCAGCTCAGCTCCTAGAGTGGATCCCACTCTTTTGATCCCTTCACCTCAAATTTTACTGCCCTCTTTTTACCTACCTGTGGGTCTTATGTAAATCAAAGGGCTGCTAACCTCAAGGTCAGCAGTTCAAAGCCACCAGCCGATCCAAAGGAGAAAGGAGAGGTGATCTGCTTCCATACAGGTTTGGAATCTCACCAAGGCCAAGTGACCTAACATAGTCCCTCAAAGGAGTTCTGGGGTGGTGCTGTGGGTGAGTGCGCTGGACTGCAAAGTCCTTTGAATCGCAAAGTCACTGGTTCCAGCTCACCAACCACTCCTCAGAAACCCTATACAGGGTTGTTGTGAGTTGGAACTGACTCCGTGGCACTTAACAACAACAACAACACAAATCCATGAAATCCATGCTCTACATCCTACTTTGGTAAGTATCGACTAGAGTTTTAAATGTTCCTGAGAACCATCTAAGCTCCCTCCTTGTGTGGAAGAAATTATGGAAAAGAAAATCAAAGACCCATGGAAATAATGGACTAATGGGCCACACGAACACCATCAGCCTCCATGACCCTGAGATGAGAAGAACTAGATGGTGCCCGGCTATCTCTACCAACTGCTCTGAAAGGGATCGCATTAGAAGGTCCTAGATAGGCTGGGAGAAAATGTGGAACAAAACTAAAAATCATACAAAAAAGATCAGGCTTACTGGTCAGAACCCAGAGACAGACTATGCCCTTGGTCACCCTTTGGTTCTGGGAATGAGCTTACCCCTGTGGCTCCCTCTTCTATTAACAATAGACAGTGTTGTTGGAAGGGGGACAATGGGCCGGGGGGTGGTGGGCACACCCTGGAATACTCAACCACATGAGATGGAATGGGTAGTGTTTACCCAAGGTTCCAGGCTGGTTTTGGGCTAGTGGCCCCATGGACAGGCCTTGAAGACCTGGCTGGGCCCTGACTCAGATGTTCCATGTTGGGAATGTAGGTTCTTGTCTGGGGGACCTTAGGGTGAGCTAAGGACACCCTGCAGGCTTCCTGGAGAAGCAGGCACATTGAGGTACATGGAGGCCTGAGACACCACTGGGGTCCACTGGGGTCCCCTGTCCATGAGGGGCTGGCACCCACTGGGGCCAGCTTGAGTGAGGACAGTGGAATCATGGGGCTCTGATGAGCCATCTCCAGGGTGTCCTGGGCGGGCAGGGCAGTCTAACTGGGCCTTGAGGGTGTCTAAGTTTGGGTTCTGCAGAGAAGAAAAGCCAGTGAAGTATATATAGATATATGCTGTCTTTGTTAAGTGTAGTTGTGTTACTTCCAACTCATCAAAACCTTGTATAGGGTTTCTGAGAAGCAGCTGGTGGGTTTGAACCTCCAACCTTGTGGTCGAGCCCCAAATCTGCATGCAGTTCAGGTGGCAGGCTGGAGAATTCTACAGGTTTATGCCCCAAGTTGATGTTCTGGTGTGGTGCTGTAGGATAAGCACTGGACTGCTAATGAAAGGTCAGTGGTTCAAAGTCACCTGCTGCTCTTTGGGAACCCTATATAGATTGTTGTTGTTGTGTGCCGTGGAGTCGGTTCCGACTCATAGTGACTCTGTACAGGGTTTCCGAGGCTGTAAAGCTTTATGGGAGCAGAAAGCCTCATCTGTCTCCCACGGAACAGCTGGTGGTTTCGAACTGCTGACCTTGCGGTTCACAGCCCGATTTGTAACCACTATGCTATATAGGGTCACTATAAGCTGGAACTGACTTCCCCAACAACATCCCAAGACGAGATGAGTGCAGTAGTGCAGGATCAAGAGAGTGAAAGAAAGAGAGAAATTTATCGACTTTAGGCAGACCACGCCCCCAAGGACACACCCCTCCCCAATGATTGGCTGCTCATATCAGATCGCTGAATGGAAAGCGATCACATGATACGCACTGCCCTCGAATTGACTCTGATCCAGAGCGACCCTGTGGAGAGTTCCCAAGACTAAATCTTTACTGGAGCAGAAACCTCATCTTTTGCCACTGGTGGGTTTAGGGGCTGAGGGGCATCTTTCTCCCACAGAGCCGCTGGTGGGTTTGAGGAGCTGACCTGTGGTTACCAGCCCCGTGCCTAACCCACAATACCACCAGGGCTCCTAGGGAGCCTCAGACCCACACGTTAGCACTAATCGTCACCGTATCTGGACTGCGTGTCCTGTGACCCTGCTCCCTTGAGCTCATGTGGCCCTTGCTCTGCTACTGGCCTTGGGTCACATGCCCAAGGTGTCATGCTGCCACCTTGGAACATGACAATGATCTGGAATCCCAGGAGCAGGTGAGCTGAAGGCAGACAGAAAGCAGGATTCCTGGGGGGTGTCAGCACATACCTTTCCACCCCACCCCCATCCAGGCGCCACTGTCCTCCGCTGTCACACCCATGTGCACACAGGGACACATCTTCATTGGGATGCGGCCTCCAGGGGGAGAAGGTGAAGGAAGCTGAAGGGCCCTGGAGTTTGCTGGTGACCAGTAGTCCTGAGATTCCAGTGGCTCCATCTACACAGAGTGCCGTGTCCTGGCAGTCCAGCAGGGGACGCTGCCCTGGGAAGGCCCATGGGGTGCCCTGTCCCAGCCCCACAGTCCCCATCCTCCTCCCTGGGAGGGAGAGCACACCCTCTTGGACATCCTGCTGGCCTCGTGTCGGCATTCTGAAGGTGTCTCCCTTGGGGTCTGAGGAAGCCCCCAGCCCTATGAGTCCAGTTCTCTGGCAGGAAATGGGATGGGAAATGCCCCCTGAGAGAAGATGGGGACCAGTGAGAGCTGCTGCCCTGAAGCCCCCTGGAGCAAGAGGAAGACTTAGGGCCTGGTTGAGCTTCCTCCTGATGCCCTCCAGGTCCCTGGTTGGTCGCCTCACGTCCAGCACATTCTGTTAGGCTTTGTGGACCCTCAGTGAAGCAGGCCTGGGCACAGTGAGGTACTTAATATCTGTGAGTTGGGGCTACTGTTACCGTTAACAGATGTGGAAGGTGAGGCTTGGTGGTTGTGTGCCATGGGGTTGGTTCCGACTCATAGCGACCCTGCTATGAAGGTTTCCGTGGCTGTAAATCTTTACCTGAGTAGAAAGCCTCACCTTTCTCCCGAGGAACCACTAGTAGTTTCAAACTGCTGACCTTAAGTTTGGCAGCCTGTCTTGTAACCACTATGCTACCAGGGTTAGAGGGATGAAAGATCTGTCCAAAGTCTCCCAGCAGAATCTGAGCGGACGTTCGCACCCTGTATGGACATGGGCCACCTTGGCCTCCATCACCCTGAGACGGGAAGAACTAGATGGTGCCCAGCGACCTCTACCAACTGCTCTGAAAGGGATCGCATTAGAAGGTCCTGGATAGACAGGGAGAAAATATGGAGCAAAACTCAAAATCATAAAACAGACCAGGCTTACCTGTCAGAATGACTGGAGGAACCCTGAGATTAGGTCCCTTAGTCACCCTGGTACGGAATTCACCCCACCACAATGCCTAGTTAGGTCTTTAGGAGGAACAAGAACATGAGGGCAGTAGTCACACCTTAGAACCATCAATTGTGAGAAATGAAGGCCTAACACTGACCCGAGGACCGAGTTCAGAAGCTTAGGAGGAAGAACGGGAAACACAGGGAGGTATACTATGTGAAGGCCATCACTGAGATGAAACAAGTGAATTTTAAATGGAAACTGATCTGCTCCATATATCTTCACTCAATTCACAACAAAATGATAGAAAAAAAAAAAAAAAGTAAAAGTGTGAATGAGTGATGAGTGGTCAGCAGGGCAGTGGTCTCAGGAGCCCTGGCTGAAACCGTGGAGGCAGCTGCGGAGCCCAGATGCCCAGGCCCAGAAGTTTTGGGGTCAGGCTTGTTATATATCAGGGCGACTTGGAGCCCAGAGAGGAGCTGAGGTGTTGCCCAAACAACATTTAAAACATTTTGGAAAATGTGCAGCCACTTCTTTTCCAGGGGATCCTCCAGCTCACTGAGGGGGGCGGGGGAAGGCCAGAAGGATGGGGCCAGGAGGGAGAGAAGGGATGCCCACAACACAGCAAGCAGGGCTGGGGCTCAGCCTTCTCTCCTCGTGCTGTTTGGTCTCAGGCGGGCCCCTTTCCCCTTCTCCCTAAGTGCCTGCTTTCTTCACCCCCCAGACTACCCTGGTATCATTTCCCAGATGAGTGTCAGCCCAGTGGGGAAGCAGCCTTGGGGAGCCTTGGTCAGCACTTGGTCATTAAGCTACTGTGGAGGAGCAGCTGAGAGTGGGCGTGTCTTACTGAGGTCCCAGGTCTCCGTCTGCCTGGCTTCCCCAGGTGGTCATTCCTCATGGGTCCCCTCCAGGACCTGAGAGAGAGGCAGGGAGAGGAACTGGGCAGGGTGGCTGAATTGGGCAGGGCAGAGGTGGTCGATGTCACTGCGGTCCCCAGCTCAGGCATGAGCAGAGTGGGCCAGGCCAGGCCGTAGTGACAAGTGACCCCTGTTGTGTCCGGGGCCTGGAGTCTGTTAACATTAGGGGGCAGAGGAAGCCCACTCATGCTCCGGGCTGGTCTTGCAGCCCAGGAGTCAGGAGGTGGGGGGCATGGGGAGAATCCTGTGATCAGGGCAGCCAGGTCAGCCCCTGACTGGGGCTTTGGTGAAGCAGCCTGGAGCCTCTTTGGAGCTTCGTGTCCGGGAGCCACTCAATCTCCCTGAGCTGCAGCTCCCAGGCCCAGCAGGATGGTCACAGTGTATTCCCACAGTGATGTGACCACTCTCTTGTCTAGAGTCAGGTGGCACCTGTCCCAGGACAGGCTGGTTTCTCCCCACCTAGTGCTCAATTTCTCAACTTAGCCCAGTGGGGGCAGTCAGGAGGCTGTGCCAACATGGCTCCCAGCGTCCCCAGCTCACCGCATACCCTCTGTGGTCACCGGGCCTTGCTATTCTTCCCTGTTTGAGGGTATGAGCACCCTGTGCCTTTTGTCATTCTCGGGTCCACTGGAGGCCTCACCTCAACATTAATGGAACACCAACTGTGTACAATGGTCCAGGGCTTGGGCTCCATGATTCTCTCATGGTGCCCTGTCTCCTTCTCCCTGGGGTCTATTCTAGTGAGACCCTGAGGTTCTGAAGGTCACATCCCAGGCCCAACGTCCCAGGGCAGTGGCCCATAGCTGATAGCTTCATGGTCCTCTCCCACTGGGACAGGATGAACTGACCCTAGCCCAGGCTTTCTTAAGACACCAAGGGAGCCAGGGTGGGGATGCACACCCTCCCCATCCCTTGTTCGTTCTCCATCCTCTGGTCCCAGACCAGGCGTCTCCAGGGCCTACCAGCTCTGGGTCCCTTTCCCCCACTTTTCTCTGATGCCCGACCACTGTCTCTCTTGTTTCCAGCTCAGAGCTCCCATCAGCACATAGCTGATAGTTCTGCCGTGAATACTCTGCTTAACGACTCTTTGGAATTCAACTTACTCTGCCATCATGTCCAATTTAATCAATTTAATGCCAATTAAGTGTAGAATGAAGCGTGAGTGTATGCTAGGAAGCCTGCATGCTTGGATCCTTAGAGGCTCTGGCTTCTCCAGCCTGGTTCAGGCCTAAGGTCTCCTCACCCTCTGCCTGGTGCCACCCACCGGGCCGGTTATGCCAATGAAATGGGCAGGTGGGTAGGACAGGGCTGGCCTGTGTCAGCTCCGTGCCAGTCCTGTTGGGTCGATTCCAACTCAAGTGACCCGTTGTCTGCAGAGTAGGGGTTTTAGGGATGTAGCTCACCAGGCCTGTCTTCCGAGGTACCTCTGGATGGGTTTGAACCTCCCACCTGTTGGCTCCAGTGCCTCACTGTGCACACTGCCTAGCTGCCACAGGGCCAGGCAGGGGTGTGAGATGCCAGGGTAACCTGGAATCCAGGTGCTCTGTTGTTTCTTCTCATCTTGGCTCAAAGGTCCCTTCCTGGCAGGACTTCCTCTGCAGTGGAGGACAGGGCCCCACAGTCTGGTCGACCCTCTTAGGTATTAGCTCGTGAGCACTTTCCTGGAGCCCCGGGGTGAGCACATGTCCTATGCATCTTGGCTATGGTCCTGGGCCATGTGCAGAGCTGACCACTGGACACTGGGCATGTCCGGAAGTGGCAGGCCTGCTCCATGAGCCTCCTGCTTCAGCGGGGTGGTTCAAGTACATAAGCCAGAAGGGTCTGGGGGATGGAGGGACCTTTTTCCCTGGACCCTGGAAGGGGAGTGGGGAAGATTTGGGCAGGACTTGCAGGGAGGAAAGGAGCCCTGGTGGCACTGTGGGTTAGGTGCTGGGCTGCTAACCACAAGGTCCAACGGTTCAAACCCACTGCCTCTCTGAGGGAGAAGGAGGTCTGTTCCTGTAAAGATGTCTAGTCTTGGAAACCCTATTAGAATCCCTATGAGTCGGAATCAACTAGTCGGCTTTAAGTTTGGGTTTGGGTTTTGTTTTGGTTGTGAGGGGGAATGGCTGAGGGGGGCTTCGGTTCCAGTGGAACCCCTCCCCCACTGTGGAGGCAAAGGCGCAGGCGCTGGTGGCTCTTGGAGAACGCCACGTGGACGAGCCTGCACATTTTCCCTGTCTCTGAGCAAGTTCAGGAAATGAATGTCTCTCTCCTCCTCTTCTGGGCCGCGTCCCAGGGAGGCTCAGGAGGGGACTCTGGCCTGGAGCTGCTCCTGAGTGGGCCCCGGGTGGGGCCGGGTGTGCCCCTTACTGTCCCCTTTTCTGAGTCCTTTCCTCCCAGTCCAGCTCAGGCGGCCCCGCGGAGCTGGTGTAGACAAAGCCTGAGTTTGCAGATAATCAAGACTGCTGTGTTTTCAGTATCCACACACTCAGAGGGGGCACAGGACACCCCACCCCTAGAGTCCCCCTGTGCAACAACGTTCTGTGCTGGAAGCCAGAGACCCGGGCTCTGTCTTGTGCCCCAGACCTCAGCTTGTCTGTCCATGTGAAGGTCCCGGGGGCCATGGAGGTGTTGGGCAGGAAGATGAGGAAACAGGGGGCGTGGTCAGGACATGGCCTTGGTGTGACACAGGTGGGGTCAGCTGCACAGTCTTGACCAACTGGCTCTCCTGGCTCCAGCTTCAGCTTTTCTGCCTGTGAAATGGGTGAATGAGGAGGGCCTGGCTCCTACTAGCTGCTCAGCCACTGCGAAGAGCTGGTGTAGTCACCTCTGCCCACCTAGATCCTGGACAGGGGCTGTGGTTCCCATCCTCCAGGGCTGTTCTAGAGCATTCTAGAGCCCAGTGCCCAGGCGGGCAGAGACCACACTTGCTCAGAGCCTCAGGAAGGGGGAGGGGGTCGAGGACAGAGCCCACTTCCCACCACATCTGGTGCCTCCTACACCCAGTTCTAGAGTGTCAGTCCCCAGACTGGCCACCAGCCCCGCCATCAGCAAGTCCGGTTTACACTGTGGCCTGGACACTACCACTTAGCCTCCACCACCCACTGAGTCAGCATGTGGGGCGCCCAGGGCTGGGTGGTTGGTGGTTCAAACCCATCAGCTGCTCCTTGGAAATCCTATATAAGGTCACTGTGAGTCAGAACTTAACCTTGAAGAGCCTCCTGTCCTATAAGGGTAGGGGAATCCCAGCTGTGCCCAGCTGTTCCCAGCTGACAGAAGGCAAATTGGGAGTAGAGCTAGAGCTGTTAGTCTGCTCCAGAAGTTTCCAGAAGTTAGGTGCATCCTCACCATTCATTCCTGAGCCTTTCTTCTACCTCTCAGTCTTTCTCCCTCCCTCCCTCCCTCCTCTGCACCCTCCTCCTCAGACGGAGAAAGTCTAACTGTCCGCCCTTGTAAATGTGCTCTCAGCCCACTGAGGAATGAAAGAACATTCTGGACCCTGTGAAGTTTTATTTGGGAATGACAAACCCAGATGGACAAAATTAGCCGCGTGCAGGCTTTGGAACAGCGGCGACATATATTAAAAATGCTTCGGATGCAGTTTTTGATACTCCTTTCCAAGGAAGTGGAAAAACATTTTTGTAGTTAGTATTTGAGGAAAATTCAACACAAGTCCCTCAGGGCTTAGTTCTGAGCAAGCTGTTGTTTCTTTCCTGAAAGGTCAGCAGAAGGAACCTTCTGAGGGGGGTGGGGAGGGGGGAGGACTGTGGGGACAGCCTTTCCCTTCTTCACTGTCCTTCAAAGTCACCTCGTGGACTGATGTCCATGTCAAACACACCTCTTGAGCCAGCGTCCCTCAACATGGGGGGACAGCTGAGGAATCAGCTGAGGGTACTGTGTGCAGTGGTCAGTGCATCATGGGGGATGGGCCCCCTGTTCCTGCAGCTGGCCTGTACCCCCTGGTCCTGCTCAGACAATGGATCAGCTCCACCTGACACACCTGACCTGGTGACTTGCACAGGGATGTCTTGCGGTCTGGTGGTCAGTCTCTTCCAGGGGTCGTTTGTGAGAAGGCCAAAGTCTAGGAAGGCTGTCATCAAAACAATGGAAAGTAAGAAACATTGAAGGGGATGGGGACATCGGGGTCTAGTGGGAAAGATAGATGGCACAGATGCTGTGGGAAGCCATTTGACAGCTCCTTAAAGAGTTAAACATAAAATTGCCATGTGACTCAACAATTCCACTGAAGTATACATCCAAGAGACTTGAAATCAGGGGTTCACACAAGACTTGTGCAGTGCTGCTCGTCACAGATGGAAAAACCCAATTGTTCAGCAATAGATAATGCGCAAAATGTCGTCTATCCTTA
>NW_006408574.1:3668819-3693623 GCF_000296735.1 Chrysochloris asiatica | reverse complement strand
ATTTGTGCCCATTCAAAGAAAGGCAATCCAACAGCATTGGAATATTATTCTGCAAAAAAACCCACAAAACACCCCCCCCCCCACAAAAACCCACAGGTTCTGTTACATCAATGGCATGGACAAACCTTGAAGGCATTCTGCTGTTCAAATTGTGTCAGCCACAAAGGGACAAGAATCGTATATTTCACTTGTGCGCAGTATCTAGAGTAGCCAAGGACACAGAGACTGAAGTTCATTAGCATTGACCAAGGCCTAGAGCAGGTGGACGTTAAAGGACACTGAGTTTCTGCGAAGGGGGGTGAAGGACATTTGGCAACGGATAGTGGTGATCTTTGTACTATATGGTGAATGTATCAAATGTCACAGAACTGTGCACTAAAAATGGTTAAAATAGCAAATGTCTGCCTACACATATTTTGCCACAATAAAATTTTAAAAATTGAGTATAATTCTCTGCTGCAGATGGCCTTGTGCAGTCTGATTCATTTTAGCCATGTTGAAGGATAACTTTTCCTTGGGGGCAGAGGAGAACACCAGCCCCTGGGAGGGGCTGGAACCAGAGTACCGAAGCATCATGCATGTGAAACATCCCATAATAAGTTTTGTCTGCCCCACCAGAGGGCTTTGTGGTGGAATCCATCTTGAAGAAATACTGTACAGGCACCCAATTAGCATGGCCCCTTCTAAATGGGCCATTTCCCAGAAATCCTTGCTTATCCTTTTGAATAAACATTGTGTCTTTTCCCCACATAAAACTTTTGAAACCCCAGTAAAGCCTTTGTTCGGGGAGATAGGGGTTAAGCCCTCCCAGTCTCTGCTTACAAGCTAATCACACCTCTGTTGTAGGGCAGAGGTGTGATTAGCACTCCCAGCGACATTATGGTCTATCCTACGTCAGGCTGTAGGAGAAGCCGTGTTAGAAATGCCAGTGTCTTCTCATCTGCACATTTCCTCTGAGTTTTATGAATGGCTGTCTTGGGCTCCCTGTGGAAAAGGTGTTCTTCCAACCACACATAGTATATCCATTCAGCCTGCCCCCTGCCCTCTATGGTCTGTGAGTTGGATCAGGTGTTCTAACATCCCTTGGAGTGGGCCACCACCTCCCCATGCTTCTAGAAGCCATTCTAACAGTGGGTTTGCATCCCTGCTTAGCGTGCCTGCCTGGGTATTGACATCTGAGTTCTAACCTGCAGGAGTCTCTGATTAGGCCCCGATCAAGCACCCTCAGAGTCTAACCCCACGTGTATGTCTGTGTGTTCCTAGTTTCTGCTGGTCTGTTCTACCTCGGCCCTCCTGCTCCTGCATCTGTCCCAGCTGGGCTTTGATGTACCTTAGCCCCAGTTAGACGATGATGGTATGAGCTGCATTGTGGGGAGGGGCCTCTACCACCTTCCAGAGGGGCAGGGGGCAGGGTGGGCTGTATCTACAGGTGCAGGAGGAACAGAGTCTGGGGAGTCCAACATCAGCCACTTGGGCAGCTCCAGGTGATGCAGCAGTTCCCTGGCTTAGGTGTTTCATGGTCTTTGAAGTCCAGCAACTCTGACCATCGCCTCCTGAGCTTAGTTAACCCTCTGCTTCTGATGAGCAGAGACCAACAGTTTCATCTTAGATGGCTGCTTTTGAACATTTCCAAGCCCAGACACTTCTCACCTCTCGAGAATGTAGAGCATGACTTCTGTGAACAGATGCCGATCGATTGAGGTGTCCGGTGAAAGTAAGGTCCTAAGCCTTCAAACCCAGAAAACTGCTTTCTTACTGAGGGTGTTTGGTTAGGCCTGAGGGGCCATAGCATTTGCAGTAGCTGATTGTTTTTGGAGTCTTCTGAGGAACGTCTAGGTGAACTCACACCTCAACTTTTCAGGGAGCAGCCGGGCACATGACCCATTTGCTCCACCCGAGGACCCTCTCATGGTGGTGGTTCAAGCCTACCAGCTGTTCCTTGGGAGAAAGATGAGGCCGAGTGCTGCTGCTGTAAAGACTGGCAGACTCGGAAACCGGAGGGAGCGTCTCTCTTCCATCCTGGAGGCTCTTTCTCTGAGTTAGGGCTGATGCAGTGGTTGTGAGTGTTTTGGGTTTTGGTGGCAGACATGCCCAGAGGATGGAGGTAGGAGCACATGTGTGTTTGTGGGCTGGCTGATTTCTTTCTGTCTGTGGGCAGGTAGGCAGGGGCTGGGTCTGGGCAGTGCCAGTCACATGCCAAGCGCTGCTGCTTCCCTTGGAGAAGGGCTGGGTATAGGCACAGTGGGAACTCCTGCCTGGAGAAGTGGGTGTGAGGTTAGCAGGGCCAGGGCCTGATGTGGCGAGAGCAGACCAGGCCCTCGGCTGCCCTTTCCCGCACTTGAAAGAAAGCATTGGCAGCTGTGGGTTGGCATCATCAATAGCAACCACACGAGGAACAACCCAGAACATGCTGGGAAGCGGTGTGAGGCAGTGAGGACAAGGGCTGGGGGAGGGGAGGTAGTGGCTTCCATCACCATCTGTCTGCTGGTGAGTCCTGAGTCACCTAGGGCACCTGGGGGAGTGACCAGATACCATTAATCCCCTATCTGTCCAAGGAGGCTTGTCCCTGTGTGAGTCTAGAGATGGTCTGACTTGGTGGTCCCAAGTCTAGCTGACATTGGGATCCTCTGTTTGCCAAACACTGGTCACTGTCCTGTGTGCCCTGGGGTTTTATGGGAATGAACGGGTTGGGCAACACTTCACTGTCAATAGGAACTCAAGGAAAGTCCTGGGATATGTGTTATAGGGGAGGGAGAGAGGAAGGAAAAGAGAGAGAGAGAGAGGGAGAGAGGAAGGAAGAGAGAGGGAGAGAGGAAGGAAAAGAGAGAGAGAGAGAGGGAGAGAGGAAGGAAGAGAAAGGGAGAGAGGAAGGAAAAAGAGAGAGAGAGAGGGAGAGAGGAAGGAAAAAGAGAGAGAGAGGGAGAGAGGAAGGAAAAGAGAGAGAGAGAGGGAGAGAGGGAGGGAAGATAGAAAAAAATATATACATACATATGTAGATACAGCTAGATAGACAGATAGATTGATTGATTGGAGTTCAAGAGAGAGATCTAGATCTCTTTGCACATAGTTTGCCACAGAGAGATCCAAAGGGCCAAATGCTTCTTAAACCAAATTCAGCCCCAGCAGTCCCAGAGAGCCAGCATTTAGCAAATAGGACAATGGCCTCTTGAATGGCAGCCTTCAACAGCAGGGCTTGAGAATGTTCTGAATGCTCTAGAAACTTGGAAAAAACAAGGGCAGGTTCTGAAATCACAGATCACTCAAGAAGCTGGGGTATAAGTTCATGCTTTGGGGTGACCCCTCTCCCTGTTCAAGGGACCATAGCGTTTGAGTACTCTGTACCCATCAGGTGAACAGTGGTGGGTCGGTGGTAGCATCTTCGACTTCCGTTCCGGGCCACTACTTGTCTGTCATTGGAGCTTTCAGAACAAAAGTTTCTAGACTACTTCCGAAGGTCAGCCAATGAGAAACGATTTAAAATGCCTCCCTATAGTCAATTTAAAGTATCAAAGACAAAGATGTCAGTTTGAGGACTAATGTGTGCCTAACCTAAGCTATGGCATTTTCAATGACCTC
Source organism: Chrysochloris asiatica (assembly GCF_000296735.1). Taxonomy (NCBI): domain Eukaryota; kingdom Metazoa; phylum Chordata; class Mammalia; order Afrosoricida; family Chrysochloridae; genus Chrysochloris; species Chrysochloris asiatica. Next base: position 3,690,047 of record NW_006408574.1, on the reverse strand, counting down.
ATATGCATGTGAAAGTTACACAATGAATAAGGAAGACCTTAGGAGAATCTGAGCATTTGCGTTATGGTGTTGGTGAAGAATATTGAAAGTCCCATGGACTGCCAGAAGAACAAACAAATCTATGTTGGAAGAGGTACAGCCAGAATGTTCTTTAGATGTGAGGACGGTGAAACGTCAGCTTTCAGACATTGGACAAGTTGTCAGGAGGGACCTGTCCCTGGAGAAGAACATCATGCTAGGTAAGGAGGAAGGTCAGTGAAACAAAGGAAGACCCCCAGTGAGATGGATTGGCACAGTGGCAGCAGCAATGGGCTCAAACGTTCCAGTTGTGAGGACGTTGCAGGACTGGGCAGTGTTCCGTTCCTCTTGTACATAAGACCACTATGAGATGGCACCTCACAACGACAACAGCATAGTGAACACCTCCAATATTGATGAGCACATCACCACAAACCAGACACACGAAGGACCTCACAGTATGCATGGGCCAGGAGGCTGGGTGGGGCTTAGCAGGTGCTCTGTGTGGTTATGATCAAGGGCTGGGTCAGGGTCAGGGTCAGGTTCTCATCTGAAGGCTTAGCTGCAGGGTGAGGCAGAAGCAATCCTGGAGCTCTGCTTCCTGGCCCACGTGACCCCCGACCTCTCTCCCCTGTAATATTACGTGAACGTTGCCGTGATACTGAGTTCAGGATGTGGTGCATTGATGACGGCTGAGCCTCCATCAGTCTGGGTCCTGAATGATGTGTGATATAGAAGTCCCCTTGCTATCCCCCATGTGAGTTGGACTTTTTAAGATTAAGAAGGAATTTTATCTCCTCAAACCATTGACATTTGGGGCTAATATATGGCCAGAGAGTCACATTGGGTCTGCGACCTGCGTTATTTATTTATTTATTTATTTTAATTGTTTTATTGTGAATTATGTGATAGTTTACATGGGAGAACATTAGTTTTACATTCATCCTGTCGTATATCGTTTCATTGCCATGGTTACAATCCCCTCCATGCATCATCAACCAACCAAGCCTGTCCCCCCACCCCCCAGTTGTCAGCACACAGCCCCTCTCCCTCTCTGTGTCTAGAGTCCCCAGCTGCTCCATCTCTTCACGTCATTGTCTCTGCCTCCATCTCAGGCATCACTGCTTCTCTGGGTAGGGTCCCGCTCTCTGCTTTTCTCCATTGATGGTCCCAGGGACCTCTGCTCCTAGACTGGAAAGTTAATCGCTCCCCTCCTTACTATAAAACACCTACTTTTACATTTCCATCCCTCACAATCAGTCTTGATAACAATTATTCACTATTGTATCACAAGAGACCTATCCGCATTCCATTGCATCAGCCCCGCCTAGACAGATTGGATACTACTCACTGGAGATTCTACCTTCCTCCGCGCCCTCTGGATCTAGGTTCCCTTTGAAAGCTTGTAAACCAGTCACTTCTTGCCTTTGTAGCCCCCCCATTTTGGGTAGCCAATGTCCAAGTTGTCCATCCCTGTCTATTCTGTGTATGTAGGGGTTGGGAATGATCCTCGCTGTAAAGAATTGTTCTCTCTTTTGAGCTACTGCATCCATAGGTGTAGGTCAAGTCCACCAAATTGTATCAGATTACTCTTTTTTCCTCTTCTTTCTTCTTCTAGTTAAGCTCTGCTACCTGCTTTTGTATGGCCCCCAGGTAGCATATTTAAAAACAAAACAAAACACTTTTGATTGTGAATTGAGTTAAGGTTTGCAGAGCGGATGACCAGAGTTGTGTTCACCAACCACATACTTGCTTCATTACACTGATGTCAGTCTCCTCCATGGACCATCAGTTAACCGTGTTTACCTCTATTCACTTGAACTCTTTCATTTCCACCCATGTCTTCCACTACCTTCATCTTTCCATCTTTCTTGGTAGACTCATGGAGTCCTGGTGTGGTGCTGTGGGGTAATGCACTGGACAGCAAAGTCGGTTTGAACCTTAAGGTTGCTGGTTCAAACTCACCAGCTGCTCCTTGGAAACCCTGTACAGAGTTGCTATGGGTTGGAACCGACTTGACGGCACTTAACAACAACAAGGGTTACATTTGAACTGGTTGTGTGTGTTTATTATCTTAGTCTCCTGTTGTTGCTGCTGTTAGGGTGGTGAGTTGGTTCTGACTCATACCCACCCTGTATAGGGTTTTCAAGACTTCAAATCTTCGAGGGAGCAGAAAGCTTCATCTTTCTCCAGAGGAGTGACTGGTGGGTTTGAACTGTGGACCTTGTGGTTCACAGGCCAGAGCATATCTTACAGAGCCACCGTGCTCCCTTGTCTCCTAGGATTCTCATAACAAAATACGGCAAAGTGGGTGGTTTTAAAGAATAGGTGTTTATGTGCTCACAGTTCTGGAGGTTGGAGCCTGAATTTAGGGCTTCTGGTTTGGTTGGCGCTGTGGGCTAGCTAATGCATCAGACTGCAAAGTCGTTTGAACCGCAGGACAGTGGTTCAAGCTCATCAGCTGCTCCTTGGAAACCCTGTACAAGGCTACTATGGGTCAGACATGACTCAACAGCACTAAACAACAGTAACAGAACCGTGCACAAGGGAAGTGATTTAGGGGTATTTCCTGGTGTTACTCAGCCTTCATGCATCTATCTTCCTCCCGTGTCCCTGTTTCCTGTCATTTCTCCCCTTTTATAATACACCACTCAGAAGGGATTAGGACCTGCCCATGTCTGGAATGAACTCAGTAACTGATAACGTCTTAAAAGACCTTATTTCCAAACAAGGTCACATTCACTGGAACTGGACCGAGGAACTTCCAACGTGTCTTTTTGAGGAACACAACCTAATCCATAAAAAGTGCCTACTTAATGTCTTTAATTTTGTCTCTTAGTCATACATCTAAAATCAAAGATGTTTCAAAAAGTTTATGGAAGAACAGAATTGAAAGCTAATGACATTTCCCAACAAACTGTTTGAAGTCTCTCCTACCTGACTGGAGGAGAATTCCTGCCTTCAAGTTAAGGTGTTGGAGAAGAATATTAAATATCCCATGGAAGGCCAGAAGAACAAGAAAATCTGTGTTGGAAGAAGTATAGCCAGAGTGCTCTTTAGAAGCCAGGATGGCGAGACTTCCTCCTTGTGTACTTTGGGCATGTCAGGAGGGGCCGGTCCCTGGAGAAGGACATCAGATTAGGCAAAGGAGGGGTTCAAAGAAAAAGAGAAAGACCCTGAAGAAGATGGATTGACCAGCAGCTTTAACAATGGACTCAAACATGGCAGCGATTGTGAGGACCGGGCAGGACCGGGTAGGGTTTGGTTCCATTGAACACAAAGTCACTGTAAGTTGAAACTGACTTGACAGCATGTAACAACAACAATGAACTAGCCTTTTAAGAAACAGCTTGCTGGTTTCACAGCATGGTGGATGACTGTCTAATGCTGGGGTCTTTTAGAAGCAGTATTTGAGGCCAGGATGCAAGGAGTGAACCCAAGAAACATTGATCGGAATGGGAAAATGAGGCAGTAAAGGGAGGGGGCCAATACAAGTGTGTGAACAAGCAGGCTGCTGCCCTGGGTGCCAATGCAGGACACTCCTAAGAGTGTCTCACCTGAGGACTGAGGAGGCTGGGCTGTGTGTCCACCTGTCCACCCCTGACTGTAGACTGCTTCTGAACTTCATGCCACCACAGAGTAAGTCCATCCATGGAGAAAGATGATATCGGCTACAAGCTACCTGAACCCATGAGCTTCCACTGGACAGATGAGGAAACTGAGGCGTAAGAAGAACATGAGAGGTGGGGCCAGACTGGGAGCCAGGCGGGGTGGATTCTAGTTTCTGGGCTCATAGCCCACGTTCTCCTGTCTTGCCACAATTCTGAGGCTTGGTCTGCACCATTATGCGGGGGACTGTGTCTCCCAGCACCGGCGATCACAGATCTCATCAGGAGCTGGCCAAGTGCCTGTACTCCTTCAAAGCTGGGGAGACATGTCATCGCTTCAGGAATAAATTCACTGGCCTAGGACTTTATTAAATCTACCCAGACCCAGGGCCCAGAGCCTAATGAGTCCCAGATGCCCAGCAGAGGTCTTTGGATGCAAATTTTCCATGTAAGGCAAGGGTGACTTCAGCCCAGCGCCAGAGCACGGCTGGCATGGTGGGTGTTTCCCGCACGTCTCTACATAACTCCTTGATGCTGGAATTAACGGCTCAGTTCATGGTCCTGTGGCCTGGAGAGCTTACCCGGGGATAACAGCCATGGCCTCATGAAATCATAGGATTCCTGAGGCTGGGTGGAACCACAGAGGGAGTCTGCTCCATCACCTCATTGTACAAAGCAGGAGAGTGGCCAGAGAGGGAAGGGCGTGTCCAAGCCTCCCAGCTACTCCTTGGTGGAGTTGAGGCTCTTTCATAGTGGAGAACCTTCCCCAGCAATCCAGAGCCTGGTGCCCTGTCCAGAGAGAGCCTTTCTCCAGGTCCAGGTCAGGACACTTGTGAGGGGAGCTCATGGCAGCCATGTTCTTGGTGAACCTGGGACAGTGGAGGGAGGTGCTGAGATTGGGTGAATGCTTGTTAGGACCACGGTGGTGTCTTCTCCAGCCTCCAAGGAAGTTTTTTCTAGACCAGCACATCTCTACTCTGCTGTCTCAGAAGCTCCCTCCTTCACCACCTCATCTGCCAACTCATCTAAAACCCAGTGTTCATGCTGTAGAGACAGTGTGTGCTCCTTGTAGACAATCCCAAGAATGGGACCAAGTTCATGGTTGGGAGGAAAAATGTCCCCAAGTCCAACTACCAGAGACAGCCTCACCCAATCACCCAAGTCTAGAAACAAATGGAAACACTAGTTTCCCATGGCCTGGTCACAGGTCAAAGGTCATGCTGTGCCATTGGGGGGCTGTTGTAGGTCTGTCTCTAAGGCAGAGAGATCTCAGCCTCCATGGACTGGGTGGGTTTTGGGGTCACGCATTGGAGGGGCTGGTCCTCCCTCCACTCTGCACGGGGAGCTGAGCTCTGGGGACTATACTGGGGCTGGAAAATGGACACTATACTGGGGCTGGACAATGGTCTTGATCGCCTCTGTTCTAGTCATTACTCTGGGATTGTGTATGCTGGTTTTGCCAGAGCATGGAGACACCTCAAGATCTGAGTTTGTGCCTAAGTGGTGGGTCCCAACCTGCTTTATGGAGCTCTGCATTGATGCCTTGAACAATAGCCTGGACACCAAGGAGCTGGGGGATATGAGCCCTTCCTTTACCTCTTTCATGTGTGTATGTGTGGCTCCTCGCAATAAGCACTGGACTGTGAACTACAAGGTGGGAAGTTCGAGTCCATTGACCACTCAGTGAGAGAAAGGTGAGGCTTTCTGCTTCTACAAAGATTTAAAGTCTTGGAAACCCTATACAAAATTGCTATGAGTTGGACCCAACTTGACGGCACTTAACAACAAAAACAATGCCTTCTACTGAGAGGTGGGATGATGGGCAAGGCTGCATTTCATCATTCTGAGGTGCTCTGGAAAGCCACCTTCAAGGCCAACACAAAGATATTTGCTCTATAGTCAAGCGCATAGCAAACCCTTTCTCCTTCCAAACTGTATTAAGAAACTTTGAGTGAGTCCTGTTGTTTGGCTAAGGAGTTGCTTGTGTCTCTGAGAATCACTGATTTGGATAGAAAAGCCTTTCTTGCATTTAGTTGTTGTTGCAAGTTCCTTCCAGAGGACCCTGACGTACCATGACCCTTATATAACAGAATGAAACATTCTGCCCAGTCTTGTGCCACCTCTATGTTGGTCCGTCGTTGATGGTTTCCAACATCTTCGTTGACCTTCCACTTTAACAAACACAATATAGTGTCACACTTGCCTCTGCAAAAGTGACCCAACCTCACCTCCACTCATACTGGACAAGGATGTCCGTGTCCTCCATACTTTTCCATTGTGTTCTTTGTCTCTTTTAATCTGTCAGAATAGATGTTTGCTCAGTTTTCCTGGATGCCCATCTTCAGATATGTGAATTCTCTCGCGGCGAGGTGTAAGTGAATTCTCTCGTGGTGAAGTGTAATCCAACCACCCAAGTGTAGATCCAGCTCCCTTCATCTTCTGGTGGCTCCACCCTGGGATTTCCACAGAGCTCTCTTTAGAGAATGAGAGAGAGATAGAGATAGAGCGGGAGAGAGAGAGAGAGAGAGAAAGAGAGAGAGAGAGAAAGAGAGAGAACATGGAGGTGCTCATGCTGCATTTAGCCACCTTATCACTTCCTCTTACACTCCATTGGTGAGACTCAGTCACAAGGTAACACCCAGCTGAAAAGCTGTTTCCCAGCAATGAGTCTGCACAGTGGAAAGAGGGTTCTGCTTTTGTTGGCCATGTGGTCACTGCTGCCCCAAACCCAGCCCCGGATCTTGGTCTGGTTCGCTTCCTTAGGAGATTTTAACCATCTCTGATCTCATCCACTGTGTGTTGGTTTTATGGTCATATTACCAGAATTTGGGAGCATATCTCGTCTGTCTTTGGAGCTTCTGTGACTCATCTTTCATTCGGGAGTTTGATGAGGAGAAAGGCAGAGACTCGGCCAAGTGCTGTGTCTGTCTCCCTCACCAGTTGCCTCTCCTGAATTCCCACATGGCCCAGCAGGTCCTGGGAAGCAGAAAGTGGGCCTCTGGACAGAGGCAGCAGGAAATGTCTGAGAACGTGGGCAATTCTTAGCAGATATGTCACCACCCACAGGCTGTTGCCACCAAGTCAATGACAATTCATGGAGACCCCATGTGTCAGAGAAGAACTGTGCTCCACAGGGTTTTCAATGGCGACTTGGTAAGCAGATCACCAGCTCTTTCTTCCAAAGTCAAACCTCAGAAGCTTTAGGTTAGCAGCCAAGTGTATTAACCACTTGAACCACCCAAAACCCAAACCAAACCGGTTGCCATGGAGTAGTCTTAGTTCTCTAGTGGTGCTATAAGAGAAATACCACAAGTGGGAGGATTTAACAAACAGATCTTTATTCTCTTACAGTTTAGGAGGCCAGGAGTCTGTTTTCAGAGTGTCAGCTTTAGGGGATGGTGCTCTCTCTTTGTCGGCTCTGGAGAAAAGTCCTTGTTCTCTTTCAGCATCTGTGGGCCCAGCATTCCTTGGAGATCCCCATGTGTCTCAGCACCAATCCCCGGATCTAGGAGCGATGGACACACTCTACGCCCAGCTCTTCTTTCTTGATTGCAGTAGGTTCCTCTGAGCAATGCTCACTTGTTTAATCTCTTTTTATATCTCAAAAGAGGTTGATTCAAGATACAGCCTTATCCTGTAGATTGCATTTGGCATCATTAAGTGAGGATAAAATACATAGGAACATAGAAGTGAGGATTTACAATCCAACGGATAATCACAGCAGACCAGGGCTGATCCCATTAGATCCCATCATGGGAAAGTGATGACATCATATTAGATCTCCTCACGGAGGTGACTGCCGAGAACCTGCCTCGACATAGGTATTTGGTTCACGAGGTGGGGATATCTGGCAGAGATAAAAATATAGAAAGACACACAAGGACACAAAGAGAGAGACAAAGAGACACCCTGAAACCAGAGTGGATGTGGGACTGGCATCAGGCAGATCCCACATTGCAAACATCTCAGCCATGAAGGCCATAATATCCTGCATAGTAAACATCTTGGCTAAACAGGCAGTATGTTTGCAATGCTGGACTGAACCCCCTGCATGCTGTAATGCACGCCTTGCCAGTCGTAATGCACCTGGATTTGTTCTGCACCTCCGTTTTATTTAGGGGAGGTACTTTACACAAAGCTGGGTGGGACTAAGGCAAGGTACAGCTAACATACGTAATTTTCCAGACATTCAGGCAGCTTTACATCGTACTTCGCAGGTTCAAATCTCACGACTGCATACCTTTTAGCACCTAGCCTCAAATGGGGGAAGGAAAAGGAGGATTGGGAGGAGTCCCATTGTGTCTGCTGCCCAGCCCAGGTTCTCCAGGAAAAGAGATGCCTGGGTGAATAGGGCTGCACCTGGAAACACTTTAGGAAGGGCAGTCCTATTGTCCTTAGAACAAAGAACAAATTGGGGAGCCACCCAATTTACTTTGACTGAATTCTTTGAGGGAAGAACTTTGCCTTTTTGGAATTTTACAGTCTCGGCTTTTAGGAAAATATTACATTTATCTGTGGATATCAGGGCTTCATGTATGCAATTAATAATAAACCTAACTGAATACTAAGATGAAAAACAGTTTGCTATGTCTGCTAGGTGGCTAGAGTCTGTTCCTCAGAGCCTGCGGCCTGTACAGTCTGCAACACTTGGGCCCACAGGGCCTTGAACTCCTGACCGGGTCTGGACGGTCTGCAACAGGTGACAACTCCATCTTAACTGCTAAACCACTGAGAATCCTAGCCCAGCCAAAGGGACACCAAACCCTAACTGTTACAGGCGTCACTTTCGGCTAGTGGTAACCCCATGTGCTACGGAACAGAACCGAGCTTCATAGAGTTTCCTGACTATAGTCTTTATGGACCAATTCACCAGGGCTTTCTTCCAAAGTGCGTTGGGTGGACTTGAACTTCTACAATTAGTGACCAATTTTGTTAACCATTTTCATGTCAAAGCAGACATTGCTTATTGGCTACTGTGTCCAAAGGAACCTCAGAATCCTTCCTAACACAGTGGTCGTGGGTGGCCATTGTCTCTGGGTTGTAGGAGGTATCCAAGATGAAACTCATTTTCCATTTCCACTGAGAGGGATCACATCTCCCTTAATGCACTGCACTGGACACATTCTCTGACAATTTCAAAGTCTTTGTAGAGTGAAGTAAAAGTCCTGTCTTTAATGACCCTGCACACAGCTGTAGGGAGAATTCAACTCAAGACAACTCTAACCTGGGTGGCCCTCCGCTAAGGAAGTAAACCATGAAGAGAACACCCCATGTGAAGTGTTGCGAAGCAATAATATGAGGGGACCCTTATCCTTGGTGCCACCAACTTGGGTTCCAATCCAAGTTCCACTGCCTAAGGCTAGGCCCTTCTTGGAGTCCGTGTCTTCCTTGGGTAATGCCATGGAACACTCCCATGGTTTTGGAGGGTTGGCAGAGGTCAGCAGTGAAAAGTACCACTATGGGTTCACATCACATACCCTTCCCACTGGCTCCTGGACTTCTGCTCGGGCCTCCAGAGAATTCCCTACAAAGTCAGGGGCATCCACTCATTCTAGCACTGAAGCCCACCACCATCTGAGGGAGGAATTCTTTCCCTCAGGATCTCCAGGGCATAACAGGACTTATGAATGATGCAACTCATATTTTGGCAGGAGAACAGCAGACAGGACACTCCGAAGTCAACTTAGACATGGTCACATCTCATGATTCAGAAGAGACCTAACGGGGAAATGAGAATCAAGGTTCAGTTCTTTCTGAGCCTCCCGTTTACAAAACTGGGATGTGAATGGTGCTGGAGCCATGGTGGCACAATGATTAAGCACCCAGCTGCTTTGCAGGAGAAAGATGTGAAACCTGCTTCCTTCAAGATTTACAGCCTTAGAAACCCCATGGGGCAGTCCTACAGGGCTGCTATGGGTTGGAATTGACTTGACACCAGTGGATTTGGAGGGTTTAAGGGTTCCCAAGAGATAATAGGTTGTTGTTGTTAAGTGCCTTTGAGTTGGCTCCCATCCATAGCAGCCCTGTAAAGGGTTTTCAAGGAGTGGCTGATAAGTTTGAACCACCAACTTTATGGTTCAAACCGATCTTTCAGTTGAGTGCTTATCTTATAGCGCCACACCAGGACTCCATCGTGGATTTTGAGGGTTTAATGGTTTCCAAATGGAGTCCTGGTGTGGCGCTGTGGGCTAATGCACTGGACTGCAAAGTTGGTTTGAACCGCCAGGTTGCGGTTCAACTTACCAGCTGCTCCTCAGAAACCCTATACAGGGTCGTTATTGGTCAGAACTGACTCGATAGCACTCAACACCACCAACAAAATGGTTTCCATGACATAACAGATAAAGAGCATTTATCCTGGAATCTGCTGGAGGAACCACCCAAGGAGGATGACCAGGGATGAGAACCCACCCAAGGATGATGACCAGGGATGATCATTAGAGAAGCAACAGCACATTCTGCCAATGGGTTTCTGGATGCGCGGCGCTGTCCAATCCAGACCTGGACACACCTTCGTCTCTGTTTAGGGGCCTCCCTGCAAGAGCCTCCTGGGAGTGGTGGTGGGCCATCGAGGTGGTTCTGACTCGTAACGGCCCTGTGGGTTTCAGAGCCTGCAAATCTTATACGAGCAGAAAGTCTCATCTTTCTCCCGCAGAGTGGCTGGTGGATTTGAACTACTAACCTTGAGGTAAGCAGCCCAGCTCATAATCCACTATGCTACCAGCTCTCTTTGCAAGAACCTTCTAGAAGAGAAGAACCTTCGAGAAGAGTCTTTAGTTACTTATTTTTTTGCTTTCTTTTATTTCTTAGTTATTTATTTCTATTTTGGCAAAAATATCAACTGCGTCTTCTGTTTATTCCTGGGGAGTGACCTTTCTCCCCTACAGCTGGCCATGATACTTGTTTTCTTGTATATGTGCCGATTTCACTGGGTCCCTGTTCTCTCTGCAGATGAAGGAGGGTCTTCACTACAACCCTAGCTAAAAACAGAATCACCGACCCTCAGCACCATCATTCAGAGCCTGGTGTATAACCAAGTCATCCACAAATGCCGTGTGCTTACTGCGTACCAGAAGAAACCCTGGTAGCGTAGTGGGTTACAAGTTGGGCTGCTAACCACAAGGTCAGCAGTTCGAATCTACCAGCTGCTCAGGAGGAGAAAGATGAGGTTTTCTACTTCTGTAAAAAAATATTGACTTCACGGCACCCTTTACCCTCTGGCTATGTGCCAGGTTCAATGGTGATTTCAGTGTGTAATTCTACCCTTCATGTGAGATTCCGGAGTCCTGGTATGGCACTTTGGGTTAAGGCACTGGACTGCAACGTTGGTTTTCAGCTGCAAGGTCAGAGGTTCTAACCCAGCAGCTGCTCCTCAGAAACCCTATACAGGGTCGTTGAGTCGGAACCAAAGGCAGTTGCCAATAACAACATGTGGGATTCCAACAGACCTCACACTCAGCCACCACCTCCCTGTCAGTGGAGGCTTGTGTGTTCTCGGAAGCAGAACAGGGTTCAGTGGAACTTCCAGACAAAGAAGACCCGGAAGAAATGCCTGGTGGTCTACTGCCAACAGTCAGCCTGCGAACTCCCTGTGGGTCCCGATGACGAGACCACGGCAGCCCATCATGGGGCTGACACCGATCCCTTCCATTGTGTGTCGGGGCACAACATGTGCTGGACTCAGTGTTGGGTAAACTGATACCACACAAGAGGAATCTGTGGCGCTCTTTCTATAGATGAAGGAGCTAGGAGTCAGTGACAAAAAGACCTACTCTGGGTCACAGAGGGACAGAGTGGGGACAGGGTTTGAACCCACATCTGACTGTGGGGCGCGAGCACCTCTGTGTCAGACAGCTTCATTCCCTCCCTCCCTGCCCTGCCTCCAGTCATCCAGCTCCAACCCAATTAATGCGAGACGCTATAGCATCAGACTGCTAACTGCAAGGTCAGAAGTTCAAACCCACCAGCCGCTCCTTGGAAACCCTATACAGAGTTGCTATGAGTTGGAACTGCCTTGACAACACTTAACAAGAGCAGCAGTAACAACACTGTCTGCCAAACAAACGTTGTTGTTGTTGTTGTTGTTGTTGTTAAGTGCCATCGAGTCGGGTCCGACCCATAGCGACCCTGTACAGGGTTTCCGAGGCTGTAAATCTTTACGGGAGTAGAAAGCCTCATCTTTCTCCCGCGGAGCGGCTGGTAGTTTCGAGCCGCTGACCTTAAGGTTCACAGCCCGATTCGTAACTACGCTACATAATGGCATCCAAATGGAGTGCGGGCTGGGTTGGTTATAGAAGGTGCTGGAGGTGAAGGAGGGACTGGACTTTTCTTGAAGGCTGATGGAGATGACCGGGCTGGGTTGGTTATAGAAGGTGCTGGAGGTGAAGGAGGGACTGGACTTTTCTTGAAGGCTGATGGAGATGACCGTGGCCTGTCCAGGGAGGCTGAGAGCCAGAGGACAAAGCACCTAAAGAGCCGCCTCCCGTGGGCCGGCAGAGAGGCACGTTCCAGTTGGGTTGGGGGAGCCCAGATCTGCCTGCGGAGATCTCCCGTGGGAGCTCTGAGAGCCAGTCGGGCACTTTCAGAAGTGCATGCTTCCGCTCTTCCTGGCTTCTGCTGCTGATTAAGTATCAGGGAGTTTACTGCCTCCACCCCTGAGGGCCCTGAGAAGAAGGGATTGTGTCCTCCCCAAACGGACTTTTGCAATCCCTTCTGATAAGAAGCCCATTGGGGTTTCTGAGCGGAATTCCTCGTGCTGCCAAAGCATTCCTGTGCACCCTGGGCCCACAGCAAAGCAGGCTTCTATCGGGTTGCTAAGCATCTTGGGTGGGAGCTTGTGGCGGGAGGCTCTTGGAGCCACTGAAAATGCCAATTCATTCATTCACTTCACAGCTTGCCACTGAATTGTTGTTGTTAGGTGCCCTTGAGTCAGTTCCAACCCATAGAGACCCTATATGGGGTTTCCAGGGAGCGGTTGGTGAGCTTGAACCATCAACCTAGTGGTTCAAACTGACTTTGCAGTCCAGTGCATTAACCCACAGCGCCACTGAGTCCGGCTCTAGGTAATGATGCGAATCTGATGGTGAGATCCCATCCCAGAACAATTAGAGGACAGAGATGACCTCCATGGAACCTCAGAAGTAAGAGCGTCATGACTGAGCAGAGAGGTGCTCAGAGGGCACATGAGCTCAGGGAGAGCTTCCTGGAGGAAGAGGCCCTCAAGTCAGCATTCTGGTCAATGAGTTAGCTAGATGGAGAGTTGGGGTCACGGCCTTCGAGGCTGAAAGCACAACCTATGTTTTGCAATGCCAGGGCTCAAAGAAAGGGGGTTCTCTGTGGCGAGTTTGGAGCGGTGAAGAGGAGAAGGAGGAAGAAAAGGAGAATGTGGAGGATGGTGTCTTGGGGTGCTGCCTGCACTTAACCCTTTAATCTCTGGGACCTCCTGCTGTTAGGGGTGGGAGGGGGGTTGTGGGCAGTCACTGATCCTGACCAATACGGTGATACTTTAGAATTTATAATCCAGACTCCACAGGCCCGGTGTACCAGCGGCATGCAGCCTTCAGGAGCCAAAGAAGAAAAGAGAGTCGGGTGAGGGGTAAGCACATGCTACTGGGTGAGCACAGGTGTGTGCAGACATGTGGCAACCAGAGGCAGGTTTCCTTGCCTCCTAGAGGAGCGTGGTGGGCTACACCAGTGGAGATGGGGAACAGCTGTTCAGAGCATGGGGTCGGTGCCTGTTTAGCTGAGCATGGTCCACAATTGGACCCTTGTGAGCCACAGGGTTTTCATTGGCTGATTTTCGGAAATAGATCACCAGGCATTTCTTCCTGGTCTTAGTCTGAAAGCTCAGTATCCTAGCAGCACACACAAGCTTCCACTGGTAGAGGGTGGTGGCTTGCACAGGAGGTATTGCCTGTTGAGAATCCAGCTTGGCTCTTCACGTGGAAGGGAAGCTGGACCCAGCATTGCCCTGGGCGTGTGTTAGGACTGTGGAGCCTTTGGCCTCAGCGGAGTAGCTGGTTTCCACCAGCAGCAGGGATCGATCCATCCATCTGGGCTGGCGTCTGGTACAGTCTCCGCTCAAGGCCCTGTCCCGGAGTCATTGCACGTCTCAACCTCCCAAAGCTGGGGACCAAGTGTCGTACTAAAAGGCCCACCCCCGAGACCTGAAGCAGGGTCCATGCAGTGGCCTGACACAGCACAAAGACGCTAGTTACAAAGGGGCTGTCGGTGGGAAATGTGGAAATGATGTCAGGAACACATGATGGAGGAGTCCCTGGGTAACGCGGAGGAGTCCCTGGGTAATGCGGCCGTGTCCCTGGGTAACGTGGACGTCTAACGTGCTTGCTTGCTCCTTGAGAGGCTGGTAGTTGGCGTCCACCCAGAGAAAGACCTGGCCATCCACTTCCTAACAACCCATCTTGAAAGCTGTCTGGGGCTGCCACGTGTCAGGATGGACTCAGTGGCCAGGGGTGGAGTCCACATCAGTAGTCTGCACTACCATGGTGATTTTGCCACTTAGTGGATGGTGTCAGCCCACAACAATTTGTTAATGGTTTGGTAATGATTTTATTAATTTGCAATAAACCCTTTCAGCAGCAAGTGCAGAAAATGAAAGTCAGACTCAATAAAAACACGGAAGTTTGATTTCTTCTCAGGAAAGTGGATGACAAACGTTGAATTTATATAGAATGTACACTAGCGTGAATCCTGTGACACCAACGAGGCTGTCGGAACATTGCCGAGAGTTGGGACACCGGAGGTGCCTCTTCTGCTGAGGAAGAAGCGGCTATTCCAGAAGGTTCTGTTGTTGTAGGTGCCTTTGAGTCAGTAGTGACTCACAGTGACCCTATGCACAAAGGAAGGAAACACTCACGTGTCCTGCACAAACCTCACAATCGTTGGTACACCTGAGCCCACTGCTGCTGGCACTGTGCCAATCCATCTCTATGGGGGTCTTCCTCTTTTTCTCTGACCCTCCACTTAACCAAGCATGATGTCCTTCTCCAGGAACTGGTCTCTCCTGATAATATGTCTAAAGTATGAGAGATGAAGTCTGCCCATCCTGGCTTTTGGGGAGCACTCTTGCTGTACTTCTTCCCACACAGATTGGTTTCAGCAGGTACAGGTGTTTTAAGGAAATAGCATCCAGAGGTACCACCCTTGCAGGTGTATTGATGCAGGATTCTGCAGAGCCCCGCCTTTTTTTTAATTGTGATCCAAAAGCTAGCTCTTCTGATTGGTCTTACTTGTTTTTCATTCTGAGTGTGTGCAGGTATGGTCAGGAGAAGTTTGTGAACCATAAATGATGCTAACCAAGGTCCTTCAGAACCTCCCAATGAAAAGAATCAAATTCTAAGACTGTTTAGCTTTACTTTTTCCTCTCATCCACTTGATGGGCTGAAAAGGAAACATCTGGAAGTCCATGTGATCAGGTGTGAAACAGCTGATATTATTATTAATTCTCCTGTAATTTAGTGAAGATGAAAAGAGTTCCGCATTGAGCTTTCACTTGCTTTGATAGTGATCACAAGAAACGACTTCAGGGGGAGTCAAAGTACCCCAGTATAACAGGAGGGTTGGTCTGACAGAACTATGAAGCCTGCTATTGGGAACGGGTGTGTCGTACACAAAACTCCTAACTGTATTTCAACCAGCCTTGCTGTTTAGCCAATAGAAATGGAAGGTGTAATTGTCAAAATGTATAAATGTTTTTACATATACAGTCATTGAGCTACAAAATTTATACCTGATTATGTGCTGTGAGTGGAGTCCTGGTGTGGTGCTGTGGGTTAACGCGCCAGACTGCAAAGCCGTTTGAACTGCAAGGTCGGCGGTTCAAGCTCACCAGCCGCTCCTTGGAAACCCTATACAGGGTCGCTATGGGTTGGAACTGACTTGATAGCACTTAACAACAACAACAACAACAACAACAACAACATGTGCAATGAATAAAAAACAAACTTTTTTTTTTTTGCTGCCTGTTACTAATCAGAATTTTTTTTTAGTTTTTGGAAAAAAAGTGTTTGAGCCACTGGAGAAGGAATTATTTTATAAATCACTTGCTGTTAAGTAGATTCTGAGTCACTCTAGTCCGTTTAGTAGAACTGAGATCCACAGGGTCTGCTTTTTCTGGAAGTACCAAGATTGCCAGGGCTTTCTTTCAAGGCACCTCTGGCTGGACTTGAACTTCCAACCTTTTAGGTAGCAGCCAAGTGCTTTAACCTTTCATCCCATGGAAGAATTCCAACTACCTGATATGCCAACTAACTGTCCTGTGATAACATTGAAGCTTTTTGAAAACCAGTCTTCTCCCATTTTGACTGCATTTGACTTAAAACTTTTGGGGATTTTGAAATCAAACTATTGGCCAAGTGGAGTCGAACTTGAGCTTTTGAAGCCTTTGAGAACTGGAATGATTTATAACAAACCATGCAGAGGTGAATGCCTTGAAGCGTGTTTCCATGAAAACCAGGCATCAGGGTGGGGGGGGGTGCGGGGGGTGTGGGGAGACAGCTTTGTAGCAGTTACAGCTCAGACTGTACAAGATTTAATTTCAAAATTGTCTAATTGCCTTGGAAACCCTACTTGTGGGAGAATCTTTTGATGGTGCTTTTGCGTTTAACTGGAAAAGTTTATATTCTTAACATAAATGGAACAACACAGAGACAACTATTCAAAACAGTAGAGACGACTGATTTGAATTTTGTCTGATAGTATATCTGTGGGCGAAATAGATTTGTACTCTGAATGGAGACACAGATACAGCACCTGTGAGAACATTCTGGCTGAAATAGTTGCACATTTAAGCAAAACCCCCCAAAACAAAACAAAAAACATATCCCAAGCAAACTGCCCTAAGGTTGTAAATATCTACTGCTCAGTGGGATTTTCTCTGAGCTTGTAGGCACCTCCCTCAGCTTCAGGAGGGAGCTCTGCGGTGGTGGCTATGTGCCTGGGAGTCAGTTCTGACTCACAGCGACCCGGTATAGGGTTTCTGAGGCTGCAAATCTTGACGGGACAGAAAGCCTCATCTTTCTCCCACAGAGAGACTGGAAGATTGGAACTACTGGCTTTGCGGTTAGCTGTCTAATGCGTAATCTACGATGCTAGCAGGACTCCTTCAGTGGGGAGCGTCTGTTCTCACAGCACGTGGTCTCGTGACACCAGAGGGGCCTCATCTGTTGAGGAAGAAGCGGTTGTTCCAGAAGGTTCTGTTGTTATTAGGTGTCTTGGAGTGCTTGTTCTCACAGAGGTCTTCAGGGAAATTTCCAGGAGGGTGCTAAAAACTGCAAATTGGTGAATACAATTTTTAAAAGAAGACTGAACTGACAAACACCAGAGCCAAGTATTCGAGACCAACCTGGTAATGATGTGGGCTGGGATCCATGGTTGCAGGCCAAGAATACTACTACTCAGGTGTTACTTTATTTCTCTCAATGGACACAGATGTTCTCTCCTGTTTTTAGATAGCTTTTTGTACTTGTAACAGGTGTCCTGGTATCACAGTGGGTTAAGCATCGGGCTACTAATCAAAAGGTGGGCAGTTTGAATCCGCTAGCCACTCCGAGGGAGAAATCTATAGCAGTCTGCCTTTGTAAAGGCGACAGCCTTGGAAACCCTATGGAACAGTTATGATTTGTCCTCTAGAGTCACTATGAGCAAGATCAAGTCGATGGCTGTGGCTTTCGGTTTAGTGCCCCCTTCTGGTAGGGGCACTTCAGACACTAAAGACCAAACACCAACTAAAGGTTGTGGGCTAACCTAAGAATACCATACAGAAAGAAGGTCATTGAGAAGACAAGAGAGAAGGAAGAGGTCGAAATGGATGTCAGAGGAGACTCTGAAACTTGCTCTCCAGCATAGAGATGCTAAAGCAAATGGAAGAAGTGAGGAGGGATAAGAAATGAACAGAAAATTTCAAAGGTCAGCTCGAGAAGACAAAGTCAAATATTATAACAAATGTGCAAAGATCTGGAGTCAGAAAACCCAAAGGTAAGACCACATTCAGCATTTCTCAACCTGAAGGAACTGAAGAAAAAACTCATACTTCGACTTGTGGTATTGAAGGATTCTCTGGGCAAATTATTGAGTGATGCAGAAAGCATCATAAGAAGATGGAAGTAATACACAGAGTCACTGTACCAAAAGGAAATGGTTGACGGTCAACCATTTCAAGAGGCAGCATATGATCAAGAGCCAATGATACTGAAGGAGGAAGTCCAAGGTGCATTGAAGGAATTGGCAAAGAACAAGGCTCCAGGAATTGCTGGAATACAAACTGAAATCTTTCAAGAAAGTGAGGCGGCACTGGAGGCACTCACTCATCTATGCCAAGCAGTTTGGAAGACAACTAACTATCTGGCCAAGTGGCTGAAAGAGATCTCTATTTGTGCCCATTACAAAGAGAGGTGACCCAATGGGATGCAGAAATCATTGGACAATATCACTGATATCCTATGCAAGTAAAATTTTACTAAAGGTAATACAGAAACAGCTGCAAGCATACATTGATAGAGAACTTCCAGAGGTTAAAACCGGATTCAGAGAGGATGTGGAATAAGGGATATCATTGCTAACGTCAGATGGATCTTGACTGAAAGCAGAGAATACCAGAAAGATGTTTACCTGTGCTTTATTGACTATGCAAAGGTTTTTGATTATGTGGATGCTGACAAGCTATGGACCACATTGTGAAGTATGAGTATTCCAGAACACTTAATTGTGCTCATGAGGAATCTGTATATAGACCAAGAGGCAGTTGTTCACACAGAACAAGGGAACATTGAATGGGTTAAAATTAGGAAAAATATGCACCAGGGTTGTATTCTTTCACCATACTTATTCAATCTGGATGCTGAAAAAAATTATCCAAGAAGCTGGATTATATGAAGGAAAACATGGCATCAGGATTGGATGGAGGAAGACTCATTAACAACCTGTGGTATGCATATGATACAACCTTGCTTGCTGAATGTGAAGAGGACTTAAAATACTTAATTTCTTTTGGTAAGCTTTTATTGTGAACTATATGATAGTTTACAAGGGAGAACATTAGTTTTATATCCATCCTATTGTATTTCGTTTCATTGCCATGGTTACAATCCCCTCCATGCCTCATCAAACATCTAAAAGTATATGTATACCCTGCAAGCCTGCTCCCTGGTTGCAAGCCTGTGCACAGCCCCTCTCCCTTCCTGGGTCTAAAGTCCCCAGCCGCTCCATCTCTCCACGTCATCGTCTCTGCCTCCATCTCTGGCATCACTGCCTCTCTGGGTAGGGCCCCTCTGCTCTTCTCCCTTGACGTTAAAATACTTATTGATGAAGATCAAAGACCACAGCCTTCAGTATGGGTTGCACCTCAATGTAAAGAAAAGGAAAATCCCCATCACTGGACCAATAAATAACATCCATATAAAACGAGAAAAGATTGAAGTTGTTAATGATTTCATTTTTCTTAGATCAATCATCAGCACTCATGGTAGCAGCAGTCATGAAATCAAATGACGTATTGCACTGGGCATATCTTCTGCCCCAGACCTCTTTAAATAAAGTGTTGAAGAGTAAAGATGTCAGTTTGAGGACTAAGGTGCGCCTGACGCAAGCCATGGTATTTCCAATAACCTCATATACATACAAAAGTTGGACAGTGAATAAAGAAGATCATAGAAGAACTAATGCATTTGAGTTATGGTGTTGGAGGAGAATGCTTAAAGTACCATGGACTGCCAAATAAAACAAATGGATCTGTGTTGGAAGAAGTGCAGCCAGAGTGCTCTTTGAAAGTTAGGATACCTGGACTTGATCTCTCATACGTTGGGAGATCTCACTCCCAGCAGAGATCTTCCCAGGAAGCTGGGTCCTCCTTCTGCTGCCATAAACTCCAAGGTATGGTTGTTGGGGCAGGTCCCTTTGTTGTTCCTTATCATTCACACCCAAGCTGTTCTGGTTCCTGACCTGCTGGGGACAAGGGTCCAGTTCCGAGGCCAGAGGCTCAAGGTTGCCTGGCAACAGGACTGGGGGTGGGCTATGGCATCTCAACCCTGCTGCTGACTGGCCCCTGAGTCAGTGGAACTGAAGGTCAGGAGACCCAGCCCAGCTGCTCGTGAGCCCTGGACAGTAGATGCTTTTGCCTGCTAACCACCCAGGGAAGAGCTACTCAGGCCCAGGGCTGTACAGGGTGGGTGGCCACCCCCTGACCACTGGGTTGCTGGCCTCGGGTGACCCACTGACCTTGTTTTCCAGGACACAGGCTCTCAGTGCTAAAATCAGGACTGTCCCAGCCTCCTGGTCCCGTGGTCAGAAATGGGGAAACTGAGGATCACAGAAACTGGAGAACAGGTGTGAGACATTCACCAACACACCACCCCCTCCCACCGCCATTAATCCTGCTCCTTACTGCCAATGGAGGCCGATTCTGGAACCTTCTGTACCCAGCCTGGGCAGGCACTTCTACCTGATAGGTGAGATGAGCTGTTTAGAGCCTTCCACCCTCCTGGCTACAGGGACACCACATAGTCCCCACCCAGCCTATTCCCTAGACTGCTTCCCACACCCCTCAAGTCAGCCCGCATTCAGGTCTCAAGTTAACTGACCGAATAATCCAGGCTGAGGTGTTGGGGACCCTAGGCTGCCTCAGTTTCCCCAAAACTGCCAGTGTGGGGAGGGCCTTTTCATTCCATACAGTTGTGCTCCGCAGATCCCATGGGCGTGAGACCCTCAACACACACATCCCCCAGGGCCCTCACCCTGACGCTGTCGGCCTGCTCTCCATGTCCTGTTCCTCCTGCGGGACCCACGTCGAGGGTTCAGATCTCCGATGGCTCCACACGGGTCTGAGCCACTGGATAGCGGTGAGTGTGGGCCAGGGTCACTGACGCTCCGCTGCTGCATCACCAGCATTTAGTTTTAATCTATAAAACCACAAGGCCACCGGTTCAAGCTCATCGCCACTCCTCGGAAACCCTATACAGGGTCGCTATGGGCTGGAACCGACTCGACGGCACTTAACAACAACAACATAATCGGTCCAGTTAAACAGAAAAGCGTTGTCAAAAGATTCTCCTCATAAGTAATTGTGAAGCGTCCAGCTGATAAGAAGAGAGGGCATACACACAAGAACACCCACACGTGCAGATAATACCCACTTGACCTGGCTTCAATGGCTGGATGATCAGAACTCAACCAGAAGAAGAAATAAGAGGAAAAAAAGAGTAATCTGATACAATTTGATGAAATTGACCTACACCTATGGATGCAGTAGCTCAAAAGAGGGAACAAATCTTTACAGCGAGGATCATTCCCATCCCCCTCCATACAGAGTAGGCAAAGATGGGCAACTTGGACATTGGCTACCCAAAATTGTGGGGGCTAAAAAGGCAAGAAATGACTGGCTTACAAGCTTTCAAGAGGAAACCTAGATTCAGAGGGAGTGAAGGAAAGTAGAATCTCCACTGAGAAGTATTTAATCTGTCTAGGTGGGCTGATGAAAGGAAATGCGGCTGGGTCTCTTTTTTTTTTTAATTTAAGGTTTTTATTGTGGATTGAGTGAAAGTTTACAGGGCACATCATCAGTTTCACATTCAACAATTCATATAACTTG
>NW_006408574.1:3663663-3664773 GCF_000296735.1 Chrysochloris asiatica | reverse complement strand
GGGGCGGGGCCTCCATGAAGGGCGGGATTTCATGGGGTGGGGCCTTGTGTTGAGACGCGGCTTCTTGACTGATTATGAAAATGGTCAGTGGAGTGCCCTGGTGGGGATGGTCTAGGGCCTCCTGGTTGGTGAGGAGAAGTGTCTTCATAGAAGGTGGGACCTCATGGTTGGCTACGGGGGGGGGGGGGGTGTCACAGTGGAGGGACAGGGCAGGGCCTTCCAAAGTGGGACTTCCTGTTGGGTCAGAGTCTGGGAGCTTGCCTGCTCCCCATCTGGCTGACCCCGCCCAGAAGTTGCATTGGAGCTCTGGCTAACCCCACCTCTGTGCCTCCAAACTGTCTGCCTTAGTCAGGGTGTTACTGTGAGGAGCAGCAGGGAGAGGGGACCAGTCCCTCCTTTCAGGCAGAGTGAGGAGAGTCCAAGTCCTGGGTCTGTGTGTAAATCCGGAGGTCCCCTAGGAGGTGACGAGGAGGGAGATGCCAACAAGCAGCCTTGCTTTGTGGAGCATAAGGTATGCATGCAAGGTGTATACAAGCAGGTGTCACCATGCTCACCTTGTTCACCTTCACAGGCAGGTCTCAGGAGGGTGGTCATCCTCCACCCTTCCTATCTTGCCTCTCACTGCACCCCTCAGCATGCTTGGTCAACTGGTTTCCTCATGGGCCGGCCACCGGGAGTCACCAGCAGGATCTGGAGGCTGGAGGAGAGAGCGGCCAGGGTATTTCTTCTGCACCTCTTCCGGCTCCTGTGCTCTGACATGCAGTGGGAGACGCCCCACGATCACAGCGCTGCTTTGGATCCCCTCCTGCAACCAGCACACTTGCTGGGCTCCCACCTCCCTGTGTTGGGCTGGGTTCACTCCTGAGGCAAAACCAGTGATGGTGATTTGTGTGTACATAGGGAGCTTTAGCTCAAGGAAGTGATTCCTCTGGTTGTAGAGACTGGCAAATCTCTGGGTCAGGTGTCAGGCTGGAGACCCAAGGCTTCTCTTGACTCATGTAGCTGCATGTATATATATATTGTTGTTGTAATGTGCCGTGGAGTCGGTTCCGACTCATAGCGACCCTGTACAGGGTTTCCGAGGCTGTAAATCTTTACGGGAGCAGAAAG
>NW_006408574.1:3644933-3663503 GCF_000296735.1 Chrysochloris asiatica | reverse complement strand
TATATATATAGCTGCAGGGGTTGATGAACCCAACATTGGCAGGTCAGATGGCAGGCTGCTGACATCTTCTTTTGATACTTCCTGCATCGTTCAATATTTTGCCAATAGAATTCTTCAATATTTCAATGTGAGACTTGAATTTTTTCTTCAGTTTTTTTTTACTAAGTGTGATGGGGCTTAAATTTTAATAGTAGTTATATTAGTTGGTTTATGATTACAGCACTATTTAACTTTAAATTTATTTGGGCTAGTTCCATTTGATCGTATTTTGGAGGATGTTATAAATCTAATTGGACATTCTTGCGCATGTTTCTTGTAATGATGTAAGAGTGTCCTTATAGTCTGCTGGACTCTAAAGGGTCCACAAAGCTCTGTAGCATAGTGCTTATGAGTTGGGCTGCTAACCTCAAGGTCAGAAGTTTGAAGCTACCAGCTGTTTTGTGGGGAAAAGATGAGGCTTTCTGCTCCCGTAAAGATTTACAGCCTCAGAAACCCTGTACAGGGTTGCTATGAGTTGGAACCGACTCCATGCATACCACCACCACAAAGGTGTCTGCAAGGAGCGAGGTGGCACTGGATTGTGAACCACAAGGTGGGCAGTTCAAGCCCGCCAACCTCTGTTAGGGAGAGATGAGGTGTTTTTTTTGCTCCTACAAAGATTCGCAGTCTCAGAAACTCTTTACGGGGTTGCTATGAGTTGGAACTGACTAGATAGCACTTAGGAGCAGCAACAGCAGAAAGGTATTCACATGTTCAAGTGTGAGAGCTAATTCCTACAGTGCAGTGAATTACATCATATGGCTCGTCTACCCATGGTCTTTGTAATTTCCACCAAACATTTTATGTTATTTTTTCCTGATGGGTCTGGGTAAGAAAAGCTGGGAGCAGATGAGATGCTATGATTCAAGTGTGAAACCCAATGAAGAGACTAGTCAGTTCTGTCATCCTGCTGTGTTTAACATGAGCCATCTCAGAAGCAGGAGGGTGGATGTCACATCATCAAGGAAGAAAAGCCAGGAGCGGAAGGCATCCTTCAAACCCTGAGATTCCTGTGCATTGAACCTTCTCAACCTAGAGACAAAAAACAGTGACTCCAGAGTAGGGGGCTTCCTAGCCAGTGGAACCAGGAAAGCTGTGTGTCTCTGGGAAAGAGGTGCCTTCAGACAATTCATAGGGGAGCTGGAGCCGATCCCCTTCAGGCTGATAGTGGTGGAGTGGCCTCTGGGAATTTATCAATGGTGGTAGAAGAGCTTGGTAACATTGCCTGAACAGGGCAGAGACAGTTCTGCCAGCCAGCATAGCAGAAGAGTTTGTTCTGAACAAAGAACTGTATCCCGAACATTTCTAATCCCATACCTGCTAACTTCCTTAGTAAACTCCATCGCTCTGAATACGGTGTCTGAGTTCTGTGTGGTCACTGCAGGCAACTGTCAAACCCAGAGAAGTAGAATGCTGTGGGAAGGATGGGTTGGTTCCACTGTTTACTATTCCCAATTGTTTTCCAGAGTGGCTTTTTACAAATTTTACACACACACCAGCAACTGTTCTAGTCCGGTGAGTGTGAAATAGATATTTTGACTTTCATTGTTTTATTTCTATTGATATGTTTATTGGTGATTAGGAATAGGTTTTCTCCAAGTACCAGTTCAATTTTTTTTCCTATATAAAATATCAATTCTTTAAATGTATATTTTGGGTTTGCACCTTGAGTTTGTTACAGGTATTGCTAAAATCTCCTCCTGCCTTGAAGCTTGTCTTTTCACTCTTTCTATGGTGTTGGTTCACAAACAGTGAAATGTTTGTCATCTTCGTGGTTTGCAGTTTTTGGTTTCTTGTTTAAGAAAATCATCTGTATTCGGAGTGTTGTTGTTGTGAAGTGCTGTCAAGTCGGTTCTGACCCATAGCGACCCTGTATAGGGTTTCCGAGAAGCAGCTGTTGAGCTTGAACTGTCGACCTTGCAGTTCAAATGGCTTTGCAGTCTGGTACATGAACGCACTGAGCCACACTTGGAGATAATTGCCTAAGTCAATTAGAGTGATATAGTGTTATCCACAATTAGGTCTTTATTCCACCTGAAATTGATTTCTTTGTCAAGTGTGAGGTTGGGTTCAAATTCCATTTCCCCAGCAAGGTCAGTGGTTCAAGCTCCTCGGAAACCCTCTACAGAGTCGCTATGGGTCGGACCTGACTCAATGGCACTTAACAACAACAACAACAACTTCCCTAGATTCACACTTTGGACATTACATGCTCTGATTATTCGTGGTGACCGCCCATGCTGCTTCTCATCTTGAGTTCTGTCACGTTGGCAAATCAAGGTCCTCAAAGTTTTGTTCCATCAATGTCATTAAGGTTACGTCTACTTGGAGGAGGGACTCTTTCCCAGTTGTATTCTGACCTGAGGGGCTCATCTTCTAGAACTCTATCTAGCAATAGTCTGGTGTTATTCACAGGGCTTTCAAAGAGGCAGCTGTTGGAAACCGAATAAGAGGATATTGAATGGCTTCATATCAGGACAGATGTGTGCCAGGACGATATATTTTCACCATATTTATTTAATCTGTACACTGAGCAAATAATCCAGGAGGCTAGCTTATATGAAGAAAAACATGGCGTCAGGATCGGAGGAAGACTTATTAGCAACCTTCAATATGCGGATAATACAACTTTGTTTGCTGAAAGCAAAGAGGACTTAAAATACTGATGAAGATCAAAGACCACAGTCTTCAGTATGGGTTGCACTTCAACAAAAGAAACACAAATCCTCACCACTGGACCAATAAACAACATCCATATAAATGGAGAAAAGGTTGAAGTTATCAAAGACTTTGGTTTGTATCGATCCACAATAGCATTCATGGAAGCAGTAATCAAAAAACCAAGCAACATATTACACTGGAAAATCTGTAGCACTTTAAAGACCCCTTTAAAGTGTTCCAAAACAAAGACGTCTGTTTGAGAACTAAGGTGCGCCTGACCCAAGCCATGATATTGTTTGTAGCCTCAGATGCACTTGAAAGTTGGATAATATAAAAGGAAAACTGAAAGAATCGATGCATTTGAATGATGGTGTTGGCAAGAGTACTAACCAGTGGATGACCAAATCCGTGTTGGAAAAAGGATGGCCGGGTTGCTCCTTGGAAGTGAGGATGCTGAGACTTTGTCTCTCCTACTGTAGATATATTGTCATAAAGGACCAGTCCCTGGAGAACAGTATGCTGGGTAAAGTGAAGGGTTGGTGAAAAAGAGGAAGGCCCCCAATGAGATGGTCTGACATATTGGCACCAACGATGGGCTTGAACACAGCAACTCTCGTGAGGATGGCATTGTACTGGGCAGTGCTTTGTTCTGTTGAACGTAGAGTTGCTGTGAGTTAGAACTGACTGGACCGCACCCGGAAGCAGCCACAACATCATTACTGTACATGCTCTATACATCTTAATGTTTGGGATGACATTCCTTTTACCTTGTTCTTCTTCAATGATACCCTTTATTGGAACCCTATCTCTAAATGTTCATTGTTAAGCATGGTTTTGGTACAAGTATTTGGTAGATAATTTTCATTAGGTCAAAGAGGTTTCCTTCTATTATTAATTTGATGAAAATTTAATCATAAATGTATGCTAAACACAAGTTAACTTTTTCTGCATGCACTGAGATGTTAAATTGTTCATCTGTTCATACGGTGGTGTTTTTTATTTACCCTTAAATGGACTCCTATTCTTGGTGAATGCGTATGGCAGATTAGAACTGGCGTATAGGCTTTACAAGGCAGGGCCTTTCGGAAGTAGAGTGCCAAGCCTTTCTTCTGAGGTGCTTCTGGGTAGGTTCTAACCACAAACCTCTCAAGCAGTAGTCAAGTGCTTAGCTGTTTCTGCCACCCAGGGATGCCCTGTGAATGTAGACGTGAACCAATCAAACTCACCTCAGTTGAATGGCTTACACCCACTCTACAGTATAGACCTGCACCATGGGGTTCCAAGGCCGTAGTCTTTTCAGAAGCAGACTGCTGGATCCTTCTCTGTGGAGGGGTTGGTGGGTTTGAACTGCTGACCTTGTGGTAGGTAACCTGTTATTTTTAGCCACTGTGCCATTGGATTCCTCATTAACATAGTAGTTGTTGTTGTTAACTGCCATTGGGTGATATCGACTCATCAAAATGAAACACTGCCCAGTTCTGAGCCAACGTCACAATTGTTGCTAGGTTTGAACCCAGTACTGCTGCCACTGTGTCTGTCCATCTCGTTGGGGGGGTCTTCCTCTTTTTCTCCGATCCTCTACTTTACCAACCATGATGTCCTTCTCCAGTGACTGGCCCCTCCTGATAATATGTCCAAAGTATGACAGATGAAGTCTGGCCATCTGGCTTCTAAGGAGCATTCTGGCTGCACTTCTTCCAACACAGATCGGTTTGTTCTTCTAGCTGTCCATGGGACTTTGAATATTCTCCTCCAACCTTGTTCCATGTCCTCATCTGAATCCAGCGTGAACCTCTGGAAGTTCTCTGCCAATGTATGCTTGCAGCCGTTTCTGTATTACCTTTAATAAAACGTCACTTGCCTGGGATATCAATGATATTGTCCAATGATTTCCACATTCCGTTGGGTTACCTCTCTTTGGCATGGGCACAAATACGGATCTCTTTCAGTCAGGTGGCCGGGTAGTTGTCTTTCACATTTCTTGGTGTAGATGAGTGAGTGCCACACGAGGTAGCTGGTAAAAAGTAAACCACACATGACATTGAAAACCCCAGGGACCATGACGGTTGGGGTCTGCCGTCAGTCCTGGGGATGGCGCAGTCCTAGCCTATGTTTTGTTTCGTGGTGTGTGGGGTCCCCATGAGTCAGGGGTCAATTTGATGGTAACTAGCAATGACAACCGCCTGCCACCTGGGAGTAAGTCGACGATCCCATTAGATTTCTCCAGCTACCCCACGAAGTAAGCTGTAATGCTATCCCCATTTTACCTGGTTCTGAGGCACAGAGACACTACATAGAGTGGACATGTGACTTTCCTGTCCTATTGGCTGGAAGTCACTCTCAGGGTCTCCATCCATGTTTCCTGCTTTCTTCTTAGTTCAATCCATGATTCTCAGTACATCAGCTTGTAGCATTCAAGGACGAAGACAAGGGAAGCAGTTTACAATAAAGGAGACACAGCCATAATGCAGCCAGAGAGGACTCAGGACTGTGCGAGATAAAGTCCAGGAGAAAGAACAGGTATCCTTCTGTACTGTGTTTACAGGACAGTTGCCTCCCTGAAAATCTCAGTCCATACAAGTAGCCCTCAGTTAACGAAGTGTTTGAGTTACGACAAACCACACTCACGATCTTCCTTCTTTTGTTGTATATATTTTCATCAGTACATCTTTCCGGAAGGAAAGTTACAAGAACATGCATGCAGGGAATATGGAAAAATGACTGGGTTACATGAACATGCTAAAAACATTTGACCAGGATGATATGATGGGAGGGGGATAGGTGGAAACGTCCAGAGGGCAAGAACACTGGATTTATAACTTGATATAGTACTGCTCCGCGGGAGAAAGATGAGGCGATCTGCTCCCGTAAAGATTTACAGCCTCGGAAACCCTATTCAGGGTTGCTATGGGTCGAAACCGACTCGACAGCACTTAACAACAACAACAACAACAATAGTTATGCATTGGGCTGCTAACTGCAAAGTCAGCAGTTTGAACCTACCAGATGCTCTGTGGGAGAAAGATGAAGCTTTCTGATCCCATAAAGGTTTACTGCCTTGGAAACCCCATGCAGCATCACTATGGGTTAGAACCAACTTAAAGGCACATTCAACAGCAGAATGGCTGGTGTGGAAACAGCTCTTAAATCTTGGAGAAGGAGAAATGACAGATCAGGACTCAATGGATTTGTTGTTGTCATTGACTAGATTAGATTCTGTAATTTAAAATTGGAGTGTACTCTTTTTGGTGGCATAATGCATTCTATCTATATCATAAACTGACTAAGCATAAATTTACAGAAGAACAGAGAAATGTCATCTGCTCCCCACTCATCCCTGAACAAGCCTTAAAAAATTCTTTTTAAAAGAAAATTTCCCATTTTCTCAAGTTAACATGTCTCTACCCTCCAGCCAGTTGGCCTGTCCTACCCTCTCTTCCCACTGAATGGAGTTTGAAGAGGAAAGCTGAAGGAGAAAAAAATAATGAGGACAAGGAAAAAGACAACTTGTCTCAAAATAGTTCACTGAGAGGATTAGTTAGAGTATTTTTTTCTAAACTTAATCTGTGGCTTCAGTTGTCTGGAAACATGGACCCCAATGCTGATTGCTTTGCTGATGTCAATAGGTGGATTTGGGAAGCACTGAGATGTTACCAAGAAATGCATGAAAGAAACAAGAAAAGGACTGTCATCAGGGTTTTTTTTTTTTTTTTTTTTTTTTTAAGTTTTTACTTTGAATTGAGTAATAGTTTACATGGGAGAACATCACTGTTACAATCATCATTTCATTGCAATGATTATAATCTCCTCCATGCATCATTTTCCAACAGTATTTGCTTCTATTCCGTTTTTCTGTTTTTTGCTTTTTTTGGGGGGGGGGGGGGGGAGATGTACACAAAAACGCTCAGGAATATATAACCTTTTAAACAACAAAAGGGCACATTCTGCAAGACTGCCACCAGCTCACAGCCTTTCTCTTTCCATGAATCTAGAGTCCTCAGCTGCTCCCTCTCTCCATGTCCTCATCTCTGCCTCCATCTCTGGTGTTGCTGCTTCTCTGGACAGGGTCCCACATTTGTGCTCTTCTCCCTTGATGGTCCTAGGGGCCCTCTGTTTCTGGACTGTAAGATTAACTACTTGCCCTTGTTTGTCACAAAACTTTCACCTTTACAGTTGTGACAGTCACAATTAGTCATGATAACAATTACTCACTATTGAATCATAAGAATCTTCCCCAATCCTTTCACCAGACCCGTCTAGACAAGATGGAAACTATTCAGTGGGGACTCTACCTTCCCCTGCACACTTTTAAACTAAACTCCCTATTGAAAACTTGTAAGCCAGTCACTTCGTGCCTTTATAGCCCCTATATTTTAGGTAGCCCATGTCCCTATCAACCCTGTATACAGAGGAGATCGGATTGATACTTGATGTGAAGACTCCTTCCCTCTCAGTTGGTATTTTGAGCTACTACATCCATAAGTTTAGGCCAAGTTCATCAAACTGTAGCAATTTACACTTGTTTCCTTTATAAAAATTTTTTTGTTTTTTTTCCTTTAATTGAGTTCTGATCATCAAGCCATTGAGGCTAGGTCAAATGGGCACCTCTGCAAGTCTGGACATTCTTGTGCATCTCTCCTCACTTCATATCAGCTGGCTGCTTCCCTCTCAGCTCTAGCCTGTGATAGGGTTTTGTGTTGACTTGACTGGTCAGGTATTGTTGTTGTTGTTGTTAAGTGCCGTCGAGTCGGTTCCGACCCATAGCGACCCTGTACAGGGTTTCTGAGGGTGAAAATCTTTACGGGAGTAGAAAGCCTCATCTTTCTCCCGCGAAGCGGCTGGTAGTTTCGAACCGCTGACCTTAAGGTTCGCAGCCCGATTCGTAACCATTACGCTAATGGAAGGAAATTACAAGGGCAGTTTGAACTGCAATGGCGGTGGTTCAAAGCTACTCCTTGTGACTACACTTAACAACAACATATACATATATGTTATTGTTAAATGCCATCGAGTCTGTCCCAATCCATAGCGACCCTGTATAGGGTTTCCAAGGAGTAGCTGATGAGCTTGAGCCACCGACCTTGCAGTTCAAATGGCTTTGCAGTCTGACGCATTAACCCACAGCGCCATACCAGGAGTCTCTCCCTATATATACACTCTTGGTGTGGTGCTGGACTGATCATCACATGGTCAGCAGTTCAAATCCACTAGCCGCTCCTTGAAAACCCTATACAGGGTCACTATGAGACAGAACCAACTCCAAGGCATCTAACAGCAACTAATACTGACCCTGTATAGGGTCTCCAAGGAGTGGCTAGGATGGAGTCCTGACGTAGCACTGTAGGGTAAGCACTGGACTGAAAGGTCGGTTTGAACAGCAAGACTGACAGTTCAAGCTCACCAGCTGCTCCTCGGAAGCCCTACACAGGGTTGCTATGAGTCTGAATTAACTCGATGGCACTAACACCAACACCAACACCACACATATATAGATACACACGTTTCACTGGTTTTGTTTCTCTAGAAAATCCAGTCTGAGACAAAGACCAAACTGACAACTCATGAATGTTCTGACTAGAAGCTTCCTTATTCCCAGGGTTAATGTGGATGACCCAGAACCTTCTTCAACGGGGTGATGACTGAAACTGGTAAACTGGCATAGCTGTCCAACGCTTCTGCATCCATCGCTGGAGCAAGTATTCATGACTTGTGGATTGTTTTGTGTGTGACTGTATATATGAAACTTCATCTGTAGATTTATATACAATGCTTCCAACCCCAAAGACCACACTGAATTTATAAAGACGCTGATAGCAAAAGGTAATAATAATGAAAATGGAAAAAAAAAATGAGATACTGAAACTGGCATCAGAAGCAACCTATGATGTTGTTGTTGATGTTAAGTGCTGTTGAGTCAGCTCCAAGGCTGGGAATCTTTGCAGGAGCAGAAACCCTCATCTCTCTCCTGTCGTGTGGCTGCTGGGCTCAGGCTGTTGAAATTGTGGCTCACAGTCCAGGGCTTACAGTCCAGAGTCAGTGTCATAATGGGGGTCTGTATTCACTTGGGGTCTGCTTGTATAAAGCTGCAGCAGCACTTTGGGTTCACATAGCAGTGGTCTGGCTCTAGGCTAAGACAATAGTAAACAGGGCTTCCATCCTTGTGTTTGTTCAGCAAGATGTTTAGGGTCCACAGGGAGTCTGGACAGCTACTTGTCCTGAAGGCTCTCCTGAAACCCTGACCACTAATGGTCAGCATTGTCTTTATCCTGGTGACCACCAGCAATAGTCATCCCCAAAGTCTCCAGTCTTCTTCCACCAGAGGGTTGAGACCACCTCTCTGAGCCCAGATCCACCCACTGCATCTCCAGCACTGCTGCGCCCTTGGCGCCCTCCCAGGGGACGCTGTGATGGTGTTGACATTCAGACTCATGTTGTTTATTTGACCCCACACAGCCTCCCTCCCAGCCCCACCTTTTTGCTTGTCAACTGAGGAAATGTGGTCTCATCGTAAAAGTTGTTGTTGTTAAGTGCTGTCACGTCGGTTCCAACCTACAGCAACCCTGTGTAGAGTTTTCGAGGAGCGACTGGTGTACTTGAACTGCCAACCTCACAGTTCAAATGGCTTTGCAGTCTGGTGCATTAACCCACAGCGCCACACCAGGACTCAGGACTTGTGCATACCAGAGGCTCTTAGGGATAATGCTTTAGACTACAAGGTCAGTTTGAACCACAAGGTTGGTGGTTCAAACCTACCAGCCAGTCCTTGGAAACCCTATACAGGGTCACTGTGAGTTGGCACTGACTCGATGGCATTTTACAACAACAGAAGTATCCAGAGATGAGAGAAGACCCTTGAAACCATGACCCAGAAACATCCCTAGATGTTTGCAGGTCCTTCCGTGTGGCTCTGTGATGTGAGAACGACCCACCTCTTGGGTTGGGGTCTTTGTGTGGCCTCATTTTCAATAACACTATATGATGGCTTTGTGGGATAGCCCATAATTTATTTCACAATTCCACTTTTAGTAGATATTTGGGTTCTTTCAAATGTCTAGCTATTATTAGTAAGGTCAGGAGGGAAACTTATGTTTATGTTTCCCTTTGTAACCAAGTGGACAAGAGGTCTGGGAAGGTGCTTAAGGAACAAAAGGACCCAGGAGGATTCTTGGGCAGGTGTCTGAGAGGAGACAAAGAGGAAAGACCCACCCATGTGGATGGGTGGTCCCAGGGATAGCCATGTGGCCCGACGTGGCCTAGCTGCCTTCCCCAAGGGCCCCACAAGGGGGCAGCACACTGCCTGGTTGTCATCTGCCCACCTATGGGAATCTCCTTTGGGGGCGTCCAGGAAGGTCCCTGGCTGTTGTCAAGTTTTGTTTTTTATTTATGCAAATAAAATCTGGGAAGATTCCAATGTTGATTCTAATTGTGGAAAATTCACATCCTGCTAAAAGGTAGAGAGCGAATCACAGAAATCCTTAAAAATTCAGCGTGTTGCTCTCTGGCCCCTACCGTCTGCCGCCTGGTGCACACCCTTACATAGCCTTCTCCACACCGTGCACCAGGACGGACAGATGGCTCTGGGAAACTACCGACTCAATGGTGTATTAATGATCTCTGTTGTGGTTCAGGACGCGGACGGAGTAAAGGAAACACTCACTGTCCCAAGTCATCGCCGACTCATAGTGACCCAGAGCAGGGTTTCTGAGGCCGTGCATCTTTATGGAAGGGGAAAGCCTCATCTTTCTCCCTCAGAGCAGCTGGTGGGTTTGAACTGCTGACCTTGCTTTAATCAGTCCAGTGCTTATCCTCCAGTGCCACACAAGGACTTGTCCTAGTACATGCCATCCATCAGTCCAGAGCCGCTGTGTGAACTGGTCCAGGTGTCCAACCTCTTGTTCTGTCTGTGGATTTCACCCATGGTAGGAAGTCTGGTGGTGCACTGGGCTGAACACATGGCTGCTAACCAAAAAGTCAGTGGTTTGGATTCCAACCAGCTTCTCAGGAGGAAGACGTGACAGTTTGCTTCTGTTAACTGATGGTTTCTGAAAGCCTGTAGGGCAACTCTGTCGATGGGGTTGCTGGGAATCAGAATAGTGCCACAGCAGTGGAGGGCGGGATGTGTACCCCTCCTGCTTTTGAGGGCCTGCTCCTCCCACTTGTGGGGGAGCCTGCCTGCGCAGTCTCCTCTGGTTGTCCCCCCACCCCTCCGCTCTGTCTGCTGTGGCTGTTCCAGGACCTGGGGCTGTGAGCCCTCACAGCGTGGAAGCTTGCCTGTTGGATGAGGTCATTCTGAGGGTGCTAAGCAACCAGTACACAAACTTGCGCCCCTAGCCCGGCCTTCTGCACAGGGAGGGGGTGGTCTCCAGCCCCAGGCCCACCTCGACCGGGTCCTAGTGGGGTTCTCTAGGTGTGGCAGGAGTGCTACTGTGCAGGGTGACTCGAGGGGCCCTCACTGACCACCTTCTATTGGTGGCAGTTCCCCTCACCAGCTGTGAGCATTCAGGCGGCAAGTTTAAGCTAGCTGTCTTGGGAGCTGTTTTCCATTGAAAGCCATCGCTTGTCTGTGTTGTGTGATGGATGTGGGGACTCCACTAGATCTGCTCTTCTGTCCCCTTAAGGGTGCCCACCCTGCCAGGCCTCTCCTCCAGGCAATCGTGAATAAAAACAGCCCGAGGATAGAAGACACAACCTGGAATGGAGAGTTCGGTTTTCTCAGAAACCCTTTAACTAGCTTTGTCTCTCCTGCGTGAGCAGGCTCTGGGCCATCCTGTCCTGGAACCTCTCCTAACTCTGGTCCCCTGGAGCCCCTGGCAGGCACGCCTCTCCCTGAGCTGAGAGCCATCACACCCCTTAGTCCCTAGAGTTGAAACCCACTGGGGTCCCCAGGCAGAGGGGGTTGGGAGACCAGGGCTACGATTCCACCATGGCTCATTCAAGGCCCGCTCTTACCCCCACAGCTTTTCTTTCTCTACTTCCTCCCCCCAGCCCACCTATTAGAAAGTTGTCTGGTATTTCATAATTAAAATAGAAGTGAACAACCCTCCCTACCTCATGGAGGGCCTGGGGTGGGTGGCATGGCTCTGTCAGCTACCCCCTCAGATTCCAAAAATGATGCCCCCTTGAGGCCCAGCTCCCATGGGGGCTAGCTATGGGATAGGCATAGGCAACCCAGGGCAGGCCAAGTACTGTCCCTTTACTTCCTGTTCTCACTGCTACCTCCCTACCCAGACCCCACTTGTGTGTGTGGCTCTTCCCTTCTCGCCCCCTCTCTCCCCCTCTTCTCTTCTGGTCTAAGACATCCTCACACTTTACTTGTAAACATGCCTCTCCTGAAGATGAGGCCAGTTCCCATCCTGCCCACGAACCATGATGACAGCTGGGGACCTCACGGCCTTGTCACAACATTCCTCAACTCTTCAGAAGTGCGCTCTGTGGCTGTCTTGAAAACAAGCAATCATGGTATCTTGCATTAGATCGGCCCTTTTCATGTGAATAAGGAGCCCTGGTGTGGTGCTGTTGGGTAAGCAAGATCTGTCCTTCAAAACTACCAGCAGCTGTGACCGAGAAAGACGAGCTGGTCTGCTCCCTCCCATAAAGCTTGTCTCAGAAACCTTGTTCAGCAGGGGTGTTGATGTTGTTGTTAAGTGTCATTGAGTCGGTTCCAACCCACAGTGACCTTGTATAGGGTTTCCAAGCTGGTAAGCTTGAACCACCAACCTTGCAGTTCAAATGACTTTGCAATCAGACGCATTAACCCACAGTGCCACACCAGGACAGTGGGGACGGGGAAACTTTTTTCTGCCAAAATTTATAACATCATTCGCGGGCTATACAAAATTATTAACTTAAAAATTAACCTGCTTATTGGTCATTTAAGGAGCTCTGGTAGTGTAGTGGTTACCAATCAGGCTGTGGACCTCAAGGTCAACAGTTTGAAACTACCAGCTGTTCCGTGGGAGAGAGATGAGGCTTTCTGCTCCCATAAAGATTTACAGCCTCGGAAAACCTGTACAGGG
Source organism: Chrysochloris asiatica (assembly GCF_000296735.1). NCBI lineage: Eukaryota > Metazoa > Chordata > Mammalia > Afrosoricida > Chrysochloridae > Chrysochloris > Chrysochloris asiatica. The sequence continues at coordinate 3,650,787 of NW_006408574.1, read as the reverse complement.
TTGCTATGGGTCAGAACCGACTCCACGGCACATCACCACCACCACCATTGTCCATTAATTAACTCACCCCTACTGTGAGGGCTAGAACTGCAGTTGCCTTGGCAGAGCCAGACCAAATGATTTCGGGGCCTTCCATGGTCCGCGGGTCTGACATTTCCCACCCCTGCTGTACAGGCTCACTGGGAGTCAGCATGGACTCAATGCTGGTGAGAGAGATTTTGTGAATGGAGAATAAAAGTCTCCATACTCTTCTTGGCTCATGACATTGACCAAAAGCTGTGGGCCATTCTGCTCTGGGCTCGTCTCCTTACAGAATGGTGCACTGGATTCCTCAGTCCCCCGAGTCTCCTGTGAGCAGTGACCTCTGGGTGGGAAGCAGCAGCTAGAACCAAGCAGAAGGGTGAGAAGGCTTTGTCTCTACCTTTATCTCACAAGCTCCTCCCCCAGGGATGCCAAGGCCAGCCCAGCTCAAATGTGCTGCTGAAAAACACAGAGCCGGGCCTCTCGCCACAAACCTGCCCAGAACACAGCCGAGCCACGCGGGCCAGATGGCAGCCCAAGCGACCTCTGAGGACGACATCACAGTGTTCAAATCTCAACCTGGTACCCAGCCAGGGCTGCTCAGATGTGTCCACTTAGTGTCTGGCAAAGGGCTGCAGGGGGCACTGATCGCCAGGAGGGAAGAGAGGAGGGGGCATCCTTGACTGGGCTGGGACATTGGCACCCTCCCCTGATGCCTGGCAGTGGGTGTGAGCCCTGGGGCCTTTCCCGGGATGCTGGCTTAGGTCGGCTCCTCTTGGCAATCCTGGGTTTGTATTACACAGAATCCATCTGTAGTGCCAAGGAACAACAGTCATGTGTGTAACCCGGGGAAACGCAGCAGCTCCTGGTGCATCTCCTGCCATTGGGGCCTGGGAACAAAGGCCAGGGGAGTGGGGGCTCAGAAAGAGCCCCTCAGCTTCAGGGCTCCGGGACAGATGCTCCCCAGGCTCACCCTAGTACCAGTGGTCAGTCTTCAGAGTGCAACACAAATCCTTTTAATCCAAGTGTTTATTTGTGGAACTATTGTCTGGATCCAGGAGCCAAGGCAACACAGTGCATTAAGCTTTGAGCTGCTAGCCAAAGGGTTGGCACCTACCTACTGCTCTGTAGGAGAAAGCTAAGGCTGTCTGCTCCCATAAAGACGGACAGTCTCAGAATTCCTGTGAAGCAGCTCTGTCCTATCCTACTGGGTTGCTGCATGTTGAATGGATTGGGCGGTAGTGGGATTCTTCCCTTCATGAGTACCTTATGAGATGTGTAAATATGGAGGCATGAGTGACCTACAAAATTCAACGCTAGGGAAAACCTAAATGGAGTGGGGAGTCAGAGAAAACAGGTTGAGGCCAAGACAAGATAAGCTATGGTTGTACGCCATACCGAACAGTCATTCAGTCATGCTCATCCTAAAATCAAAGCCCCTACTGTGTGCCCGCTACTGTACCAGGAACATGATGCCAGGACCCAAAGGACCCAAAGCGAGCCATGGCTGCCGTTGTCCCTGCTCACAAGGAAGTCTGGGACTGGACTCCGGACTTGTGAAGAAATTTCAGAGAGCCTCAAGTGGGAAGCAGATGGTCCAGAACTGGGCACCTCGAAGGAGATAAGAAAAGAGATGCTTGAACCTGGTGACCACCACTCATCTGGCACGTTCTAAACTGTTCTGGCTAGCATGTTGCTATGATGCTAGAAGCTATGCTACCAGTACCGTGAGTGCTGACCAGGTCAGCCTGCTGGACAGGTTTCAGCTGAGCTTCCAAACTAAGACAGACTCAGAAGAAGGAGACACAGACTGCTTGCGAATGTTTAGCCACTGGGAGCCTTATGAGTAGCAGTGAAATACTGTCAGATAGCACTAAATTATTGAATATTGAAACATGATGAATAACACCAGGAGACTGTCAGATATAGTGCCAGAAGATGAGTTCCCCAAGTTGGAAGACACTCAAAATACAACATGGTAAAAGCTGCTTCCTCCAAGTAGAGTTGACTATGACGACACAAATGGAGTAAAGTCTTTGGAAACTTTATTGTGCAGATGCGTCACAACTCAAAATGAGGAGAAACAGCTGCAAACATCCATTAAAAATTGAAACATGGAATGTACGAAGCATGAATCTAGGAAAATTGGAAGTTTTCAAAAATGAAATGGAACGCATGAACATCGATATCCTAGGCATTAGTGGTGGTGTGCTGTGGAGTTAGTTCTGACTCATAGTTTCCGAGGCTGTAAATCTTTATGGGAGCAGAAAGCCTCATCTTTCTCTGGTAGTTTCGAATGACTGACTTTGAGGTTAGCAGCCTGACTCATAACCACTTTGCTACCAGAGCTCCTTATCTTATGAATTCAAAATGGCCATTACTGACCCATCCTAGGGTTAGTGAGCTGAATTGGACTGGTATTGGCCATTTTGAATCTGACAATCACATCGTTTATTATGCTGCAAATGACAAACTGAGGAGGAATGGCGTCGCATTCATCATCAAAAAGAACATTTCAACATCTATCTTGAAGTACAATGCTGTCTGTGATAGGATAATATCCATATGCCTTCAAGGACGACCAGTTAATACCACCATTATTCAAATTCATGCACCAACCACTAAAGCCAGTGATGATGAAATTGAAGAATTCTACCAATTATTTCAGTCTGAAATTGATCAAACAGGCAATTAAGATGTGTTAATAGTTACTGGTGATTGGAATCCAAAGGTTGGAAACAAAGAGGAAGGACAGGTAGTTGAAAAATACTGTCTTGGTGATAGGAAGGGTGCTGGAGATCACATGATAGAGTTTTACAAGACCAATGACTTCTCTATTGCAAACACCATTTTTAAACAACATAAAAGATGATTGTACACATGGACTTTGCCAGATGGAATACAATAGAAATCAAATTTACTGTATCTGTTGAAAGAGATGGTTGAAAAGCTCCATATCATCAGCCAAAATGAGACCAGAGGCAGACTGTGGAGCAGACCATCAATTGCTCATATGCTGATTCAGACTGAAGCTGAGGAAAATTAAAACAAGTCCACAAAAGCCAAATTATGACCTTGAACATATTCCACCTGAATTGAGAAATCATCTTAAGAACAGATTTAATGCATTAGATACTAATGGCCAAAGACTAGAAGAGCTGTGGGATGACATCAAGGACATCGTACAGAAAGAAAACTAAAGGTCATAAGAAGACGAAGAAGAAAGAAAAGATCAAAATGGATGTCAGAAGAGATTCTGAAACTTGTTGTCCAGAACAGAGATGTTAAAGCAAATGGAAGAAATGAGGCGGTAAAAGACCAGAACAGAAAATTTCAAAGGGCAGCTTGAGAATGTTGTTGTTGTTGTTAAGTGCCATCGAGTCGGGTCCGACCCATAGCGACCCTGTACAGGGTTTCCGAGGGTGTAAATCTTTACGGGAGTAGAAAGCCTCATCTTTCTCCCGCGGAGCGGCTGGTAGTTTCGAACCGCTGACCTTAAGGTTCGCAGCCCGATTCGTAACCACTATGCTACCAGAGCTCCTTGAGAATACAAGGTCAAATATTATAATGAAATATGCAAAGACCTGGAGTTAGAAAACCAAAAAGGAAAGGACATGCGCAGCATTTTTCAAGCTGAAATAGCTGAGGAAAAATTCAAATCTTGACTTGAAATACTAAAGGATTCTTTGGGCAAAATATTGAAATGATGCAGAAAGCATCAAAAGAAGATGGAAGGTATGGACTGAGTCTCTGTACCAAAAATAAACAGTTGATGTTCAAACAATGATCAAGAGCCAATAGTCCTGAAAGAAGAAGTCAAATTGTGCACTGAAGCCATTGATAAAGAACAGGGCTCTGGAAATTGACGGAACACAAATGGAAATCTTTCAGCAAACTGATGCAGCACTGGAGGCCCTCACTCATCTCTGCCAGGAAATTTTGAAGACAGCTACCTACCTGGCCGAATGATTGGAAGAGATCCATATTTGTGCCCATTCCAAAGGGAGGTGACCCAACAGAATGCAGAAATCATGGGACAATGTCATTAACAGCACATACGAGTGAAATGTTGCTAAAGCTATTTAAAACATGACTGCAGCACTCTATTGACAGGGAATGGCCAGAGGTTCAAGCTGGATTCAGACGAGGACCTGGAATGAGGGACCTCATTGCTGACGTCAGGTGGATCTTGACTGAAAGCAGAGAACACCAGACAGAGATTTACCTGTGCTTTATTGACTACACAAAGGCTTTCGATTGTGTGGATCATGGCATGTTATGGACAAGATTGAGGAGAATGAGTATTCTGGAACACTTATTTGTGTTCATGAGGAACCTGTACATAGACCAAGAGACAGTCATTTAAACAGTACAAGGGGACACTGTAAGGTTTGAAATCAAGAAAGGTGTGTGCCAGGGTTGTATTATTTCACCGCACTTATTTAATCTGTATGCTGAGCAAATAATCAGAGAAACTGGATTAGATGAAGAAGAACATGGTGTCAGTAATGGAGTAACAATACTCAGTAACAACATGCAATATACAGATGATACAACCTTGCTTGCTGAAAACAAAGAAAACTTAAAATACTGATGAAGATCAAAGACCACAGCCTTTGGTATGGGTAGCACCTCAATGTAAAGAAAATAATAATCCTCACAACTGGACCAATAAATAACATCATGATAAAGGGAGAAAAGATGGAAGTTGTCAAAGAGTTCATTTTGCTTGGATTCACCATCAGCACTCATGGAAGCAGCAGCCAAGAAATCAAAGAACATATTGCATTAGCCAAATCTGCTGCACAAGACCTCTTTAAAGTGTTGAGTAAAGATGTCACTTGGAGGACTAAAGTGTGCCTGACCCAAGCCATGAAATTTTCAATAACTTCATATGCACGTTAAAGTTGGACAAGGAATAAAGACACCCTAGAAGCATTGATACATTTGAGTTATGGTGTTGGAGGAGAATGCTAAAACTACCATGGACTGCCGGAAGAACAAACAAATCTGTGTTGGAAGAATCACATCCAGAATGCTCCTTAGAAGCCAAGATGGCCAGACTTGGACATAGTATCAGGAGGGTCCAGTCCCTGGATGATGCTTGGTAAAGTTGACCGACAGACAAGAAGGGAGACCTGCAATGAGATGGATTGGCAACAACAAAGTGCTCAGGCTTAGTGGTAATTGTGAGGATGACGCAGCACCAGCTGATGTTTCATTCTGTTGCCCATGTTGTTGTTGTGAAGTGCCATCACGTTGATTCTGACCCCTAGCGACCTTGTATAGGGTTTCCAAGGAGCAGCTGGTGAGCTTGAACCACTGGCCTTGCATTTCAAATGACTTTTCAGTCTGACACGGCATCACAATCAGAACTGACTCGCTGGCACCTAACAACAAAAAATCAACTGGACAAATTAAGAATCTCAAGTGAAAGGTTGATTGATGACACACTATGAAATGGAGAAAAGATGGAAGTTGTCAAAGAGTTCAGTTTTCTTGGATCCACCATCAACACTCATGGAAGCAGCAGCCAAGAAATCAAATGACGTATTGCATTAGGCAAATCTGCTGCACAAGACCTTTTTAAAGTGTTGAAAAACAAAGATGTCAGCTTGAGGACTAAGGTGCATCTGACCCAAACCATGGTCTTTTCAATAACCTCATATGCATGTGAAAGTTGGACAGTGAATAAGGAAGACAGTGGATGAATTGGTGCATTTGAGTTATGGTATTAAAGGAGAATATTGATAGTACCATGGGCTGTCAAAAGAGCCAACAGATCTGTGTAGGAAAAAGTGCAGCCAGAGTGCTCCTTGGAGGCCAGGATGGC
>NW_006408574.1:3624556-3644833 GCF_000296735.1 Chrysochloris asiatica | reverse complement strand
GGAGTGCTCCTTGGAGGCCAGGATGGCTAAGCTTTGTCTCTCATACTTTGGACATATTGTCAGGAGGGACCAGTCACTGGAGAGGGATATCATGTTTGATAAGGTGGAAGGTCAGAGAAAAAGAGGAAGACCCTCAATGAGATGGATTGGCAAAGTGGCAGCATCAATGGACTCAAGCGTGACAACAATAGTGAGGTTGGCCCAGGATCGGGCAGTGTTTCGTTCTGTTGTGGATACGGTCGCTATGAGTTGGTACCGACTTGATGGCACCTAACAACAACAACAATTTAAAAATCCAGAAAGGGCAATGTTACCAGAAAAGGGGGGAATCAATTAGGTGCAGAGGTTCTGGGAACTTCCTGGATCTGACCCATGAAGTGAGGGGGTTTCCATATACAGGGAACTGGTGAAGGGCTGAGGGTCACTGACACAATTAGGATGGAGTGAGTTGGGCTCCTTAGGTGGGAAGGAACCAAGATGATTCCTGGGAGTCAAGGAGTCATTCCAGGGAAAGGTCAGCAAGTGGCTGGACAGATGGAAGGCCCCAGAAGTTCTGGACTCCAAGAGAGGAAAAGCTGGAGCCATGTTGCTGGGCTTCACTTGGGCATCTAGCTTGTCAGGATGGTCTGTCATGAGGAAGGTTCCCATTTCATGGTTAAGGAAACTGAAGTACACAGAGATTACATAGTTTGCTTGTGGCTTCATGTTGCCAAGTGGCTAAGCTAGTTTTTGAACCCACCCACCTCTTTTTGCTGCAATACAACACACTAGGTATCTGCCCCCCAACCTGACATTTAGAAGTTCTAAATAAATGATGGCAGACACCCTTTCAAAGCCATAACTGAATGAATGCTGATAGGAAGAAGGGAAATTGTGAAATTTCCAGGGTGGGAGGAGTAAGCACTGAAAACCATGTTGAGACTCAGGAACGTTGCTGTTACGTGCTGTCGAGTCGGTTCTGACTCATAGTGACCCTGTAGAGGGTTTCTGAGGCTATAAATCTTTGCAGGAGCAGAAAGTCTCTTCTTTCTCGTGAGGAGTAGCTGGTGGGCTCAAACTGCTGACATGGTGGTGAGCAGTCCAGTACTTATCCTACAGAACCACTGTGCTCTCATATAACCATTTTAGTGGATATGAAAAGTTGTAGTTTTGATTTGAATTTTCCCTCATGACTAATGATGCTGGATATATTTTTATGCACTTATTGGTTGTTTGGCTCATGAAAAAGAGGAAGCTTTCTGCTCTTGTAAGGATATACAGCCTCAGAAGCAGAGATTGGAACCACTAGGGCTTCAGATATTGAAATTATAACATACAAAAAACAAAATGAGGACAATTAAAACATTTAAATAAACCAATGTTTAAAGAAATAAACAAGGAAGATTGGAGACGTGATGTCTTTGAGTAATGGTTTTGGTGAAGAATATTGGATATGCCACGGACTTGCAGAAGAATGAGCAGATCTGTCTTAGAAATTGTATATCCAGGATGTTCCTGGGATCCTCAACTCCTTTCTGTATGGGCCACTCAACAGGGCTACTCGAGTGTCCTCATAGTGATGATGGCCGACTTCTTCCAGAATGAATGATGCAAGAGGGCAAGGTGGAAGCTGCACACAGCATCACTCGTACCATATTCTCTCACCATAGTTCAGTTTCAACGTGGGGGAAACGGAAAGGATGGAAGAGAGACAGTGATGAGAAAGACAGGAGCTGAGAATTTTCTGAAGCTGATGGAAGACATGAGTCCTCAGGTTCAGGAATCTCAGTAAAGCCAAGTTAGGTCATCAAAATAGGTCATACTGCCTAGGAGTCCTGGTGTGGCACTGTGGACTAATGTGTCAAAATGCAAAGTCATTTGAACTGCAAGGTCAGTGGTTCAAGCTCACCAGCTGCTCCTTGGAAACCTTACACAGGGTTGCTATGGGTCAGAATTGACTCGATGGCACTTAACAACAACAGATACATTACCAAAAGCAAAGAGAAGGTCCTGTAAGTGGCCAGGAAGGAAAGACAGATTCCCTATCTCACAGCAACTGTGCTGAGAACAAACTTTCCAAATAGCAACAATGGAAATAAAAAACAAGTAGGAAAACAGCTCCAAATTGTTTAGAAATTAACTGTCAACTTTTATTATAAATCCTACGTTATTCAAATGATTGGATAAAGACATTTTCAGACAAATGGACCCAAGATAGAATATCCCTACAAGATCCTACTTAAATGAACTTAAAAATAATACAATTCAGGAGGAAAGAAAATGATCCCAGAAGGGAGAATGAGATATCAGAAGGACTAGCATTCATAAAAATTGTTTACATTTACTCACATGTTTACCAAACACTGACTAAGGAAGCACTCTAGGGAGGTCAATGAGGGAGGGACACAGTGAAGGTGAGAGAAGATACCAAGCGAGGCAGTGCCCTCAGCAAAAGCTCGCAGAAAGTGACTTCTACCAGATTCTGTAAGACACATCAGGATAAACAAAAAGTACAGGATAACATGGTTGGGCCAATTTTGAATTGATCAGTGATCACAATAAATGTAAAGGGACTAAATTCACCAGTTAAAAGATACGGACAATTTGGGAAACTATATAATACCCAGGCATACGCTGCTTGCAAAAGAAATTCCTCACAAGAAAAGACAACAAAGGTAGGGCCATTCAAAAACTCACATCCTTTGGGAATGACATCTCATGTTACCCTTCTAGCTGAGGCAGAGGTTAAGAGGAGAAAGAAGCCGGGAGTGACAGTGTGGGCCTGGGATCAGCCTCTGAAGCCCAACAAAAGCAGCTCTGATGTGGATTCATAGCAGCTTCTCCTCTCCCCCTTTAACTCTCCCTATAATGAGGCATACCGGCGGAGCTGAAATGTTACATTTCGGGAGAGAGCCTACAGTCTTGTTGACACCACCCTTGATGACATGGTAGCTGGTGGGACATTGTGCGGTCTCTGTGTTGGGAACATTTCACCCTGATGGAGGGCAGAAGTGGATGGAAGTTTAGGGCTAGAAGGAGTGGACTGTGTTGGACATTTATTGTTTCACCTTCTATGTCTGTTTCTCCTTATGTTTACTTTGGAACTGAAAGAGCCACCCTGCCCTCTATTTTCTGGTTGGACTCAGCCAATGATAAAGTCTTTTCTAGGGGACCTGGATCTTCACAGAAACTCATAAATATTGGAATTTCTTCAAGCTGTGTCATTGTTCCCTAACCTGTGCTGTCCAATATGACACCCACTAGTCACCTGCAGTCCTGTGAACCAGAGCTCCAGTCAAGCAGTAGACAAGTGTAAGGAGAATGATAACACGAAGGAGGTACACTCACCTTACAACTATCAGCTCAGGATTCAAAGGGCAGCATGTCCCAAGGACAAAGTTCAGCAGGCAGGCAGCATTAGAAAAGGAGGAGGAATGGAAACAAGACAGAGGGAGGAGATGGGACAATGGATCTTCCATTGTGAGCAATGCAGTCAGTGACATGGAGCAAAGTATGCATAAGGTGTTGACAGGAAAACCGATTTTCTCTGCATATCGTCAACCAAGTCACAATGTTGCTGTTGCTAAATGCTGTCAAGAGTTGAGTTGGTTCCAAGTCATAGTGACCCTACAGAAGGTTTCTGCAGAGCAGCTGGTGAGTTTGAACTGCTGACCTTGCAGATCCTACAGCACCCCACCAGGATAAGAAGTTAAAAATAAAAACCCGGGCTTTGAATTGGTTTATTCTGGTTCAGCCCCTCTCTGAGAATTGGCATTTCTGCCCCAAATACATTGGATCAGAGTCTACATTTTAACAAGACGAATGTGTACATACAATCCCCTGGGGACCTGTTAGAATCAACATTTTAGTCCATATTAGGAACTCCAGTGGCTCTGCAGGTTAGGTACTGGGCTGGTTTCCAGGTTGGCGATTTAAACCCAGCAGTCATTCTGCAGGAGAAAGAGGATGCTGTCGGGTCCGGTAGAGGTGTTCACTCTCAGGAACTCTGTGTAGGGTCTCTGTGAGTCAGAATCGGTCAGTGGCAGTCGGATTGTGATTCAGTCCTGTGCTGCTAGCTCTTGTGAAGTTGGGGCTCTGCTCATGGCAACCCAGTCAATACACAATGGGACAAAATGCAGATAGATTCTGACTGAGTTTATCTGGGGGGGGAGGGGGGTGATGCCAATCCATAGCATGGGGTTGAAGCAGAATGAACTGGTTCACAGCACACCAATTAGAATAAAAAACAAATTCATGTCCTCAGTCACACTTCACATCTCGTGTGGTCCAGAGGCTTGATTGGACACATTGTCCTACACTTTTTGTTGCTCTTGCAAGACTTCATACTTATAAAAAAAAAGTCACTTTTTAAAACCCCAAATAAGCAACAAGTATAAGTCAATTGTGAAGCCCCAAGTGAAGCAGTGAGAAGATAGAGCAGTGGGATTGGTGTGGGCGCTGGGCTGAGCCCCATGAAGTGGGAAGATGTGTGGACGTGGACAAGACTCTGAGCACCTGGTTTTATTGGAGTCAGAATTTCGTCTGACCAGGAAGTTGGATCTTGGCAGATGTTTGCATAGCTCTGAACCACCAGGGGAGATCTTGGGGGGGTGGACACTGGAGGGATGTCCCTGTGCCCACCAGGTTCCACGACCTCTTCCTCCTTATCCAAGAGAGCAGCCCTGTTCCCCTCCCATGGATCAGGTCCAAGGTTTCCTGCTGACCAGCTGGGTGTCTGGAGTGGACCTGAGACCCCGAGTCTAGATTCTTTAGGTGTGACAAAAACAACCCTTTGGCTTTCCCAGGACTGGGATATCACCCTCCTTATTTCTGTTTTCTTAAAACGTAGCCCACATTCTGAAGAGCTTGCCGTGTTAAACACTTTCTCTCTGCCAACTCCTTCAGTCCACATCACTAAAGCCCATGTTGTTAGTCGTTGTTGTTAGGTGCCATTGAGTCGGTACTGACCCATAGTGACCTTATGCACAGCAGAACAAAACACTGCCCAATCCTGGGCCAACCTCACTACTGTTGCCACGCTTGTGAGTCCATTGATGCTGCCACTTGGCCAATCCATCTGTTGGACGTCTTCCTCTTTTTCTCTGACCCTCCACCTTACCAAACATGATATCCTTCTCCAGCGACTGGTCCCTCCTGACAATATATCTGAAGTATGAGAGATGAAGTTTGGCCATCTTGACCTCCAAGGAGCACTCTGGCTGCACTTCTTCCAAAATGGATCTATTGATTCTTTTGGCAGCCCATGGCACTTTCAATATTCTCCTCCAACACCGTAATTCAAAAGCATCAATTCTTCTACGGTTTTCCTTATTCACTGTCCAGCTTTCACATGTGTATGAGGTTATTGAAAATACCATGGCTTGGGTCAGGCACACCTTAGTCCTCAAGCTGACATCTTTGCTCTTCAACACTTTCAAAAGGTCTTGTGCAGCAGATTTGACTAAGGCAATATGTTGTTTGATTTCTTGACTGCTGCTTCCATGAGTGTTAGTAGTTGATCTAAGAAGAATGAAGTCCTTGACAACTTCAATCTTTTCTCCGTTGATAAAAATGTTGTTTATTGGTTGAGTGGTGAGGATTTTTGTTCTCTTTACATTGAGATGTAATCCATACGGAAGGCTGTGCTCTTTGATCTTCATCAGTAAATGGTTTTTAGTCCTCTTCACTTTCAGCGATCAAGGTTGTATCACCTGTGTTGTTAGTAGCTGATGTGAAGTTGGTCCCTGATTCGTGGTAACCCAACGCTCAGTGGGACAAATGCTGCAATTCAGAACGCTGTGACCCATGGGATTTTCAGAAAAGAATTGCAATATTTTCCTCCTAGTTTGGAAACTCCGTTGAAGCCTGTTCAACATCATAGCCACATACAAACCTTCACTGACAGATTGGTGATGGAATTGAACCCATGAGTCACATTGTCTGGAATCGAACCCTGGTCTTCCAAACAGAAGCTGAGAGCTCAGCCACCAAGCCAACACTGCCTCATATACTCCCATTAGACAGATGAGGAAACTGAGGCAGAGAGGGTTAGCGACCTGCCCAAGGCTATACAGGTGGTTGGGGAGCTTGCTTCCAGAGCCCACTGCCCTGTGCATTTCTGGCTTAATGTTTTTATGCTGTTATTTGAGCAAGACCAAAGAGTCTTGGTGGTGCAGTGGGTTAAACATTTCACTGCTTACTGCAAAGTCGGCAGTTCAAACTCACCAGCTGCTCCATGTTTCTGGAGTGTGTAGGCACATTCTGGAATGCGGGAGAAAGAGGAGGCTGTCTTCTCCCGCAAAGGTTGACAGGACTCATGGAACCATTGGATATCAGTCTCACGACTCATCAGAAGAACAAGATGGCGCCTGTCGCTACTGCTACCAACTGCTCCAAAAGGGACCACGTTAAAGAATTGTGGACAAAGCAGGAGAAAATGTGCAAGAAAACACAAAATTACAAAAAAGACCAGACTTACTGGTCAGAAAGAGATGGGAGGTACCCGAGACAATGGCCCTGGGCTCCCTCATGTCTGGAAGGGACTTACCCTCGTGGTCCAATTTTTAACCAAGCTGTCGATAGGTAAATAGGGGGCAAACAACGCTAGTAGTCTAGTCACTATGAAATGACGACCCATTTAAGATCAAAAGGGCAGCATTTATCTAAGGATAAAGTTCAGAATGGTCAGAAAGGAGGGTGGAATGGACATAGGACCCAGAGGGAGGAGGCGGGAGAACTGTTTTTACATGGAGGGAGAGCAATCATTGAGATGAAACTGAAGTGTGGGATTTGTTGAATGTAAAACTGATGATCTGCTCTGTAAACCTCCAACTAATTCACAGCAAAAAGTTTCCCTCCCCCCAAAAGATGTAGCGCCTCAGAAACCCAAGACAGGGTCACTCACTAGGAGTCAGGTCAGCCTGATGGCAGTGGGTTTGGTTCGGGGTTTCTCGGTGGGGCCAGACATCGGGGCTTGTGTTGCCTCCTCTGAGCCTTTTGCATTGCACCAGTGACAGTGGCCTCAAGCCAAGGATAGAACTTGTGTCCTGTCTCTGCTCATGCCATGGGGACCAGGCGTGGTGGCCCTCTCTGTGAGTGTGAACAGTGTGGCATGTGCCAAGCAGCATGACCTCATCCCCATCCATGCCTTGGCCTCCCGTTTTACGTGACCCTGGCCATTTTATCATTTACTAGTGGTTTTATTGAAGCCCTGGGACCATCACAAACGACTGCCTTCACCTCCATCAACCACAACTTACTGCTGCACGTTTGGCGAGTCTTCCTCCCCATGCCCCTGAACTGCTGTAGTTCTCGCCTGCAATGGATGTTTCTGGAATGCCTAAGCACATTCTAGGGCAGTGACATCATTTCCACCCACCGAGAGATCTCGCCGTCCTGTGCCTTCCCATTGGGCTCTCACCCCCACAGAGCAACTTCAGGACCCGCTCACCAGCTGGCTCCTTCCCTCCCTGGCGCCAGGATTGGAGGCTGGAAATGATGACACAAAGAGTGTGGGGATAAATACAAACAGGGTGCCAGGTATGGCAGAGGGGCAGCTCTCAGCTCTCGAGCCCTCCCGCCCCAGGTCCTACAAGGCCAGTCACGTGGAGTTCCAAGCACCATCTTCCAGGAAATTCATGGGAAATGGAGTTTATGAGGCAGTTCCTGGGTGTGAACTTTCTTAAGAGACCAGCGAGTCCAGGAGTGAATGAAAGAGAAGGCTGTCCCCCGATTGTTGCCCCGCAATTTCCATCTTTCATCTGTATATGAACCCGCGATGGTGTGTTGGTGTGATGGTTCACTACACAATGGTGTGTTTCATGATGGCATGTTGGCACCATGGTGCGCTGGTTCGATGGTGGGCTGGCATGGTAAAGTGTTGGCTGTACAGAAGAGATTGTGACTAACCTGGTTGGGCAGGCTAGAGCTACCATCGCATGAACAAAGAGCAACTTGGTTATTTGATTTCTTCTCCCAGTGGGGTGGTCTTCCTTTACAATACTGGGGGGATACAGTGCTGGTACAAGCCCAAGGCTTTGCTTTGGGGCTCAGCAGTATCTCTCTGGCAGACAAACTTCCTTCGTGTGCCCTGCGTCCATCAATTAAATTAGTAACCCAGGGAGCTCAATCCAGATCAGTTGATATGTTTTTTTGGCTTTTCCCCATCTGCAGAAGTCCAGTCATTAAAAAGCTCAGCGGCTAACAGTAAGGTCAGTGATTTGAACCTACCAGTCACTCTGCAGCAGAAAGATGAGGCAAAAATTCTGCTTCGGTAAAAATTACAGCCTTGGAAACCCTCTGGGCAGTTCTCTTTGGTTCTTTAAGTAACTGGGAGTCTGACTAGACTCAACACCCGCACTTTTTCTCCTGCAGGCCGAAGGGGTGGCCTGAATTGCTGAACCCGTGTTCACAGTGGTCTCCTAGAGGGGCCTTGACTCTGGTGATTTCAGTCAGCACTTGGGCCATCTGCGGACTAGGTTCCACTGAGCGTTCCAGGTTGCAGAAAGGGAGAGGAATAACCTCCAAAACTGTCCAGTGTGGGGGCTCCTCAAGTGCAGACTGCACTTAATACAGGGGTCTCAGAGTAGGGTATTGGGGTGTCCAGGGGAAGGAATCCACTGGAGGGGCTTCCTGCTTTCTCCCCCAATGATGTTACCTGCCAGGTTCTAAGGGGGGGGGGCGCTGAGGAGGGAGGGAGGAAGCACCAGATACCCTCCTTGTCCTGGTCCAGGGCTCAGGCCCTCTGACTGCCCAGCTCCCGTGGCTTCTCGTGGGGCCGAGTGCTTTCCATATTATGTTAAAGGCAGCTGTACAGGAACACACAGATGGAAATGAAATATTTACCATTTGGAACGAAACTTCAACTGGAGCAAACAGTGCTCTGAGCAGAGGATGTGGGGGTGGGAATACGGAGCAAACAGCTGCTCCCCAGCTGTGGTAGTGGGAGCAGGGCCTGAGCTGGGCTGGGCCCTGGGCCCTGAAACTGGGGACCGGGAGTGTTCTTTGAGGATATGGGACTTTCTACTGGTCAGTGCTGCCCTTCCCTACTTCTCTTTGTCCACTGAAAAACTGTGGGAGCTGCAGGAAGTCCCTCCTTGGTGCTCCCCAAGTCCCTTTGTGGTCTTGTCTTCTTCGTCCTCTCTGCCTGGCCATCTGCTCCTCCACCTCCACCTGCCCCCACCCTGCCCTTTGCTCAGATATTTCCGCACAATCGATGACCCCACTGAGACCCAGTGTCCCTCAGACCTGGGTAGCTCACCACGCATGGGGACGTGGGAGGCCTGGGAATCCCCATCTCAGAGACTTTGTGACATCTCTGATTGGGGAAACTGAGGATGGAGGGGACCAGCGCTTTCCCAGGCCTCCCCAGCTGCCCCTCCCTCTCAGAGCCCCCTCTTTGGTTTCTCTGAAGAGAGTTCCGTGGATGCCAGCACAGTTCCCACCTAGGCTGAGCTGAGGTAACCCAATGGCTTCCTCTCCAGGGGATGCCGGCTCAGTTCCCACCTGGGCACGCCCACCCCACAGCGAGGTGAGGGCTCATCTCTTGAGTAAGAACGTTTCTTCTTGACTTGGGAGTTGTGGGCACAGTGGGCTGGGTAGACCCTGCCCCACTCAGCAGCTGCTGGGTTCCTTGCCCCCAACTCTGGTCTTTACAGTGGCCCTGGGTGACCACCCCAGTGATGGCCCAGGGATGTGTTCTTGGGTGGCTGTGTCTCAGTTGCAGATGGATGTGTTTGGTGTCGGGTAGCACACCTCTCTGGCAGCTGAGGAACTGAGGTGGTGACCTTCCCAGCCCTGCTTTGTCCCCCAGAGTGACAGCCAACATTCCAGGGACCACTGCCTGGTCTGTGGACTAACCCCCTAAGGATCATCTGGTTCCATCTGAGGATTCTCTCTGGAGCTGAAGGGGTGGGGAACATGACTGGACCCATTCCAGGGTTGAGCCCAGGAGGGCACTCCCAGCTTTTATGCTCTGTCTCCAAAAACTTCCTGAAAATGGCCCAGTGTGCCCTGCGCCCCTGTGGCCTTGTTGGCGAGCAATGTTCCGTGCAGGAGAGAGGGGTCACACTAGGATGAGTCCTGGGTCAAGGCTGCTGGGCCAGCTGGCCGGAAGGACTGTGGTCCTTTGAGACCCGCCGCCCAGAGTCAACAGGCCCCAGTTCATGGGATCCCCCCAGTGTGTGGGACCCTGGAACCTTCTGTGGCTTCCAGTAAAGCTCGGACCAGAACACACCAGTCAGTCAATTTGCCTGTGTCAGGGTGCTGCCCAGCAACATCTGGTCCACCCTGCAATTTGCCCTTAGTCAGAATGCTGAGCTAAGCAGAGCTAACCTCAAACTTTTGAGGAGGATGCTACAACTTACTGAAGTAAAGAAACCATTCACAGAGCTCCCGTGCCCACAGTGGCAAGAACGGTACTGTCTGCCGTCACAGGGTACTGACCACAGACCAGCCCCTCAGCTGGGTGGCTCATACATGCCTCCCGCTCATCACACTGTGCTTCAGACTGGGACACTGGCCAGGCTGCCACTGCCTGCTGTGTGACCTTGGGCAGCTACTGAACTTCTCTGTGCTCCTGTCTGTGACACGGAGAAGGGAGAATGGGACGTCTACCTCAAGGAAGGGCCCCGAGAATGCTCATAAATACGCCCAGTGCCTCAGTGTTTTTCTTCCTTCCTTCCTTCCTTCCTTCCTTCCTTCCTTCCTTCCTTCCTTCCTTCCTTTCTCTCTGTCTCTCTCTCTTTCTTTCTTTGAATTGAGTGAAGGTTTGCAGAGCAGACTGTCAGCTTTACATTCAACAAATCCTATACTTTGTGCCATTACAACGATTGCAATCCCCTGCATGCACCATCAGTTCAATGTTTACCTCTGTTCACTTGAACTCTTGCATTCCTCCTTGCGTCTCTCACTACCTTCATCTTCCCTCTACCAACCTCCCTCCTGGTTTATATTGGCTGCCCCATCACCCAAGTCACCACGTGTCTGTGCTCTTTGTGTTAAGTCCCTCGAGTCAGTTCTGATTCATAGTGATCCTGTGCAGTTTTCTGAGGAGCGACTAGCGGGTTTGAACCACTGACTTTGTGGCTCAAACTGCCCTTGCGGTCCAGCGCATTATCCTGCAAGTGCCAGTAAATAATGAATTCTCCCTTTTCTCCCACCCCTGGTAGCCTTCAAAATATGTTTCTTTTACCAAGAACACTTTCTCTTCACTTTTTACAACTGTGGACGCATATGATATTTGTCCTTTTGTGGTTGACTGATTTCACTTAACTTATTGTCTTCCAGGTTCATCGATGTTATGAGGTGCTTTGCAGATTCATCATTATTCTTCAAGGTTGTATAGTATTCTATTGTGTGCATGTTCCAAAGTTTATTTATCCATTTTTCCACTTTGGGCGCTTCGGCTGTCTCCATCTTTTTTTTTGCTATTGTGAATAGCGCTGCGATGAACATCGGTGTGCACAGATCTACCTGTGTCACGGCTCTCGTTTTGTAGAGACTGCTGCATCATACAGTATCTCTAATTCTAACTTTCTGAGAAAGCGCCATACTGTTTTCTACAGTGGTTGCACCAGTTTGCAGTCCCACCAGTAGTGTAGGAGGATCCCAGTCTCTCCACACTCTGGCCAGCATATGTTGTTCCCTGTTTTTTTGAACCCTGCTATTAATGCTGAATTAAGATGATCTCTTGTTGTTATTTTGATTTGCATTTCTCTAATGGCTAATGGTCAAGGGGCTCTGGTAGCGTAATGGTTACGAATCGGGCTGCGAACCTTAAGGTCAGCGGTTCGAAACTACCAGCCGCTCCGTGGGAGAAAGATGAGGCTTTCTACTCCTGTAAAGATTTACACCCTCGGAAACCCTGTACAGGGTCGCTATGGGTCGGACCCGACTCGATGGCACTTAACAACAACAACAACAATGGCTAATGGTCATGAACATGACTTCATATGTTTGTTGGCTGCCCGAATGTCTTCTTGGTGAAATGTCTGTTTATATCCTCTGCCCATTTTTTAATTGGAATTTTTGTCTTCTTGTTGAGGTGATGAAGTATTCTATAAATTTAGATTAGTCCTTTGTCTAAACTGTCATTGCCTATTTATCCCCCCCCCCCCCGCCCCCCCAGTCCTTTGGTTGGTTCTTTTTTTTTTTTGAAATCTTTTGATGCACCAAAGTGTCTAACTTTTAGGAGGTCACAAACATATTTTTTGTCTCCCACTATTTGTAGATGTTTCTGTTTCTTTATTAATTTATTGTATTTTATTTTTGTTGTTGAGAAGATGCGCCTCCTGGCATGCACTAATTGTCTCCCTCATTTCGTGTGTTTTCACCGTTATGGGTCCTGAACATTCTTCCACATGCATCTTGACTTATTTCGTGAGGATGAGTAAACTCACTGCAGGGGAATTCCTAGCTGTGAGGTTGAAGGGTTTGTGCATTTTAAATGTCGACCAGTATCACCACACTGGACTCCTGGTGTGGCTCTGTAGGGTCAGCACTGGGCTTCAAGTCACAAGGTTGGCAGTTCAAATCCACCAGTTGCTCTTTGGAAACTCTGTACAGGGTCGCTATGAGTCAGAACCGACTCAACAACACTTCACAACAACACATTGCCCTAAGAAGGGACACAGGAATGGGTACTTCCAACTAACACTGAGCTGGTCTTTCTCTCAGTCTTCACCAGCGCCAGGTGTTACAGATGCAATAGGTTTTGCCTGTATAACAGGTACAAGGAATCTGAGTTGAGTTGTGCATCTTTTTATACAATTCTGAGCTGTTTGTGTTATTTTTTTGGTGAATTTTCTGTTTATGTCTCTTGCCTATTTTTCTTATGATTTGTACAAGATATTGATGTACAAGGAGGCTTCAAAAAGTTCGTGAACAAACAGAAGTAAAAAGGTGATAGTGTTTTCATGCATTTTTTGAAGTCCCCTCCTACTAGGGAATTACGTCTTGGTATTTATGGAGCTCTTGGTGTGATGCTGTGGGTTAATGCATCAGACTGCAAAGCTATTTGAACTGCAAGGTTGGCAGTTCAAGCTTGCCAGCTGCTCTTGGTAAACCCTATACAGGGTTGCTATGGGTCAGAACTGACCCTATAGCACTTCACAATAACAACAACAATTTGAGGAGCTCTGGTAGCATAGTGGTTACGAATTGGGCTGTGAACCTTAAGGTCAGCAGTTCGAAACTACCAGCTGTTCCGCGGGAGAAAGATGAGGCATTCTGCTCCCGTAAAGATTTATAGCCTTGGAAACCCTGCACAGGGTCGCTATGTGTTGGAACCGACTCCACGGCACATAACCACCACCACCACCGTATCTTGTAGTAAACTTAAGTTTTGCCAGGTTATCTTTGTGTATGGATTTGTATCTGAATTTTTCCATGAACTCTTTGGAGCCCTGTGTATATACACTTGCATGTATGTTCCGTGTAGATAAAAGGTTTCATTTGTGTAGTATGGATACATGCATTCATCAGGAACCATGGTGGCACTGCAGATGAATGCGTGCCTGTGACCCAAAAGGCTGCTAACACTGTGGTTTGAACCCACCTACAGGTTCTGAGGGAGAAAGTCCTTGTGATCTGTCTTTCTAAAGATGACAGCCAAGAAAACCCTTAGGGGCAGTTTTGCCCCATGGCTGTGAGTCAGACTAGCACCTAACATATGTATGTTCTTGTTGGTGGACGTTTAGGATATCGAATATACACATGCACACATTTGTTGTTGTTGTGAAGAGCCGTCAAGTTGGTTTTGACTCATAGCGACCCTGGATAGGGTTTTTGAGGAGCGGCTGGTGGGTTTGAACCTCTGACCTTTCGGGTAGCATTCCAGTGCTTACCCTACAGCTCCACCCTAGGGCTCCATTGTTGTTATTGCTGTTAAGGGCCGTTGAGTTGGTTCTAACTCACAGAAACCCTGTATAGGGTTTCCAAGGAGTTGCTGGTGGGTTTGAACTGCTGGCCTTATGGTTTGCAATCCAGTGTTGATCCACTGCACCAAACCCGAAGATAGACATAAATACACATGTAAATGTCCACACATACTTGGAGAATCTATAACATGGTGAACATACATATACACACATACATGTACGTTTTGTTGTTGTTGTTAAGTACTGTTGAGTTGGTTCATAACCACTTGTATGGGGTTTCCGAGGAGCGGCTAGTGAGCTTGAACCACTAGGATGTTGTGGTTCAAACGACCTTGCAGTCCAGCACATTAATCCACAGCACCACACCAGGAGTCTCATACATTTACATGTAGCTATATAAAATCTGTAAAATAGATATTGTGTGTGTGTGTGTGCATATCACACCAAACACCCATTGCTGTCAAGTTGGTTTTCTGGTCTATAGTCATGATTCACTTTTTCCATTTGAAGGAAAGAGTCGTTTTTCCAAGTCCCCTCCCCTCACATCCCACCACTGTTGGTGGTTTGATTGGCGGGACTTGTTGTTGTTGTTGTTGTTAAGTGCCATCGAGTCGGGTCCGACCCATAGCGACCCTGTACAGGGTTTCCGAGGGTGTAAATCTTTACGGGAGTAGAAAGCCTCATCTTTCTCCCGCGGAGCAGCTGGTAGTTTCGAACCGCTGACCTTAAGGTTCGCAGCCCAATTCGTAACCACTACGCTACCAGAGCTCCTTGATTGGCTGGACTAACTGGGAGGAAATGATGTTGAGCACCAAGAAGCCTCTTTCTCTCATTCTTTGTCTTACTGGGGGTTTCTACAGCACTTTTCATGAAGACCCGCCCACTTCTACTCTGATTCATGATGGTCCCAGGTTCAACGGCTGGGTTTTTAGAAGAAGATTACCAGGTCTTTCTTCTGAGGTGCATCTGGGTGGAATCGAACCTCCAACTCAGTTCTCTGGAGAACTATCTGCTTCTTATTTCCCATTTGTTACTGCTTTGTAAGTGGGTTCTGCTTTTCCTCTCTACATCCTGGTGTTTGTTTATTGCAGGAAACCCACACCAAACCCACAACCATGTCTTTCTCCTGAGGAGCAACAGCTGAGTTTGAACTGTCAACCTTTGGGTTAGCAGCCATGTGCTGAACTGCGGTGCCACCAGCGCTCCTTATGGTTATAAGGAGGCTTCTAACTCATGTCTGGTCGTCTTGAAAGCAAGTCTCTGGATAGGGCGGATGGGATTCATCTGGCTGTTGTCAGCCTCGTCTCCCTCGCCTTGGTGCTGGGATCCCACGTCCCTGCTGCAGGGACAGCCCTTGCATGAAAAGGAGTGAGCAGTGGGGTCAGAGACAAAGGCTTATTTTTCGAATCCTAAACCAGAGTCCTTCTCTCCTTGTGTCAAGAGAAAGCCAGAATCCCAGCGAAGGGAAAAGCTGGCCCCGCCCTGCTGCAATTTGTGACCAGCTGCAAGAAGTTTGACTTGTAATTAGCACAGTGTTTAATAACTGAGATTCCTTCCATCGCTCATTGGAGGCAGCTAAAAATACCAGTGGTGTGAGTCACAGATGGGTGCCGAAGACGATGAGCAGAATGAGGCATTGTCCCTCCCCGACAGTGGACTCCCTGGATGCTGCCCTTCTAGCCCAGAGGACCCCAAGTTCCAAGCTCTGGAGGTTCAGATCCCACCAGCCCTGAAAGCAGAGTAGAACAGCAGGAAGACCCCCACCCAGCCTGCTTCCACATGGCTCTGTGGTGTAGCCCCCTGCTCCTCCTGAAAAGGGCCCCAGCTGGCTGGCAGGAGTGCTGCCTTCAAATGCCTCCAAGCAAATCTTTTTCTTTCTTTCTTTCTTTTTTTTTTTTTTTTGTGTGGGATTGATGAGCAGAGCCACACCCAACAGCACGTTTGGGTTCGGGTCTGACCCACGTGGAGCTGAAGACACCAGGGGCAGAATGCACATGCTGTTCCACCTTGCTGTTCCAGGGGGGAGTGACCGTGCTCACTGTGGAGAGGGCTGGTGGGCGGGACAGCAAAGGCAGGGGGACAGCAGGGCGCTGGGAGGTGCCGGTACTTGGCAGTTTTGTACAGTTTTGATAACATTGCCACACATCCCGTGAAAACAACGCTGTATCTAATGTTTCAGTGCCCATCTCACACACAGAAGCCCGTAGTAGGAGGGGCTAAGCCAGATGTCTGGGTTTCCAGGTCTCAGGAAATCACAGGCATGTCCAAGACGATGGATGGACAAGAGTGAAAACAGCCCCTTCCTTGAGACTCCCCAAGGATTGTTTTTAGCATCTGGCACTCTTTGTTCCCTTCTTAAATGTGAACTCGGTGTTGCAAAAAAAACAAAAACCAAAAGCCCCCCCGCCGAGTGTGTGCATCTGCCTCCCGGAAAGCCATGAGGTCACCGAGATGCTCACATGGCCCTGGGGACTTTGCCTGGATGCATGGGTGCCCTGGGGTTTGGCCCATGACAGGTCCAGCTCAGGGGACCCTCCTCTGGGTAGTGGGTCCACCGCTGGAGGGAGAAGAAGGGAGGGCCCCATCCCTCACACCCATGCTCCTGGGATGAGGTCTGCTTAATCGTACCGTGTGTGCCTTCTGGAAGGTTCTGCATTCCTTCCCAGTGAAGTATCCTGCATGGGAAACCAGAATGTACGGTCAGCATTCTTCCTATAAACACAGCAATTGTACATTGTGAAGGAATCGCTTCGCCATGACTGGGAGGGGTTGCCGTGGTTACCCTTCCCCCACCCATGTGGCCCAAGTGTGCTGCCGACGTGGAACTGGGCAGACCGGGGACTGATGAACGGTGGCTGCCAAGTCTGATCTCCTCTCTGTTTCTGGCAGGGTGAGAACACAGCTGTCAGTTATGTGGTGGTTGGCTGTTCCATTTCCTTAGCGACGGCCCTCGTGGTCACAGGAAATCGGATGTGGAAGTCCAGGGTACATACTAGGCTTGGATTGATACCTACTGGGTAGCTGGGGTCCCCCAACTTTGTACCCCCACTGCTTGACCTGCACCCCACTCTCCACACAGTTGAATGAAAGCTACCCCGCAATTGTTTCTACCCAGAGGCCCCATTCCTCAGCGCCTTGAAACTGCACTTAGAACATTCATCTAGTGAATCCCAGCAGGCTGCACTCAGTGTTGGAGATTCACTCCAGCGTGAGGTTTCTCCAAAGTGTGCACACACAGTTCTTCTCTTATTGGTGTTCAGTAGGATTTCCGACGCTTTCCTGGAGGGAGAGATGTTTGGCTTGGCCCCACGCTGAAAATCCCAGACTGGAATTCCACACTTTCTCCATGGCCGGGTGATAGGGAGTGAATTCTACAGAGACCCGTCGAAAAGGGGGTGACGATCAGCCAAGCCCCAGGCTTTGCATGTGTCCCACTAATTACAAGCACACTCACTATATATCAAAACGTGCCACATAGACAGACTCTCCCATCCCCCAGAATTGTCAAAGGCTCCCTGGGACTTAAGAACAACAGCCCCCCACCCCTTGGGGGCCTTGCCCTTGGTATACAGGGTCCTGAGGGTTTGCAGAAGGAGACTCTAACAGTACTCAGGGGTTAGAAGTAGGGCTGCCAGGGCCAAGAACCCTAACCCTAACCCCCTTTCCTCCCAGGGCAGGATGCGGAACTGAGGAACATGTTGCTTGTTTTCACTACACCTGGCTGTAACACACCTTTTGTGTTGACGGGGGTTCTTGCAGCTGACGTGCGTTAAGACGGGTTTGCTGGAAACAGACTTGGAGACAGAGCGCTGTGTATAGAGGGTGTTGGTGGGTGCTTTGGGGAAGAAGGAACCCTGGTGACACCGTTTAAGCATTCGACTGCTAACTGAGGGGTTGGCAGTTCAAACCCACAAGCTGCTTCTTGGGAGAAAGATGTGGCAGTCAGTTCCTATAAAGACGCAGCCTTGGAAACTTTGTGGACAGTTCTACTTCGTTCTACATGGTCTATGAGTTGGACTCCGTTCAAGATGGTGGTGGGGTATATTTGGTTTGGGTCCATCCACAGGGTGGGTCAGATGGAGGCGTTGAGCTGAGATGCCTTCATGATAGGGCCTGAACTTGTCCCATGGAGCACTCTGGGGACGGATAGCCCTTTGGAACTGTCTTGCACGCACTGAGGTAAGTTCAAGCCTCTGTATCCTCCTATGTGTAGTGAAGAGGTGGCAGCCGGTCTGAGGGGGTGTCATGTGGCAGACAGAGTGCAGTTCCCTTAGAGCCAGGGAAAGGTTCAGCATGAGCCATCAGAAGGCAGGACTTGAGGTAGCTGGGGTTAGTGAGAACTCTGGTCTTTAAGGCAGCATCCGAGCGACACACCACAGTGTTCCTTCAGTAAGTCCCACACTTACTTCCTAAAATACTTGACCATGTCTAGGAAACCGACTCCTCTAAGGTTTGGGTTGATCTTGGTTCCTGGAGAAACGTGGAAGAACAAGCGGGCCAGAGGAGGGAACAAGGGTACCCCTACCCCTGCCCCATTGCTGCTCGTTTCAGAGATGAGACTGATGCGGCTTCCACCCTCTGCTCTCTGTTTTGAAGTCCTGGCGTTCTTGACTGCTTGTCCCCTCTGCTAGTCCAGGGTTATGTCTGGAGGGTGACCCTGACTCTCAGACTGAGGGGGTCAAGCTCTGGCTCCCCATGTCTTTCTCAATGTGTATCTGGGGCACCTGGTTACCTATCACTGTATGTGGTTGGGGGTGCACACAGAGTTGACAATGGTCATCTTCCCTGCCCCCATGCATGTCAGCAACCCTCCCCCTCTTGATGACCAGGGTCAGTCACCCCCATCAATAGGCTAGTTACCTGGATAGCATGGCCAGTTAGTTTTGACCTGATGTCTTTTCGACTTTACGGCACAAGGAACCTGCAGCTACAGAGAGACAGTCACAGCGGAATGTTGAGGGGACTCTTCCTGTGTTCCTGGGGGAAGCATGCTTCTCTGGGAACGTAGTCATCAGAGCCCCTGAGAATGGAACTGTGAGGAAGGAAGAACTCTTCCCCAGTTAGTCACCCGGCGCCGCCCCAACCTTCATCTTTGGTTCTTTTTTTTTTAACTTTTGATTGTGACTTGAGTGAAGGTTTACAGAGCAGATCTTCAGTTTTACAATCAACAGATTATACACTTTAGTTCATTACAATGATTGTAATCCATTCCATGTAGCAAGAGTTAGCAGTATTTACCTCTATTCACTTTAACATTAAATTGTTCCCTGTGTCTCCTCTGCCAGCCTCCCTCTTGTCTATTGCCTGTCCTGTCACCCATGTTAACACGTGTCTACCTTCTATCTTGGAGTCCTGGTGTAGTGCTGTGGGTTAATGTGTCAGACTGCAAAGCCATTTGAACTGCAAGGCCAGTGGTTCAAGCTCACCAGCTGCTCCTTGGAAACCCTGTACAGAGTTGCTATGGGTTGGAGTCGACTCGACGGCACTTAACAACCCTACATCTCAAGAATATTTCCCATCCCCCTCCTATGCCATGATCACATAGATTGTTTCTTTTATTAAGACAACCTTTTCATAACTTTTTTACGACATTGGTCTCATACAATATTTGTCCTTTTTTGATTCACTAATTTCAGTTAGCATAATGTCCTCCAGGTTCATGCATGTCATGAGGTGTTTCCCAGATTCACCGTTACTCTTCAGTGTTGACTAGTATCGCATTGTGTGTCTGTACCAAAGTTCGTTTAACCATTCTTCTGTTGATGGGCATCTCAGCTGTCTCCATCTTTTTTTTTTTTTTTTTAATGTTTTATTGCGAATTATATGATAGTTTACATGAGAGAACCTCAGTTCCATATTCATTCCATTGTATATCATTACATTGCCATGGTTCCAATCCCCTCCATGCATCGTCTTCAGACCAAAGGGCATATCTTAGAAGCCTGTGTTCTACACTCCCCCTCCCCCCTCAGTCTTCAGCCCACAGTTCCTCTCCCTCTCTGGATCCAAAGTCCCCAGCTGCTTCATCCCTCCATGTCATCATCTCTGTCTCCATTTCCGGCATCCCTGGTTCTCTGGGTGGGGTCCGGTTCTCAGCTCTTATCCGTTGGTGGTCGCAGAGACCTCAGCTCCTAGACTGGAGAAATAATCGCTCTCTTCCTTGCTACAAAACATCTACCCTTGCATTTCCAACACTCACAATCCGTCTTGATTACCATTATTCACTACAGTATCGCAGGTAACCCATCTGTATTTCATTTCATCAGCTCCACGTAGACAAATTGGATAGTACTCACTGGTGATTCTGCCTTCCTCCATGCCCCGTAGCTCTAGGTTCCCTCTTGAAAACTTGTAAGCCAGTTACTTCTTGCCTTTGTAGTCCCTCCCTCCCCATTTGGGTATCCAATGTCCAAGTTGCCCC
>NW_006408574.1:3569682-3621156 GCF_000296735.1 Chrysochloris asiatica | reverse complement strand
TGAGGTCTAGTAGCTTTTTTTACTGAGTCTTTGGAGTTTTCTACATATAGGATCATATCGCCTGCAAATAGGGAGAGTTTTACTTCCTCTTTGCCTATGTGGATGCCTTTAGTTTCCCTGTCTTGCCGTATAGCTCTTGCTAAGACTTCCAGCACAATATGGAATAGGAGCGGGTTCTTTGTTCCACATAATTTTCTGCACTGAGCCCTTTTTGTTTGTGGGTTTCTTGGCATTTTCATTCTTGTAGTGTTACTGTTTTCTAAATCTTTTTGACTTTCCTCTTTTTAAATTTTGATATTCATTTGATATTCAAGTGTATTCATTTTCTTCGAGGTTACCCTGTAATTTATTAATATTGTATCTTGAAATGTACTTGACTTCCTTACCATTTGGAAGTTCTGTATCTACATTATTCCCTCTTTTTTTTGCTTTGTAGTTGACTTCGGTATAAATTGATCTATGGTTCTCTATTTTCAGCCTTGTTGGCTTGCCTGACTTGAAATATTTCTGTATCTGGATTGAATTGCTGCTATTGTCACATATGGTAATCTCAGGTTGTTGTTGTTGTTGTAGTTTCTCAGTGCAGAGAACACCTGTTCACTTTTTTTTTTTTTTTTTTTTTAAATTGGTCTGGTCATTACAAATTCCTTGAATTTCTGTTTATTAGGAAATGTTCTAATTTCACCATCATACCTGAGGTACAACTTTGCTGGGTAGATGGTTTTTGGTTGGCATTTTTTTCCTTTCAGAGTGTTGTCTATGTTCTCTCACTGCCTTCTTGCCTACATGGTTTTTGCTAGAAATCGGAGCTTAGTCTTATTGGGTCTCCTTTGTAGGCAACTTTTCATTTTTCCTGAGCTGCTCTAAGGAATTTTTCCTTGTCTTTGGTTTTGGAAGGTTTGACTTTTGGGGTCTATCCTGTTTGGGGTTCGTTCAGCTTATCTTTTTGTCTTTCATGATGTTAGGCAAATTTTCTTCCAACAACTCTTGGGCAATTTTCTCTGTGCTTTTTTATTGTTTCGTCCTGTTCTGGGATTCTGATTACTCATATATTGTTCCTCTTCATGGTATTCCACATAACTCTTTGGCTTTCTTCAGATTTTTTCATTCTTTTTGCTGATTGTTCTTCTAGCATACTAGTATGGAAAGATTTATCTTCAAGTTTACCAATTCAGGCTTCTATTGCTCTGAATGTACTCCTTTGCCTTTTCAATGTATTGTCCATTTCTGAAATCTTGGAATTAATCTTCTAGATTTCTAATTGCAGGATTTGTATTATTTCAAAATTTTGTTTTTACTTTTTCTGTTTGTTTTTGTAGTGTTTTCTTGAATTCTTCTACAGCCTTTTCTGTGTTCTCCTTGCTTTCCTTCATCACTCTATCAATCCTTTGATGGTACCTAATTATCATTCTTTTGAATTTTTTTTTTTTTCCAGTTAGTTCCATTACCTTTTCTTTTTCAGAAATGTTTTCTGGCTCTGCATCTTGGTCCTCTGTTTGAGCCGTTGTCGCTTTATCTTTGTGTGAACTAAAACTGTCTGTTGTATCTAGGGCATTGCAGGGTTGTTGTATTTGTATTTAATTGATGATTTCATCTTGGTGCATTCTTAGGCTCTCATCAGTTGTCTTCTGTGGTGTAGTTAGAGAATGGAAGTGTGTACACTGTTCTTGTCCACCATTCATGCACCTCAGTTAAGGGTGGGTTTGACTGATGTTGGCTGATGTCTATCATTGATCAGGTGATATGGGAGTGGGTATTGGTTCTTGCCCAGTGGATGGAACTGCAGGGTATGATTGTGGCTGGGCTGTATGCGCTTGGTTATTCTCTCTTGTTGGATATGGGAAAGAAAACCCCTCTCACATACACACAAGAAAACAAAACAGAATAAACAAACAAGGAACAAAAAGTGAAAAGAAGAAGTAATAAAGAGAAAAAGCAGTAGCAACCAGAAAAACAGAATATCCTAACTGTAAGACAAGGGAGAGACAGGGAAATGGAACTACAGTGGATAAAAATAGGAGAGAAAATAAAAAGTTGAAATAAGAAAAAAAAATTAAAAATAACTACAAAAGAGAAAAGAGGGAAAAGAAAA
Source organism: Chrysochloris asiatica (assembly GCF_000296735.1). Lineage (NCBI taxonomy): Eukaryota > Metazoa > Chordata > Mammalia > Afrosoricida > Chrysochloridae > Chrysochloris > Chrysochloris asiatica. The sequence goes on along the minus strand of NW_006408574.1, from coordinate 3,619,064 downwards.
TGGAGCTATAGAAGAGAAAAATAAGAGAAGAAATAAAATGAAAAAAGCATGTTACACTTAGAAAAGCCAAAGAGAGGGATGCTGAAAAGAGATAAAGAGTAAAGATTGAAAGAGGGAGAAAAAAAACCCAGGAGAAATGATAAACAGAAGGAAAGAAGGAAACATAAAAACGGAGATAGAAAGGATGAAGATCAATGGAATGAAAGAGAAGGAGAAAGAATAAACAAACAAACAAAACCAATGAAATACCAAAAAGAAACAAAGTAAAAGAAGCAGTGTAGCTGTTGGACCTGGAGAGGAGGGGCTCCTGCAAACCAGGGAGGTCCTCAGGTAGGTGCAGAAGGGATGTGACAGCAGAACACCTGGCCCTAGATGGAGCCTCTATAGGTGCAGGTCTCACCCATGTTCAGGGCATTCAACCCAGAAGTAGTTGGTGGAGTCGGTTCCAGTGTCTGCTAGGACCACTGCAGCTGAGGGCAGAGTGATGGGTTAAATGTTGGTCCGGTGGCTCTGTAGGTTCTGTAGGTCAAGAGTCAAGACCAACTGTGTGGCTCTGAACTCCTGTAAAGCAGGGTGGGTGTGGATGAGGGTGGGAGCTGGCCACACCTCTCATCACCAGAGGTGTGTGGGGTAAAAGAAGGAATGTACCTTTCCTATTGTGTGTGTGACTCTGCTCTGCCAGGCCACCTTTTGGTGCCAAAGCTGCTCACAAGATAGTCACACCACGTCTGGTTGGCTGTTCACTGGTCAGTCTCCCTGCTCAGCTTCTCCCCCAACAAGCACTCAGTCCACCTCTCTAACCTTTCTTCTGAAGTTCAAGGTTCCTGAATTTTCATCTGAGTCTGTTTCAATTGGTCTCTTGAATCTTTGTTGTAGAGAGTTTGTGTAGTGTGTCTGCCTAGTCCGCCATCTTGCTGGAAGTCCCATCCTTGGGTGTTGGGCTCATGTTCCTCCCTACTGGGACACACAACATCATGATTGGTGATGTAGACTGGATGCCAGGTCCTGGATGAAGGCATCCATCCTTACAAGGTACAGTCTCCAAGCTGGTGCCTCAGCTGCCCCTTCCAAAAGCTCCTCCATTGCTCCAGCCAGCCAGCAGCTTCAGGTGGTGTGACTCATGACTTGACCAGTGGACACGGTGCATGCTGGAGTGGGTGAGCCCTGGCTTGTGTGGGCTGATTGCTCATTGCTTCCAAGCTATGTGTTCAGTGACAGCATGTTGGGATCCACCAAAACCCAAAACCCAATTCACAGTCATCCAGTCAATTCTGATTCATTGACAGTGAGTTTCCGAGACTGTCAATCTTTACAGGAGCTGACAGCCTTGGTTTTGCAGGGTTGCTGCCCACCCTCCACCAAGGGAGCTGGTTGTTCAACATTTATCTATGAGGCACAACATTGAGTGTACCCCACAGTTAAAAGCTCACAGTTGTACTTTTTGTATTAAGCAGTGTGTCTATGTGTGTTTTTGTGTATATATATATATATATGTGTGTTTGTGTGTATGGGTGTATCTGTGTGCATTTGTATGTGTATATATTTGTGTGTGTTTGTGTGTGTGTGTGTTTGTGTGTGTATGTATTTGTGTGTGTGTGTCTGTGTTTTTATGTGTATGTATGTATCTCTGTGCGTTTGTGTGTGTGTATCTGTGTGTGTGTGTTTGTGTGTATATGCATGTTGTGATTGTTAGGTGCCATCGAATCAACTCTGACTCATAGCACTGGCCGGTCCTGCGCCAGCCTCACAACTGATGTCACTCTTGAGTCCATTGCTGCTGCCACTGAGCCAATCCATCTCGTTCCTCTTTTTTGCTGACCCTTCACTTTACCAAGCATGATGTCCTTCTCCAGGAACTGGTCCTTTATGGTAAGATATGTCTAAAGTATGAGAGATGGTCTCGTCATCCTGGCTTCTAAGGAGAATTCTGGTTGTACTTTTACTAACACAGATTTGTTTGTTCTGACAGTCCATGGCACTTTCAGTATCCTCTCTAACACCATAACTCAAATGCATCAATTCTTCTATACCTTTCCTTATTATTTGTCTGACTTCTGCCTGAGTATGAAGCTATTGAAAATATGCACAAGTGTATAATAAATAAATATGCCCAAGGGTAAGTATTGCTACAAAATCATGGAGTTCTGCTGTGGCACTGTAGGCTAAAGTTCTGGACCACAAGGTTGGTTTGAATCACAAACTTAGTGGTTCGAACTCACCAGCTGCTCCTTGGAAACCCTATACAGGTTCACTATGTGTTGGAATTGACTTGACGTCACTTAACAACAAGTATTGCAGCAAAATCATAGAAACATTTATTGAACAAAAATGAAATAAATAAAAATGTGAAGCAACTGTTTCTGGACATCTTCCACACCCGGGTCTATACACTTCTGACGGTGGTGTTGCCGTCTAAGCCTTCCCTGAAGAGTTCTGCGCTCTTCGATTTACATCATCACATATGACAGTTTGGGCATCCTCGGGGGGACTCAAATTGTGTTGCTTTTAAATGTTCTTTGAGTTTGGGAGACCAGGAAGAAGTCTGAAGGGACAAGATCAGGGCTGTAGAGTCGGGGGGAGGAAGGTTTCCCAATGCAGTTCTCGTAGGACAGCCCTGGATCCCCCTTAGAAGAATGAGCCGGTGCGTGGTCGTCACGGAAAACGTCCCGGGGCGCAGCTCTCCTGACCTTTGTCTCACCAACAGCTTTCCATTTTCCTAAAACTTCTTCCTAAGAAACCTGGTGATGTCCTATGTCCTTCAAGAAAACCTACCCAAATGATTTCTCCAGATTCCCCAAACGTAGTGGCCATAACCTTCTGAACTGACATTTCACTGGCCCAGCAGGACCCTCAGACCCTCTCAGAAATCACTGTCTTCATTAGACCTGTTCTTTAAAGGCCCCCTAAGGCGACGCAGTCAAATGTATCACTGAGAGAGCTAGTCTGCAGCCTTCCACGCATGGTAGAGAGGCGTGGAAACACATTTTGTTGGGAATAACCCTGTTCATGTATGAATAAGAAGCCAAGTAGCAATGCTTTTTTATTTACTTTTGTGTGTGAACACACACACTCGTATATGGAGTTGTTAGTTGCACTGATTTGGCTCTGACTCATGGCCAACTTCAGTGGAACAGAACACGGCGTTGTCCAGTCTGGGGCCTTCTGCATGGTAATTCCCCCAAATCATTGAGGGAGTTATTTTGGGGGAAATAAAGATACTATTGGGCAGCTACCTCCTTAGTTTCACAGAAAATCATTGTTTTGAATGGCCTACTGGGTGGTGGAGGTAGCTGGATGCTTGTGGTGGACTTCGCCTGGCCCCCCTCTGGCTTTTTCTGGGAGGCCCAAGGGAGGCCCACCCAGTACTGATCTTCAGAGACCCTGCAGTGTCTTTGCCTGAGAGACTCTCCTCCTTTGTTTTTTGGTGTTTATCAGATGTTGGAATGGTCATTTCAACTGCCTGGGCCAAGTTTGTATTTGTTTCCCACCATTACAGAAGACAATTTTCTGTTTTAATGACAAGAACTGTGCTGGGAGGCATTGAACTTCATTTCTGGTTTGTTTGGGCTCTTGCTTTTGGGGCGGAATCTTGTCTTGATGACCGGTGTTGAAAGAACTCACCCTCTCCTCAGCTTCTGGTACGGGACCCCATGCTCTGCTCCATGCTAGTTCTCTGGTTCCACATCCTGCTGCATGCATTGGTCCTATAGAGATCCCGCCCAGCACCAGAAAGTCTGCCCACACGGGCATGGGGTTTACAGAGGTGGCAGAATGCCGTCTGGCAACCTGCCATGGCTCCAGGGCACCGGCTGTCTGCTAGAATAACCTGGGATTCTTATACTTCTCAGAATCTGCGACCCTGTCTAATCGATGCCACCAGTGCCTGTCCATCCGGGAGCATGAGGGGATATCCCCATCTTCACAGCAGAGGTGGCACAGTGCTGGCTGCACCTGTCCATTTCAGGCATCCTCAAGCCCTAGACGGCTTCCCATGTGCATCCCTGCCTCTCAGGGCTTGGTGCTCCCGGCACTCAGGAGAGACATTCAGTCTTTGTAGGTCATGCCAAGCAAGGTGCTGCTGGGAGGGAAAAGGGTCTGGGAGTTGCTAATCATGTGGAGATGGGCTAGGTTCCCATGCAAGGTGGTCGCCATCCAAGTCTATGTCAACCACCTCTGCAGTCTGGTACAACTTTCCCCAGGGACTTCCAACTGTTCCCAGAACTCTTCCTCCACCTTCTTTCCTTCCTGGTGTTTAGGACAACCCTGGTTTTGTTTCTGCTCCACTCCCAACTCCAGGTGATTTTAGGCAAGCAAGTCCCTGTCCCTCTTTGTGCCTCAGCTTCATCTGTCACATAGAGAACTGGACCTGATCAAAGAGAATCTGTTTAGCTGTTGACCCTGCCTGATGACTAGTGGCGGCCATTTGTGCTTTTCTGAGACGATGCTGAGACAGAAGCCCTGGATCCACAGGAAGAAGAGCTGCGATTGATTAGTAATGTCTGTGGTGGAACTGAGCGGTGACAAGGGTGAGGTTATGAGCCTGCTGCTTGCTGTCCTTGGATTGTCTTTGCTGTGGTTGGTTGCCGTCAAGTTGGTTCCAAATGGTGGCAGCCTGGCACATGCAGAGTGGAACGGCTCCATGGGGTTTTTCAAGGCTGGGGCCATGCAGAAACGGACATAGGCCTGTTTTCTGAGGTGCCTTTGAGTAGGTTTGAACTGCCAACTCTTCGCTACTAGAAGAACGCTTAAGCATTTGTACCACACAAGGACTCCGTCCTTGGACTAAAAAATATCCCCAAACCCAACTCACTGCCCTTGAGTCGATTCTGATGTCTAATGTCCCTGTAGGACAGGGTCAAGCTGCTGTAGGGTCTCTGAGCCTGTAAACCTTATGGAAGCATATGCCTCATCTTTCTCCCACAGAGGGGCTGGTGAGTTCGAACTACCAGCCTTTCAGTTAGTATTCCAATGCCTAACCCACTGCGTCACAGGCATCCTTGTCCTTGGACTGTTGTTGTTGTTAAGTGCCGTTGAGTCAACTTTGACTCATAGCAGCCCTGTATAGGGTTTTCGAGGAGTGACTGGTGGATTTGAACTGCCGACCTCGTGGTTTGCAGTTCAGTGCTGATCCTACAGCGCCATACCAGGAGTCCCGTCCTGGCATTGTTGTAGTTGTTAAGTGCTGTAGAGTTGGTTCAGACTCATAGAGACGCTGTATAGGATTTCTGAGGAGTGGAGCTGGTGGGTTTGAACCATCGACCTTGTGATTCAAACTGACCTTGTGGTGCAGTGCTTATCCTACAGCGCCACACCAGGACTCCATCCTTGGACTAGATGATGCTTAATTACTACCATCTATTAGCATTTCCACTTTCATTCCAATTACTCATCTCAACAGCTCTGTTAAAAAGACATATTGACAACTGTCCTTTTGGAGTTGAGGGTGCTGAGACTTAGCACAGTGGCTTTCCTGGGTCACACAGCCTGAAGTTGTGAACTTGGCTGCCAAAGCTGGACTTGAGACTGTCCCAAGCAGCAGTCACAGCATCATCTTGGAGGAGACGAGGCTGACCTTTGAGTCTCTAGGTCCTGGCTCCCCCTGACCACCCTCACCCCAAGGTGGAGACTCTGGAAGACCCTGGAGCTGACCTTCAGAAGCCCCCGAGAACACTCAGAACCACTGTGGTAAAGACAGTGTCCTACTGAGGCGAGGGTGAGGATTGGGACAGAGGATGAGGACCCCGAGCTTCCATGGCAGCCTGCCACCAATGTCTCTGTTGCATCAGCCTCCCTGGGTCCCACAAAGCAGCTGCTGGAGCAACATCCACGTTTGGATTAAGGGTGGGTGCATCCCTAGTGGAGTCCTGGTGTGGCGCTGTGGGTTAATGCATCAGACTGCAAAGCCATTTGAACTGCAAGGTCGGCAGTTCAAGCTCACCAGCTGCTCCTCGGAAACCCTATACAGGGTCGCTATGGGTCGGAACCGACTCTACAGCGCTTCACAACAACAACAACAACAACATCCCTAGTGGTCCTGTAAAAGGTACAGCCTCTGTCCTAAAGTGACCATTCTCCACTGAGTTCCCCCCCAACAGTCTCAAATCCACCAAACTGAGACACACCAATCTTCCTTAGATATGGAAACTTCTTTTCTGCCTATGATGTCCTGTCCTGAATAAAGGTTTGTCTTATTCATCCCTTGACACACATAGACTGGGCACAGGGTAGGGACAGAAGAATGATGTGTTTTCCTTTGTAGCTAGGAGTCAGAGCAATGTGAATGCAAGAGCCAACAGAGCCTCCAAATTTAGTCTTCTGATGAGCAGACCCTTAATCCCCAGCTTGCTTTGCAGCCTGGGAGGCCAGGACCAGAAGGCTGGTACCTCCCTCTCTGAATCCCTCTTTCCATCACTAGCTGCTATCCAGAGAGGGCTCCCTGCCCCCACATTCCAGCCCAAGCTGCTTCAGACCCAACCTCCCCTCCCAACTGCCCCCACAGAGAGGCTCAGTAAATCAACTTCCTTCTGGGATGATTGAAAAAATCCATTCCATTAGAAGTTGACTCACAGTCTAAAAATGTGCTCAGGGCAGGGCTGTGGCCACCAGGCCCCAGGCCTCAGCTCGGCCTTCTGGAGGAGGGCTCCCCCTTCCAGCACACAGCCATCACCAGCGCTTTTCTGGGGACCACCTGGACATCTCTTCCACCCTTTCAGGTGCCCTCTATGGACTGCTGAGCACTTTGGCTGGGGACTGTGGGCGGGATCAGAGTCCAGAGAGAACAAAAATGACTCTGAGATGTGGCCAAGTGCAATAGACAGGATGCTGGGGTGGGTCAGTCTTGGCCATGCTGCCTTGTCCTACCAACACTGGGGGCTGGTGAGCCAGAGGGTTTGGAGGGTCTGACCGGCAGGTGGGAGAGCCATCTTTTTTTCCTTCAGTTCCTGGGAATCAGCAGAGATGTGGGAGTCTTCACCCTCAGGGGCAGTGCAGCCTGGAGTGCTGTGAGTGTCTGCACCCCCCTTCAGTAGCACGAACTCTCTGGTGATGCTTCCCAACAGCTCGAGCTGCCCCACTGAGCTCTAGCCACGGGCTTGGTGTTACATAGCCGCTTCTAGGCATCATCCCGGCTACCCTCATGGCCTCCTTTGGGCCTTGGTGCTGTTAACCCCTTGAGCAGATGGGAAAACTAAGACCTGGCCCCACCTGTGCTGGCATCTATCCAGCTTGGTCCTGACTGTGGTTCCCTAGAGGGCAGATGGGGTCTTCGTACGGGGTCCCTGCTGCTGCCCTGGTCTGCAGAGCACACTGCCTGGTAAATGTTTGGAAATCTCCGTCTGTGCTGATTTTGGTTCTGATGTTACCATCACTGACCTGGTGTGGTTTCCTGTTGGCTGAGCCTGCCTGCTGGGCTTTTTTTTTAAGGGAAGTTGGAGGCTCTGGTCAGGGCCTGGGCGTGACTGCCGGGCTGTGCCTGTGGGGAGGGTATCAATGAGCGGCCCAGCTCACAGAGGGGCCTGACCTCGATCAGCAGCCTGACACCCAGGGGTGACCTGGGCCCTGCAGCTCCCTCAGGGCTCCGAGATTCATGAGGATAAACACAACAGCCCTCACCCCTCCTCAGCTCTCAGTGGCTTTACTGTTGCTGGCACAAGTGGTCACCCTTTGGTCAGAGGCAGAAGGAATGACATGGACTTGGGCAGAGCGTGGCTACAGCCATGATGATTGTCCATGAGTGTCCACTGTCTGTGGTAGTGGCTGAGGGACTGCCAGGCTGTGGACCCCTCCTTCCTCTGGGGCTCTGCTCCCTGAGGTCCTGGGCAGAAAACAAAGGACAAAGAACACGCGCGACACCCACACAGTACTTTCCCGTGAGCCTACTTCACCTGGCGGGACTCGAGGGGTGCACCAGCAAGCAGAGTCTGCACCCCCACACCCTCAGCCCCCCCAGGGTCCTTCAGCCCCTATGTCACCTGTGGGATCCCAGCTTAGCATTTCCTGAGCCACCCTAGGGAAGGGTCTGAGTCCCCAGCACCACAGAGAAACACGTATGCAGCGGATGACATCACAGGTGTCCCTCTGGGCAGAGGGGACAGGAGAGGATGGTCAAGGGAGGGCCATTTTGTACTGTGAATTGAGTGGAGGTTTACAGGACAGATCATCAGTGTTACATGGAACAAAATCATAGGCTTTGCTTCATTACATGTTTGTAGCCCCCCATGTATTTCCTTCTAGTGACTTAACCCTGTGTCTCCTGCTACCTTCATCTTTCCTCAGCCAACCTCCCTCCTGTTGTGTATTGTCTGAGTCGTCACCCATGTTAACATGTGTCTGTTCTCTAGCCTGTGAATAATTCCACCCTCACCCCCCCCACGCCCCCATAGCCATCATAGATTGTTTCTGTCTTACTTTTTTGTTTTTGTTTGAATAGTTATACAATTCACAGTTTCAAAGTCACAGTTGTACACACCCTTCCCACCTCCCATCCCTTCACTGGGATTGAGTTTCAGTTTTGAATATGCCTCCGTAATTCTTCTTTTGCTTGGATATTGGGGCTTCTCCCAGATCGCAGTTCACTTGGGGGCTCATCCAGGGTCGTAGCTTACCTGGGGCCATAGCTCATCTGGACCTTGCCTTTTAAGTCTTTGTGGGAGCAGAAAACCCCATCTTTCACTCTCTGAGTGGTTAGCAGGTTGGCTCTCCTGTTTTTCTTGTAGAGGCTCCGTGCGGCATATGTCTGCCCAGTCTGCCATCTTGTCCCCCCAAATGCAGAGTGCTGGGAAGGAGGGACATTAATCTACCTTGGGACTAACCAGGACCCGGGGGCAAGATGGACCGCCAGGTGTGGGCAGGTGGGAAAGGTGCCCAGGTGGGTCTGTGGGAGGCTGGAGGGGCGGGCACAGGAACACACAGAACTATGCAGTGGTGGGTTCTAGAATGCAACGTGATCTCTGACGGCTGAGTCTGCACAGCTCCAGGGTCAGAAGGGGACAGGAGACATAGGAACTGGTAGTGCTGGGGTTCAGGTGGGGTCCCCTTGGCCCTTGGGGGACATGGGTTCAAGCCTGCAGGAACCATTCCCTACTTGCTCCACCCTGGAGCTCCACCCTTGCTCCTTTTCTTCATCTGGGAAACACTGATTCCTCCTGGCCGCCTTGTGTGACATGATACAAGATAATTTAAGTGTAGCATCTCAACTTGAAGTGCCACATCTGTGCAGGGTCTGCTGTGGAGGCTTTCTGTGAGGACCACTGCTCCAACAGAGCCCCCAGGCTGACCAGACAAAAGCCCCTGCCCCTCCAGAGCCAGAAAACAGAGCCTGCAGGTGAACAAATTCCCTGTGAGGATGGATAAAGCTGCCTTTGGGTCTGCCTAAGGGACTCTAGCTATGACATGACCTAGTAATTGTCAGACTTGCTCCTGCAGATGGCCACTCAGGATGGACTCTGAGGTCCCTTGGACTGGGCTGGGCACAGAGCCCCACTGAGCGAGCCGACCTTCGTCTTTGAGGAGAAGCTGTGGAATGTGTGCTCTGGGGCGGGGATCAAAAGATTGACTGAGAGGCAGAGCAGGTCTGGGGCCGGGGCATCTGGAGGCCAGACGTGGGGAGTTTGAGATCATTTTCATGGCGGCCAGCAGTTCTGTGAGGCTCCAGAGTCAGTCTGTTGGGGTTGAGGTGGGGCTCTAACTAGTCAGAGATGCCCTGAGGGTCTGGTGGAGACGCTCTGGTAATGAGGGAAGTATTGAGATGCTCCCAGAAAACTGGAAGCCCCCAGGGAAGGTATCTGTGATGTGAGATGGAATGTCCCACCCCAGCTTTCTGCTCCCAAGCTGTGCAGTCTTGGGCAGGCTGCTTGCCCTCTCTGCTTCTCCACGGGTGAGTCTGCCCTATGCTCTGGTGCTCTCTGTCATGGTGGACTCTGCTTCCTATGCTATCAGTTGTTACAAGGTCTGGGTGACAAAGGACAACTCCGTGATGTGGACATGCTTGGGAAAGTGTGGGAGAAAGTAGGTGAAGGATCATAGGAGTCTTCTTGTCTCCTCAGAGAGCTGGCAAGGGGACGGGATACTTTGAGAGGAGAGATGCAAGTCTAAAAGGACCACCCCTTGGGGTCCAATCCACACACGGGTTCATTTCAAATGCAGCTTGTTTGGACATGTCTCTGCCCCCAGTGGATGCTGCAGACACGTTCTCTCAGGAATGATCTTGTCTTCTGTGGCTCTGAGCGCTCTGCTCAGCCTGTGGAGCCGAAGGCAGAGAGCAGGAAGCTCAAGAAATTATGTTGTTGTTGTTAGGTGCTGGTGAGTGGGTACCGACTCATAGTGACTCTATGCACAACAGAAGGAAACACTGCCCAGTCCTCTGCCCACCTCACAATGGTTGCTACATTTGAGCCCACTGCTGCTGCCACTGTGCCAATCCATCTCCTTGGGGGTCTTCCTCTTTTTCTCCGACCCTTCACTTTACCAAGCATCATGTCCTTTTCCAAGGACTGTTCTGTCCAGATAATATGTCCAACATATAAGAGAAGAAATCTCGTCATCCTGGCTTCTAAGGAGCACTCTAAGGAGCAAACACAGATTTGTTTGCTCTTCTAACAGTCCATGGTAATTTCAATATTCTTCTCCAACACCACAACTCAAATGCATCAATTCTTCTATAGTCTTCCTTATTCACTGTCCAGCTTTCACATGCATATGAAGTTATGGAAAATACCATGGCTTAGGTCAGGCGCACCTTAGTCCTCAAATTGACATCTTTGTTCTTGAACACTTTTGAGAGATCTTCTGCAACAGGTTTGCCTAATGCATTGCATCCTTTGATTTCTTGACTGTTTCTTCCATGAGTGTTGATGGTGGATCCAAGCAAAATGAAGATTTTGACAACGTCAATCTTTTCTCCATTTATCTTGACATTGTTTATTGGTGAGAAGTTTTGTTTTCTTTACATTGAGAAGGTTGTGACGACTGTTCTTTTGGGACTCCAAAATCATCTTGATAATTTTTTTCAAAGGACACAGGATGATCGCAGAAGTTAAAGTTGTAAGAAAATGGAAAACTGTCTTGGGCAGGAAAAGGCTGGGAATCTCTGCCCAGGAATTTTCTTTTATCACGACAATGTACCTGCTCATTCTTTGAGGGTTGCAAGGGCTGTCTAACAGAATTTCCTTGGGAAACATTATCTGGTTGATCTTACAGCCCTGATTATGTTCCTTCAGCCTTCTTTTCGTTCCTCAAACGCAAAGAATATTTAAAAGGAACATGAACCTACACCTATAAATGCAGTAGCTCAAAAGAGGAAACAAATCCTTGCTGCAAGAATTATTCCCACCCCCTCCACACAAAGAGTAGACAGGGATGGGGAACTTGGACATTGGCTACCCAAAATGGGGGGAGAGATACAAAGGTAAGAAGTGACTGGCTTACAAGCTTTCAAGAGGGAACTTAGTTCCAAAGGGCATGGAGGAAGGTAGAGTCTCCAGTGAACAGTATCCAACCTATCCAGGAAGGGCTGATGAAATGACATACAGATGGGTCTCTTATGATGCAATAGTGAATAATTGTTATCAGGACCGATTGTGAGGGTTGGAAATGTAAAGGTGGACATTTTATAGCAAGGAAGGGAGTGATTAACTTTTCAGTCTAGGAATGGAGGGCCCTGGGACCATCAAGGGAGAAGAGCGAAGAGTGAGACTCTACCCAGAGAAAGCAGTGAGGCCTGAGACAGAGGCAGAGAAGATGATGTGAAGAGATGGAGTGGCTGGGGACTTGAGACCCAGAGAGGGAAAGGGGCTGTGTGCTGAAGACCGTGGGGGGAGGGGGGAAGGGCAGGCTTGTAGGGTATACCCTTTGGTTGGGTGATGATGCATGGACGACATGGTACCTATGGCAATGAAACAATGTATGATAGAATGAATGTAAAACTAATGTTCTCCCATGTAAACTATTACACAATTCAAAATAAAACATTTATTAAAAAAAAAAAAAGGAACATGAGATGAGTCTCTTGAGGAGGATGCCCAAGTTTTTACTTTGAAGTGATGCAAATCAAAGAGGACAGAATTCTTCTGGGAAGGGTGGGAGAGACGTAAGCCTCTCCTTCAGAAGTGGGAGATGGGAGATCTGTAAAAAAAACAGCATCTTCCCATTTTGATATTTTTGTTGAAAAAATGTGTCAATGACTGTTGGGTCAGTGAAATAGAGGGAGCGCCCCCCCCCCCAAGTGATGGATTGACACCATGACAGCAGTAGTGGGCTCAAGTACAACAACAATAGTAAGAATGACATCGGACTGGGCAGTGTGTCATTCTGCCGTGCATAAGGTCGTATGAGTCAGAACAGAATCAACGACACCTAACAACAACTATGATCTTGTAGCGATACTTGTTGACTTACCCTTGTAGCGCCTTCACATGTTCGGGAGGAAGGAGCCTCCAGCCATGTTGGGTTGCACATAGAATCTGACCTTTGGTTTTCGGATGGGTCAAGTGGGACCCAGAGTGAAAACTGTTCTTTTCCGGCCATCCTTTAAGGTCCAAGGGAGGCGGATGGCTCTGGTTCCAGAGTCACAGTTCTCACCATGTCCATGGCTGGCTCTGGGCATGTGCCTCTCTAAAGAGCTTGTGATCCCACCAGGCAGATGGGAAGGAGGTCCAAGTGGAATTTTGGTTGATTGAGGAGGCTTTTGGAGATCTTACTATGTGCCACGCCCATAACATGAATTTGAGTGTTGAGGGCAAACCTGGCAGAGTCCTTGCTCTCAGAGAATCCTGTCCACCCACTGGGAAGATGTCTGGGGTGCAGGCTCTTGTATAGTGAGGGTGGACCAGAGAGGCCCATTGACCAAGTGCTTCTACCACCACTACACAGAGTTCCCCCAACTTTCTGTGTAGCTTTTATCACCCCATTTTATAGGTAAGGAAACGGACCTGGGGAACAGCAGTCTTCACTTCCCATGGTTATCCAGAGTGTGGAGTAAGCAGCTCTGAAGTCAGGTCTGTCTGAGGCTAGAACCCCTCCCTATGCCTTATGTTCACATCGCAGAGAAGGAAGAGGATGCCTACTAAAGACTCAAAGGTACTTGGGGGCTGGAACTGTAGGTCCTCTTGGATCAGGGTGACTGGACTAGAATTTCCAGGAAAAGCACATCAACGTGGTTGGGTGAGGAGCCAGTGTTCCTGTGCACCTGCAGACCCTGGCCCAGGTGGCCCTCTGCTTCTATACATGTGTGCCTGCATGAGATAGAGGTCTGCTAGGAAACAGCTTTACCCTAGGAGGCTGGGAGCTCCGGGATCCCCAGGGGGAAGTGGGGCAGGAAGTGAGCTGAGTTGGGCCTGTCACAAACGCACCATGATTGAGAGGTCCCTGTAGACCAGCCAGTTCGCTTTCTGGAATCGCTGTTTGGCTTGCAGATGTGCTCAGAAGACAGAGCAGGGGCCCAGTGTGGGAGCTATATGTGTGCCAAAGGGTAGATTCTTTTTTCCTTTAGAATCCTCAAAGCTCAACTGCTCATGCGCTGTCATGCTGGAAGTACTTGGCCACCATATGCAATGGGGCCCCTTGCATATTTCTTGTCTTTCCTGAGAACAAGACACATGCTTCTGAGTGTAGGTACTGAGTTCAAAGAGCTCTCTGTGAAGTGCACACACACGTGACTTCTCTGACCTAGTGAGGAAGGCTCATTAACAACCTGAGATATGCAAATGCTACAACATTGCGTTTACAAACAGAAACATATTCTCTCACAGTTTAGAAGACTGGAAGTCTGAATTCAGGGCAATGGCTTTATGGGAGGGCTCTTTCTATGTGTCAGTTCTGGGGGACAGTCCTTGTCTCCTTTCATCACCCCTTGGAGATTTCCATGTGTCTTGGTATCCATCTTCCCATGGGTCTAGGAGTTTTTAGTGTAGGGATCCCAGGTGCAAAGGATGTATTCTACTCTGGCCTCTTCTTTCTTGGTAGTGGTAGGTCCCTCTGAGTTCTGCTAACTTCTCTCTCCCTTGATCTCTTGTAAGATAAAAGGTAGTGCAGACCACACCCTAGGGAGTTTCCCCTTCTATTGGATCAGGGCTGTGATGGGATTAAGGGTGTTACATCCCACTCTTACTCCTCTTACAACTGATTAGCTTATCACATCAGATCACATCCTGGGGAATCATTAGATAACTACTACATTACATCATTACATAACTGCCCAAACAGAGAACCATGGCCTGATCAAGTTGGCACATATTTTGGGGAGACGCAGTTCAATCCAAGACACCCGATTTTGCTATGTGTGTTGGGGAAATCTTTGACTATGGAAGCACAGAAGACTTCTTAGGGTTCTGGACCTATGTATGGTAGAACTGTATGGGCTGCATTGGTAAATTCATGACACCATGCACTTGTCAAGATTCATATAAAACTGTACAGCACAGAGTGAGTCTCAAACCATGCAAATTAAAAACAACAACAAACAAAACTTTAACAAGGAGAGCAACATACTCAAGGATGGAATGCAGACTGATCGTTGTTGTTAAGTGTTGTAGAGTCGGTCCTGACTCATAGTGACCCTGTATAGGGTTTTTCAGGAGTGACTGGTGAATTGAACCATCGACCTTTCTGTTGAAACTGACCTTGTGATTGAGTGCTTATCCTACCGTGCCACACCATGATGGGAGACTCTAACTCCATCAGAACTGTACAATACCATCTCCAACAGTGGGGAGGAGACACTGAGCTAAGTATCTTTGGAAAACAATATAAATTAAAAAAATGTTTTATTGTGAATTATGTGATAGTTTACATGGGAGAACATTAACTTTACATTCAACCTATTATATATATTGTTTCATTGCCATGGTTACAATCCCCTCCATGCATCATCAACCAACCAAAGGGTATATTCTACAAGCCTGCCCCCAGGTTGTCAGCACACAACCCCTCTCCCTCTCTGTGTCTAGAGTCCCCAGCTGTTCCATCTCTCCATGTCATCATCTCTGCCTCCATTTCTGGCATCACTGTTTCTCTGGGTAGGGTCCCATCCTCCACTCTTCTCCCTTGATGGTCCCAGGTGGAAAACAATATTTTGATTAGAAACTGTTAGACTAAACACAAAAACTGCACATTAGCACTGCGCTCTAGTTAATAAAGGTATTTCTCCTGGGGTTTGGGCTAACAGTTCTGCAAGTGCTGTAGACTAGAGTTGAGCAAATAAGTAAGTATGTGGTGGGGAGTGGAAACCAAGCTTGTCATTGTTGGAGAGGGAGGTTAAAAATAAGCAAGGAGAGAATGCTAGAAGGATCCTTGTGGTATTAGAGTCGGTGACATTGGTGCCCACTCAGGTTGAACTTGGTATAGATACAGAAATATTCTAGGTGTCCTGGTGTGGCACAGTGGGTTAATGCACTGGACTATAAAGTCCATTTGAACTGCAAGGTCGGTGGTTCAAGCTCACCAGCTGCTCTTTGGAACCCCTATACAGGGTCACTATGGGTTGGAACTGACTCGACAGCACTTAACAACAACAACAATGTACATATGGATGAGTACACAAGCCATGGAACCCTAGTAGCAATGAACACATGCAGTGCCCATATCCTGGTTTCTAACATCATTCTTCAGTGACTGGAATCAGGGCTCTTTGGAGGAATGTCTGGCTCTAACACTGGGACAGGGAATACACAGCAGACCTGGAACATCTTGTAGAGCCATAAAGTAAGGAAACAATTTAAAAACCATAACTACAGGGGCCTGTCCAAGGGAAGCAGGAGCCAATGTGAAGAACCCTCATTGGTCAAGCAGGAACCATTTGAGCAACAAAACAACTAGAGTACTGAATTACTACCTAACTTATAAAAGAAATCTTTAACCATGAATAAAATGTCAGATACGTCCCAATTGTGAACATACTACAAAATCCCTGACCAATTCTCCTCCAAGCTGCCAAGGTCATCAAGAATCAGGAAAGCTTGAGAATCTGTCACGGTCAAGAGATGGTTTGAAGAGACAGTGTGCCATGAGATCTTGGATAGGATCCTCAAGCAGAAAAGACATTAGGGAAAGACTAGTGAAATCTGAACAAAGTGTGGAATTAGGTAACCGTTCCAGTGCAGGTGAGCTAATAACATTCCAATGTTGATTTCTCCTTTGAGACAAATGGACCATGGTAATGCACGATGTTGACAATGGGGGAAGCTGAGTATAGAGTTCACAGGAACTTTCTGTACTATCTTTGCAACTTCTCTGTGAATCCAAAAACTATTCTAAAATAAGAAATTTATTGAAAAAAGTGGTGAGGTATTCTTTATCTGGGGAATGAAATGGAATGGAATTTTCCCATGAATCTTTTGAAGCCCCTCATATGCATCTGCCCTTTTTCTGTTTTGTGGTCTGTGGCTCTGCAATGCGCCTTGAGATTAAGTAATGTAAGCCCTTCTTGAGGATGGGGAATGGGGTCACTTCTAGGTCCTTAAGAACAGCATGGTTTGGGGATCCTATCCAGAGAAGCAGTGACACCACATATGGAGACAGAGATGACAACATGGAGAGATATCAGCTGAGGACTCCAGACTCATGGAAAGAGAAAGGCTGTGTGCTGGCAGCCAGGAGGCAGGCTTTCAGGATGTGCCCTTTTGGTTGTTTAAATGATTATATATTCCTGAGTGTTTTTGTGTACATTAAAAAAAAAACCAAAAAAAAAAAAGAGGGAATAGAAGCAAATACTGTTGAATGATGATGCATGGAGGGGACTGTTATCAGTACAATGAAACAAAATATGATAGGATGTGTGCAAAACCAATGTTCTTCTATGTAAGCTATCACTCAATTCATAATAAAAACTTTTCAAAAAAAAGAACAGCATGGTGCTTGAGGGGCACAACACAGCCTTTGTATGGACAAACTCTGGAGTCAGGTTGCTAGTTTCCTCTCCAACTCCAGTGTTCATTAGCTTTGTGACCTTGGACAACTTTTTGAACCTCTCTGTGAGTTGATGTGTTTGCCAGTAAGGAAAGTGATTGTACCTTCTTCATCATGATGTGTCTGGAGGAATGCTGGGACAGTGCCTGCCACACAGCTGTTAGCTCTTGGCACTTGACAAGAGTGTGCTGAAGGAAGGATGAATAAATGGCAGCATTTGACCCATTTCATCAAAGCTACTTATAAAAAAGACCTGGCCACAGAGGGGAGTGATCAAAGGATGGAAGACTTGAGAGAAGCTAAGAAGCTACGTGGAGGCAGGCTCTCGTTCCTGCCCATGTTTGTGGGTGTGATGGAACCATTTGTCCTGCTCAGTTCATGACACTGGAGAAGGCAGATGGGCAGAGGGGCAATCTTTGAGTGTTGGGATTCACCTCAGGCTGGATTCCCACATGCCCTCAGCTCTGCAATTTCAACTCTCCAAGAAAGAAGGTATTAATATGAACTTTAAAAGGAATAAAAATGAAACAGGATTGGGCAGGGGCACTGGAGCTCCGACATGCTGCCCAGATGCAAGATAGGTCATTAGTTAGAATTATTTACTCATCAGCTCTGCCTCTGGATGTTGGATTTAAAAATTGGTAGAACACAAAATCACATTGAGATAGCATTTACAGTGCACCTTTCCAGAAGGGTAAACATTTGAATGTCCATCAATACCAAGTGTTGGCAAGGATGCAAAGCACTGGGAAACTTTGATGCTGCTGGCAGGATGGAAACTGGAAAGAGACCTGGCACTGACTGGGCAGGTTGACGATATGCTGACTTGGGAACCAGCAACTCCATATTCAGGAATGCTTCTATAGGACTCTATGCCCCCGGCATTCAGGCCTAAGTACAGGAGTTCATGGGAGCTTTGTCAAAATCCAAACGTTCATCAGGAGAAAAATGGTTCAACACAGTCTGGGATTTTCATGCAACAAAATGCTATCCAGCAAAATGAAGGAGAAGAAAAGAGACAGATTGGAAAGAAGAAAGAAAGACAGCCAACACACACGCATCCCCCCCACCCCCCGCTCCACACCATATGAATAAACTTAACTCCAGGATACAACATGGAATAACCTCAAAAACATAATTTTGAGTGGAAAAAAAAGCCATACATAAAAGAATACTTACTGCATGATTCTGTCATACTGTATGATTCCATTTATATAACATGAAAAAGCAGATGAAACTGAACTACATTGTTAGGGCTGCGTAATTAGATAGTAAAGCTAAGAAGAATGAGAAGGAATCAATCATCCTCAAAGTCAGGGTGGTGGTTCCATCCAGGAGGGCAGGGGCGGGCTGCACTTGGGAAGGTCACCAGGGAGCGGGTGGCACGGGGAAGTTTTCTATTTCTTGACTTGCTTGGTGGACACAAGGTTGTTTGCTTTATAATAATTTTAATTTGTATGTTGCATTTCACAAATAAAATAATTGAAAACTTTGAGCTATATGGGAGAACTGAAGCAATTTGAGCATCTTAAAAAAAAGTCCTAGAAAATAAGCCCCTGGTACTGTCCAGTGGGGTAGAAAGAGCAGACAAAAGCGTTACATCCATGTATTAGATATAAGGCCTCGGGTAAGACACTAAATGTCTTGGAACCTCTGCTTACCAATCCATAAAGTAGGCACACGAATGGGTACCTTGTAGAGTAGTTGAAAGGATCCTACGTGACACAAAGCTGAGCAGAGAATAAAGCTTAGTAAGTGACCTCTCTTATTTCTACTGACATCCTGACAAAGATGGCCCCCAACAACTCCTCCCTTTCCGTATGTTGGTACCTCCTTCCTGTGAAGGGAGATGTCTCCCTTCTTTTCCCTGATGCCATCTCCCCACCTGAGTATGGTGCTTCTTTTCTCTCTCCTTGACTTGGGGTTAAGTCTGGGAATACAAGGATCACTCAAGAAGTATTGGCATTAGAGATGCAGTGTACACATGCCTGGGTTTATTCCAAACAAGATGCGTTTCAACACGTCTCTCCCATCGGTGATGGCGGCAGACAGATACTCTCAGGGATGCACGTCACTTGTCTTTGTCTTGTCACAGTCTGCTCAAAATAAAGGTCCACTCAAAACAGTGGCTTCCCAAAGACCAGTTCAATTCAAGGCAGAGATCAGCTCAGCAGGTTATGATGAATGTTTTTGAAGGGATAGCAAAGGTGTCATCTAGATAAGTTTTCCTGAAGGGCATGGGACAATCAAAAGAATTCATTAGGAAGACGCTTTAAGAAAGTTGAAAATTGTATTATCAAGGAAAAACAGCCAAGTTGCACTGAGGAATATTTTTCCTCATGACAATGCATCTACTCCTTCTTTGAGGGTAGCAAGGGCTGTCCTAGGAGAATTTCTTTGGGATTCCCTACCTCATCCACTTGCAACCCTGGTTTTGGTACCTCAACATTCTTTCTGTTTCTCAAATTCAAAGAACATATTAAACGAACTTGATTGGAGACCCTTGAGGATGCCCAAACTGCTGCTTTAATGTGGTGTGACCCTAACAGCACAGAACTCTTGGAGACAGGGTTAGACAGATGGAAGCATTACCGTCAGATGTATGTAGACTTAGATGGAGGTTGTGTTGAGAAGTAATAGTTATATAACTTGGTGTTTTTGTTTAATAAATTTCCTATGATTTTTGTAATGATACTTTTTGTATGTTGATCAATAATAACACATGTCAGAAGGGGTGCCCAAGAACTTCTGAGCCCAGGTCTTCAGAGAATTCAAGGCTTCCTCTTATTACTTCCATAGGGATGCTCCCTTGTGAACCTTAGCCTCCGGGCTGTGAGGCAGTCCAAGCATCCATGTGGAGTGAGGCCCCCAACAAACAACTCCTGCTGAGTCCCTGGTGGTGACCAGTACTGTCAGTGTCCTGGTTGTCACCACATAAAGCACAAGAGTTACCCAGTCAACCCACAGAATCATGAGATGTGATACTTAGTTGTTGTTTGAAGCCAGTAAACAACATGATATGACAGGTTTTTACTCCCCAAGTTGTAACAGTCTTTTCCTTCCCACACTCTTTACTACGAGGCGACCTTACCAACCCCCGACTCCTCAAATTCATGCACAGAGGCAGCTCTAACAGTCTGAGTGCATGAAGGTTTTGTTTTTTGTTTACACACTAACAGAAAACCAAACTTGTATCCATGAAGTATGCATTTAAGAGCCATATTCATCAGATTACTTGACGTAAGATATACTGGTGCTCTTGTCAGAAATAGCAGGAATGGCAAAATACCTACTCCAGCATCTGTTCAAGAGCATTGCTTGGCTTTTTCTTTTTGGTTTTACTGGTAGCTGAGTGGGTCAAACGATGGGCACACTCAGTTGTTGACGGAAAGGCTGGAGGCTGGCGTCCACCCAGAGGATCCTGGGAAGGAAGTTGGAGGAGGAATACAAGCTTCTCTTCATCATCTCTGGACTCCAGTCAATGAGCAGGGCAGAAAGATCAAAGTAGGGCCAGACTTGATGCTGTTATGACCTCATACATAGCCCCACCTATGCCAGTCTGAAAGGTGAGGTTGGGGCCACCCTTGCCAGCCTGGAAGATGAAGTGAGGTCACCTTTGCCAACTTGGAAGATGAAATTGGGGTCACCTGTGCCAGCCTGGACTATGAGGTTGAGGTCACTTTTGCCAGTCTGGAGGATGAAGCTGGGGCCATGGTAAGGCCTGTTTACCTTTGGGTCCCTCATTGACCACCTCAGGGCCAGCTCCAGCTCTTCTTTCACTGTCTCCTGTTAGCTTTGCCCAACCAGTGTGTTTCTTTCTGACAATTCTCATTTGGAAGTCAGGTGGAATTAAGGAGACTGATGGTCAGAGTTGGCTCAGCCAGCTCAGAGAACAGGCAGAAATCAATTTGATTGTGGTGATAATAATCTTTTCTGAAAAGAAAATCACATGCCTGTCAGATTTTTAAACACTGAAGTAATTTTAAAAGAGAAATTAGAAGATAACAATGTAAAACCCAATGTGTTGCATTGCTGTATCACACAGCCCAAACTTACTGCTGTAAAACAATCGTATTGCGCGCACATGGGTCTGTGAGCTGGGAATTCTGACAGATACCCCTGTATCTGGGGTCTCAGCTGGGAAGACTTCACACTTGGAGGCCTCTTCAGACACACATCTGGGCCGGATGATGGCAGACAGTGAGGATATGGGCTGGGTTTTCGGCCGAAGCACCTCCATGTTGCCGAGTCTCCCTCAAAGTGTGACTGTCCAGCGTGGTCAGACTTCTCTGGTAAGCCAGGGCTCCACATACGTGTGGGCCAGCAGATGTGGGGAAGTGGCATGACCTGACAATCCTGCCTCAGATGTCACAGGTATGTTTCCCTGTACTCTCCTCTCAGAGCAGCCTCAGTGCATGAAGATTGGAGGGGAGGGTGGCAAGGTCACCTCGTAGAAGAGCGTGGGAAGGAAAAGACTGTTACACCTTTGGGAGAAACAATCTACACTTTTACCTCCTGGTCATTGGTCAGTGGGATAGATTTATTTATTGATCTATCCATTATTATCTGTCCATCTGTCTATCTACCGTCTATATATCTATCTATAGAGGGGGCTTCAGAACATTCATGAATGAAATTAAAAGATAGTAGAATTTTTTCCGTGAACTTTTTGAGATCCCTTCATATTTATCTGTCTATCCGTCTATCTGTCTATCTATCTATCTATCTATCTATCTATCTATCTATCTATCTATCTATCTACTCATCCATCCATCCATCCATGAGGGGGTTTCAAAAGGTCACAAAAAATGGAATTGAAAGATAGTGGAATTTTCCCATGAAGCTTTTGAAGTTTCCTTGTATCTATCTGCCATCCACCCACCCATCCGTCCATCTGTCCATGCATCCATCCATCTGTCCATCTATTATCCACCCCTGCACCCATCCATATATGTATCTTTGATGTCTGGATCATATATCTGTCACCCACAGCTCTCTCTCTCATGAATTTATCTTTTTGGAGTGATGTCATTTTCAATTTTACTGCCAACTCCCTCCATTTCTTCTATCAAATGTTTTCAAATAAATAGGGTTTCAGGAGCCTGCTGTTGGAAGTATCGACAAAATGTTCCTTTGAAGTGAGGATGGCGAGACTTTGTTTCACACACTTTGGGCATGTTATGTTGTTGTTGCTGTTCAGTGCCGTTGAGTCGGTTCCACCCCATAGCAACCCTGTATAGGGTTTCCGAGGAGTGACTGGTGAGCTTGAACCGCCGACCTTGTGGTTCAAACTGACTTTGTAGTCCAATGCATTAACCCACAGTGCCACCCCAGGACTCCTTGGACATGTTATGTTGTTGTTGTTGTTAGGTGCCATTGAGTTGGTACCAACTCATAGCAACCTTATGCACAGCAGAATGAAACACTGCCTGGTCCTGGGCCAACCGCACTACTGTTGCCACGCTTGAGTCCATTGATGCTACCACCTGGCCAATCCATCTCGTTTGAGGTTTTCCTCTTTTTCTCTGACCCTCCACCTTACCAAACATGATGTCCTTCTCTAGTGACTGGTCCCTCCTGACAATATGTCTGAAATATGAGAGACAAAGCCTGGCCATCTTGGCCTCCAAGGAGCACTCAAAAAGAGGAAGACCCTTAATGAGATGGATTGACCCTGTGCCTGCAACAATGGACTTGGACATGGAAATGATGGTGGGACTGGTTCAGGAGTGGGCCGGCAATCACTCAGGGTCACTGTGAGCTGGAACTGATTCAGCACACTGCCACCACCCTCATCATAAACAATGGTGGATTTGATGAAAGGTCATCAAGGAGGCACTAGCATGGTTTTTTAAATCAATGTGAGTCCATGGCAATGGTGACATGCTCTGCAGTGTCCCCGTTCTCCCTGTCTCTACCCATAGTGCTTTATCACCATTAATTCAGACTCCCGGCCCCTTTAAATAAGGAACGTTGATGGATGCAGTGATTAAAGTGGTCTTCCGCTCTCCAAAAGGTGGGAGGTCCCAACCTACTAGGGACTCCATTGGAAACAGATGAGACAGCCTGCTTCTGCAAAGGTTTATAGTCTTGGAACCCCCACAGGCCTGCTCTATAGGGTTTCTGGGAGTCAAAGCTGATTTGATGGGGATGGGCTTCATTTTCCTTTTGTCCCTTAAATGAACCACAGCTTTGGTGCACGTCCCTTTTCTGCAGCAGGATTCCTGACTGTCCTGGGCTGGGATCCCCAGATGGAGGTGGTCAATTGGGAAAATTCAGGCACCCCGTACAGCCACACTTTCCTCACCATGAATGCACTCATATTCCTGTCCCTCTCCACTCTTCCTTCGCATCCCAAAGTGGCAGGGAGGAAGTCTTCTTCTTTTCCAGCCATTGTCCATCACTGTTCCTGGCAGGACCGCTCTGAGCAGACCCCTCCTGGTTGCACTATGCCCACACAGTTTCGGCAGCCCCTGAGCCAAATGCCTTATGGCGATGGTAATACTTCACACTTTTGTCAATTCTGCCCTGGGCTGCATCAGAACCCTGCATTGGAGCCCAGGAACTGTAGGAGACGGCTGTAGAACTTCAGCCAACATCTCCTGGGCCTCTGTTCCCATACGTTCATGGAAGGCTCTGTCCGGAGGGTGGCGGGCAGCCCCTCCCACGTCCACGACCCCTGGCTGTGGCTGTAGGAGTTGCCCCTCTTTCATTGTCCACCACTCAGTGTTCTGGGACACAGAACCCTTGTCCCAGCACCAGCGGAAGCCCACTTCACAGCAAGAAAGTGGGGGGGGGGGGACACGTG
Organism: Chrysochloris asiatica; assembly: GCF_000296735.1. Classification (NCBI taxonomy): domain Eukaryota; kingdom Metazoa; phylum Chordata; class Mammalia; order Afrosoricida; family Chrysochloridae; genus Chrysochloris; species Chrysochloris asiatica. The sequence goes on along the minus strand of NW_006408574.1, from coordinate 3,595,357 downwards.
TCAGGGCTATGGCACCCTGGTCAGCCTGTTTCCAAAATGAAGCATTTTCTTCCACTTTGTGATGCTCTTAGAGTCCCTGAGCCTTCTGACTCTCAGAGGGATTCATCATCTGCCAGCAGGTGCCCTCAGACCATGGAGTGGGTTTAAGCCGCTAGAATGAGATTTAAATAAATAACCACAAACACACGCACAAACACTTAAAAATCCTTGTTTGCTACTCCAGATTCCAGATATTTGATCCTTTGGTATTCTTTTTTTGAGCTAATAAATTAAGACCATATTTGGAGACCAAATCTGACCCTGTCCAGTTAAGCTGGTGATCTTAAACGTGTTCCCTAAAGTACCTTGTTGGACAGGGGTGGGGCAGTGACCAGGCTGGGGTAGGGCAATGCTCAGTGTTACGATTAGTGCCCAGTGGCTGTCTGTATCTGGAACATAATTGCAGACTCTCGAACTTGGCCATCAGATGCTTAGAAAGATTGCAAATATTTAAGATGAATCCATGCCTGAATCTTCCACCTACACTCATGTACTGTAGACTCTCTGAAGGCCCAACAAGAGTTTATATGCTCTTAAAACAAAACAAAACAAATGTTTTTGTATATAAGAAATTCATAAAGTGTGTTGGCAAAACAAGTCAACAAAGAAAACCAGAAAACCAAAATAGCACCCACAAATGTAACCTTAAAGTGGGAGTTCAAAAAGTTATTATTACGTCACTTTGGAAAATACAATAATTTTCTTTCATTCCAAGTAAATGGAGGAAGAAAGTCCAAAGATGATTGAGGAATAAAATCATCATCCGGACAGATGTCACAGATGGAAGAAACAGCAACAGGAAGTGACCAGAGGAGGCGCGTAGCCAACAGGTAATGACACATGTGAGTCCACATTCTGTATGAGTATAAAGCCTTCATAGAACGTGATAAGGTGCACTCTCAAATATATAATGAAAAAGAATATTGATAAAAGAGGAAATATCAATGAATGCTCATGGAATCGTCTAACCTCTCTGAAAGACAGAGCGAAACTGCCCCAGGTTTCCAGACTGCAATTTTTATGGGAGCAGATCACCTGGTCTTTCTCCCACAGAGGGGTTCTGGGTGCATTCAAAACCATCAGCCTTTGGGTTAGCAGCCAAGCTCTTAACCATCTGTCCCATCAGAACAACTCCCTTTGAAAGCCCTAGGGAGGACAGTTCTACTCAGACACACATAAGTTACCATTGAATCAACAGCAACTGGTTCAACTGTTTCCAGCTAAAGAGACCTTCAGTTAAAAGGATGATCAGTGTCACAGAACTTCACCCTCTTTACCCAGGTACCTGCTCATTTGCATACTGATGCAACCAACTGCCATTGAGCGTCTCTGAGTGCCTGTCCTCCACGAGGAACAATGAGAAGTTCTAAAAATTGTAGAATGCCATGACTTAGTCTTGGAAGACCTTATGGGAGTTGGGGCAATGACTAAAGAGTTGGTCAGCAAAATTGTGTCACAAGGACTTCTGGGAAGATGACAGATTAGGCAGATGGACTCCATGAACTCTCAACAACAAGGATACGAGAGGCTAAATGAAACAGACACAGATGAAAATTCAGAAACCTTGGACTTCAGAGGAAAACTTAGAGGAATGGGTTGAGTGGTTTCTGGGAGGAGAAGCTGAGCAGGGATGGCAAGAGACGGAGACTGACCGGTGAACGGCTGGCCAGACGAGGCACGACCATTGTTGATCAGCTTTGGCAACAGAAGCTGGCCTGGCACAGCAGACTCACACAGGTGACGGGACAGGTGAGATGCCTTCTTTTCCTCCATGCTCCCTGGTGACTAGAGCTGTGACCAGTTCCCATCCTCATCCACCTCTAGCGAAGACCCAGTTCTCTGAGAGTTCAGAGTGACGTGAATGGGAGACACGCCAGTGTGAGGCAGGAGCTGACTGCACTGCTCTGTTGTTCCATTTTGGTGCCTGGGTTCAGGCAGGCTCGGCTCCATACTTACATAACCCTCAGAGCCCCCAGACCAGCATTTAACTAGTCACCCTGCCCCCAGCTGCCCTGTGGTCCTCACAGACACTGAAACCAGCGCCATCAGGGGTCTCCACCAACTACTTCTGGATTTAGTATCCTGAACATAGATAACACTGAGGCTTATAGGAACGCCATCTAGGGCCAGGGACTCAACTGTCACATCCATCTCATACCCACCTTGTGAGTTCCTTGGCATGCAGGAACTCTCCAGAAGTTTCTCCTTTCCAGGTGCAACAGCTGCACTGTTTTTTGTTTTGTTTTCCAGTTTGGTGTTTTGCTCCCCCCCGCCCCCCCCCCATTGTTTTTGCTTATTCTTTTTTTCTCCTTCTCCTTCTCTTTCCATTCCTTTGAATTTTATCCTTTCTCTCTTGGCTTTTGTTTTTCTTTCTTTTCTTCTGTTTCTCATTGCCCTTCTTCTTTTTTTCCCCTTAGATTTTCCTTTACCACACTCTCTGCTTTTCTTTTTATCTTCTCTCTCTCTCTGGTTTTTCTAAGTTTTTAGTTCTTCATTTTATTTCCTGGCTTATTATTCTCTTCAATAGCACCAGCCTCCTGTCTCTCCTTTTGCTCTTTAACTATTCTTAAGTATTGTCTTCTAAAAACTTTTTATTTTTTCCCATTTTTTTTTCTCTTCTTTAACTCCATTTCCCTGTCCCTATTTTGTCATTATACTTATTATATATATATATTTAAAATGGTTATTGCCTGTTTTTATTCCCTTTTTCTCTTTATTGTTTTATCTTTTCATTGTTGGTTCCTTGCTTGTTTATTCTGTTTTATTTTATTGTGTTTGGGGTAGGATTTTTCTCTTACCCACCTGACAGGAGATGTCATCCTTGCCCATATAGTCCAGCCACAACTGTACCTTCTGCAGCTTCACCCATTGGACAAGAACCAGTATCAGCTCTTATACCACCTGATCAATGACACACAGCAACTAACACCAGCCAAACCCACCATAAACTGAGGTGCACAAATGGCAAAGGAGAATGGTGAAGAGGCTTCCGTTTTCTAACTACACCCACAGGAGACAGCTGGTGAGAGCCTAAGAACAAGTCAACATATAATCATCAATTAAATATGAATGCAACAACTCCACAATGCACTGGAGACAGCAGACCACTTTAGCTCACATAAAGAAACAAGAGAGAATGGCTCAAACAAATGACCAAGATGCAGAGTCAGAAATGTTTCTGAGAAAGAAAAGGTCATAATACTAAATGAAAAAGAATAAAGAAGAATGATATTTAGGTACTTTCAAAGGACTGACAGCAAGATTGAAGAAAGTAAGGAGAATGCAGAACAACAACAACAACAACAACAACACAGGAAAAAAATGCTAGACGAATTCAGGAAAACACTACAAGAACAAACTCAAAATAAATGCCAACTTTGAAACAAAACCTGCAATTAGAAACCAAGATTAATTCTAAGATTTCAGAAACAGACAATACATTGAAAAGGGAAGGAATTGATTCAAAGCAATGGTAACTCAGATTTCTGAGCATGAAGATAAAGCTCTCAACATCAGTGTGCTAGAAGAACCATCAGCAAAAAAGAATGAAAAAACTCTGAAGACAGTCCAAGAGTTCTGTGGGACACCATGAAGAGGAACAACTTATGGGTGATCAGAATTACAGAACAGGAAAAGATAATAAAAAGCACAGAGAAAATTACCAAAGAAAGGCGAGAAGATAAACATTCAAGAAGCTGAATGAACCCCAAGCAGGATAGATCTCAAAAGAAAATCACCAAGACATATCATAATTAAACTTTCCCAAACTAAAGACAGGGAAAGAATCCTGAGAGCAGCTTTAGAAAAATGAAAAGTTACCTACGGAGGAGAACCAACATGACTAAGCTCTGATTTCTCAGCAGAAACCAGCAGACAAGAAGACAATGGGGTAACATATATAAAACTCGAAAATAAAAATATTACCAACCCAGAATCATACACCCAGCAAAGCTATCCCTCAAATATGAAAGCAAAATTAGGATGTTCCCTGATAAACAGAAATTAAAGGAATTTGTAATGACTAGACTAACTTTTTAATTGTGCTGAGGAAGACCCCCAACGAAATGGATTGGCCAAGTGGCAGCATCGATGGATTCAAGCATGGCAATAGTAGTGAGGTTGGCTCAGGATCGGGTAGTGTTTCGTTCTGCTGTGCATAAGTTCACTATGGGTCGGTACCGACTCGATGACACCTAACAACAACAACAGACTAACTTTACAAAAACTTCTAAAGGGTGTTCTTGGACTGAGAACCCACACCAGCAGACAACAACCTGAGATTAGCACACATGACAACACCCAGAACTCAACCAAGATATGAAAGTATTTAAAGTAAAACAAACTGAAAAGACTGACAATAGGGAACCAGAGTTAACAATTTGTAATGAAGTCAACTACAAAGAAAAAAGAGAGAATTGTGTAGATACAGAAATTCCAAATGATAGGAAAGTCAAGTAATTTTCAAGATTAAACAGACTGTTTTAAATAGAAAATAAATAAATAAATAAATTACAGGGAGACTCGTAATTTACCCTGAAAATTAATACACCTGCACATCAAAATGAAAAACAAGGAAAGTCAGAAAGATGTAGTAAGCATTAACACTGAAACCCTGTACAGGGTCGCTATGAGTCGGAACCAACTCCACGACACACGGCCACCATCACCACCATCACCACCACCACCACCACCACCAACACAGCAGAAATGAAAGTGAAAAGGAAACACACAAACAAAATGAATTTGGAGCAGAAAACTATGTGGAAAAAAACCCAGCAGCAACACAAAACAACAACAACTCACAACAAAACGACAACAATCAATTCATACCTACTGATAATTACACTGAATATAGATGGATTAAATGCACCAGTCAAGAGACGGAGAGAGCCGAATGGATAAGGAAACAGGATTCTTCAATATTCAATCTACAAGAGACACATCAAAAAGATGGAGACAGCCTAAATGCCCATCAACAGAAGAAAGGCTAAACAAACTTTGATATATACACACAAAGGAATACTACACAACGTTGAAGAATAAGGATGAATCTGCTAAATACCTCATAACATGCTGAGTGAAACGAGCCAATCACAAAAGGACAAATATTGTTGAGATTGATGTTGAAAAAAGTTTAAAAAAATGTTTTAATGAATGAATCAATTTATGATGGTTACAGGGAGAAGAGGTTGGAAAAACTACCCATGGGCTGGAGGGTTAATATGGGCGGTGATGGAAATATGCAACAAGGAGAAGGCTGGCAGAGGAAAGATGAGGTAGCAGGAGACACATGGAGTAAAGTGAACGGAGGTAAATACTGTGAATTCACAAGACATGGAGGAGACAGACATCATTGTCGTGAAACAAAGTGTATGGTTTGCTGAATGTGAAATTGATAATCTGCTCTGAAAACCTTCACTCGACCCACAGTAAAAAGTTAATAAAAACTGTGTTAGAGGGGATTTCATACGACTCATAAAGTATCAGGAGCCGAACTAGAACTTGGAGCCACCAAAGCTGGTGTGTCCCATACGGTGCTAGTTTGTGGTGATATTCCCACAGGTCCTCAGGGACATGAAACAAACAACCAACACATATGCCAAGTTTCCCATAAAGGAGCTCTGGTAGCGTAGTGGTTACGAATTGGGCTGCAAACCTTAAGGTCAGCAGTTCGAAACTACCAGCCGTTCCGCGGGAGAAAGATGAGGCGTTCTGCTCGCGTAAAGATTTACAGCCTCGGAAACCCTGTACAGGGTCGCTATGGGTCGGAACCGACTCGAAGGCACTTAGCAACAACAACAACAACAACAATGTATTCCCGATGTCATGAGATCGAGGTGATTTTGTTTCTGTTAGGTGTCACCCAGTCAGTTCTGACTCACAGCGACCCTACGTAAAACGGAAACACTGCCTGGCCCCACCCCATCTTCACTATTGGTATATTTGAGTGCATTATTCAGCTTTTCTGTCAACCTATTGAGGGTCTTCCTGTTTACTGCTGACCCTTCATGTTGTCTTAGTTACCTTCTGACTTTTTAATTGTGCGGATTGATAAAGTCCCCCACCTTGACATTCCCCTCCCCCATGTGGAGGTGAGAACTGTGTGGCTGAGAAAAAGATGAGGACTCAGCCAGGGTCAGGTAGATACTCTGGGAAGAGCAGGATGCTGGGCATCTCCTGTGAGTCCTGGCTCTTCCCTTACTTCTCACGTGGACTTTGGAACAGGAGGGAACCTCCAGACCATCTATCCAGATGTGTACAAGTCCTGTGTCTGGGTTATTCCAAGTTATCAGCATAGGTGGGGGCAGGTATTATCCTGGGAGGAACACCTGGCCGTGCCATCATCACCCACCGGGGAGTTCTGGTGTGACACTCTAGGATAAGCACTGGACTGCTAACCGAAAGGTCGGTGGTTCAAACCCGTCAGACACTCCTTGGAAACCATATACAGAGTTGCCATGAGTTGGAACAGATAGAACGACACTCGACAACGACAACAACGCACTGCAGCCAATGTTTATGGGTCTGCATTCTCACTTTCCAGGCCAGAAGTGGGCACGGGAGAGGGCTGGATACATGGTCACCATTTACTGTACTCAACCAGGAAGTTGGCTGATGAGAACTTAATAGATAGCTGGTCACCATTTACTTTAATGAACCTGGAAGGTGGCTGATGAGAACTTTAGAGGAGTGTGAACTCTCTGGCTGTTTTCAACCTAGTTTTATGACAGGGAGAGCATTTGGAAAAGGTGTGTGACAGCCCCAAAGGTTGTTCCCTTAAAGAAGCAGGTGTATCCAAGGGTCACAGCTGTCTCTTGCTCAGTATGCAGAGTCAGGAGAGGTATCTGAGAGCGTGTCAAATGCTTTGTTAGACTTTTCAGACAGTCAGACAGTGGTCCTAGTGGCACCCATTTACAGTGTGCATGAGGAAATGGTTTCTTACGAAAAGACTTGCAAAGTCAGAATCAGTGTCACCCAGGCCAGTGGGTGCTGGGGGCGTGGTTTTGTCTGACTTCAAAGAATAAGCTCCTTATGGGGTTAGGGTTCCACTGAAGAGTCAGGGATCAAAGCAAGAGCTCTGCGCTCAGAAAGTCTTCTGGTTTCTGGGAGCCCCCACTATGTACATGCCCTGGGTGCTAGCTGTTGGGGCCCCTGCTGTATGTAGGCTCCCGGCTGGGAAGTGAGGGTCACCTGATAAGTGTAGACATAGGTGCTGTGTGCAAGTCCTGGACTGAGTTGTCACCAGTGACACCTACTGTGTGCAGATTATGGGCTAGGTGTTGGGTCCACTTACGGTGGGCAGTCCTAGGTGTTAGGGAAGCATTGGTGAAGCCTACAGGCAGGCAGACAAGGACCCTGGCCCCTCAAATACTGTGTGAAAGTGCTGTAGTTGGAATGTCACTAGGGGGTCACAGGAGGTGGGATGGAGAGCATGACCAGCTAGGGAAGGAGCCTGGGGGACATCAGAGTAGGCTGGACAGGACTTGGTGTGTGGCAGACGCTGCCTCTTCCCCCCCTCCCCCCCAGATATGTCTTCTCCCATCCATGTGTGCAGGTTGGCATCACCAGTTCTGAGGCTGACGCACCCTGTGCCTCTCTGTGCCTCAGTTTCCTCGCTAGTCATTGGGTACCTTGCATCTGCTCTTCTTTACTAAATAAGTCACTGTGCAGGGACCCACAAGCCATCATGCTCTGACAATGCTGTGGGCGATTCTTCAAGGTTCTCTCACCCTCCTGCAGGACCTAAATCCTGGGTTCCTTTTCCTCCTTGTCTCTCCCTTCCACTTTCTCTCCTTGACAGGTAAGACTTTCCTATGTGTCTGACCCCAGAGATGAAGGATGTGTGTGGGCAAAGGTGTTCCTACCTGACTTCCACTTAGCCAATGCAGTGCCTACTTGTGTGCGGTATGATTTGGCTGTGGGAGGCTCAATGTGCCCCAGAGCTATGGCCAAGGTAAGCTTGCTTTGTGCAAGAATTCAAACCTCAGCCTGCCCCCCGGCGGACACTCAGGGCTGGGGAAGGGGATGAGGTGATGTTCTCTGAAATGCCAAGAATCCCATTCACCAGGCCTCTCATGGTGTACTCCACAGTGGGGGAGGAGGTCTTCCGGAGAGAGACTGATGGACACCCCATGTCAGGGCCTAGGACAGCCTCTGCTTCTTAAATTAACACAAGCACAGGGGGCAATGGTGGGTGAGGCAAACACAGAGTCTAGTCTTTAGGGGGATGCAAGCATGGGAAAGGAGTCCTGGTGTGGTGCTGTGGGCTAAGGCATTAGATTGCAAAGTCATTTGAACTGCAAGGTTGGTGGTTCAAGCTCATCAGCTGCTCCTTGGAAACCTTATACAGGGTCGCTATGGGTCAGAACCATCTCGACGGCACTTAACAACAACAACAAGAAGCATGGGAAAAGACAGATACGTAGACAACAATGACATCAGGAATTGCTGGGTTTGGAAGGATGAGTAGAAGCTGACTTGGTAGCAGTGGGCAGGAGGCATGTCCAGTTGGAGGGACCTGCATGTGCAGAGAGTGAAGAATGGCAGGGGCTGGGAGTACAAGGGATGCTGAGATGCTGACGTGGCGTGAATGTAGGGGCTGCGTGACCAAAGGGAGGAAGAAAACTCCTAGTTACATCTCCACATTCCCTCTTACAGCCCCCACCCCCTCAAACCTCCAGATACACCGAATTCCAAGATTTAAAACTCAGGACATAATCAGTCAGGGTCTGGCCAAGAAAGCAGAAACCACACCAGTTATTTCAAACAAAGGGGATTTATTAGAGGGAATTGGTTACACAGATGTTGGGAAGTTGAAAGATCATAAAGGAAACAGTGACATAACCCAGAGCTAGTGCGTGTAAGAAGCCAATGTGGTTGCCAGGTCTGGAGGAACAAGAGGGAAGAGATGGGAAAAACCTGGCTACCACTGCTGTCTGTGAGGGGATGTGGTGAGGAAGGAGCTGGCAGCAAGAGCCAACTGCTGCTGCTGAGGAACAGGAGAAAATGGGAAGGTTCTTTACTCCAACTTGTGTGCTCTGGTATTTCTTTAGTGATTCCTACTGACAGATCTCAACACAAAACCAGCTAACAAGGAAGGCTGAGAAACATAGTTTGCAGAATACCAGCCCTAGCATCATGTGGCAAAGGACAGAAAGATGGATCTGAAGCATAGAGAGAACACTAGGTAGATCCATTAAATGTAAATGGAAAAAATTCTCCAAATATAACTTAGATTTTTTTTAGAATATATAAGCAAAGCAGACCCAGCTCTATGTTCCAAACAAGAGAGTCTCAAAATATAAGGACATAGAAAGATGGAAAGCAAAACAATAGAAATATTTGTGCCAAAACTGCACAATTATCAGAAAAAAAAAATATGCTCTAAGTAAAAACACATTGGTAGAGATTAAGAACTTCTCAGAATGATAAAGGATCAGTTTCCACCAGCAAGCTATGAGAGTTCTAAACTTGAATCTTGTTTTATTAAGTGCTTTCAAGGCAGTTCTGACTCACAGTGACCCTATATACAACACAGTGGACCCTGTCCAGTTGGCCACTGTCCACATACTGATTGTCATCTGTGAGTCTATCGCAGCAACTGCTGTGCCAATCCATTTTGTTGAGGGCCTTCCTCTCTTTTGCTGACTCCCTGATTTACCAAGCATGAGATCCTTCTCTAGGGACTCGTCCCTCCTGATAGCATATTCAAAGTACATGAGACAAAGTCTTGCCATCTTTGCTTCTAAGGAGCATGCTTGCTATACTTCTTACAAGACATACTTATTCATCCCTGTAGAAATCCAAATATTTAGTCACTGAAAATCTTATGAATAGTAGTGGAACACTATCAGGTAGCATCAGAAGTTTGAATATTGAAACATAATGAGGAGCACCAGTTAGAATACCAGAAGATGAGCCCCTCAGGTGGAAAGACACTCAAAACAACACCAGGAAGAACTGCCTGCTCAAGGTGGAGTTGACCATGAGGACACCAATGGAGCAAAGCTACTCAAAGAAGAGTAAGAGCTATTGTTGTTGTTGTTGTTGTCAGGTGCCATCGAGTCGGAACCGACTCATAGCGACCCCATGCACAGCAGAAAGAAACAATGTCCGATCCTGGACCAACCTCACCACCGCTGCCACACTTGAGTCCATCAATGATGCCACCTGGCCAATCCATCTCGTTGGGGGTCTTCCTCTTTTTCTCTGACCCTCCACCCTACCCAGCATGACATCCTTCTCCAGCGATTGTTTCCTCCGGACAATATGTCCAAAGTAGGAGAGACAAAGCTTAGCCATCCCGGCCTCCAAGGAGCACTCTGGCTGCACTTCTTCCAAAACAGATCCATTGGTTCTTTTGGCAGTCCATGGCACTTTCAGTATTCTCCTCCAACACCACAACTCAAAGGCATCAATTCTTTTACGATCTTCCTTATTCACTGTCCAGCTTTCACATCCATATGAGGTTATTGAAAACACAATGGCCTGGGTCAGGCGCACCTTAGTCCTCAAGCTGACATCTCTGCTCTTCAATACTTTAAAAAGTTCCTGTGCAGCAGATTTGCCCAATGCAATACGTCGTCTGATCTCTTGACTGCTGCTTCCACAAGTGTTGATAGTTGATACAAGAAGAATGAAGTCCTTGACAACTTCAATCTCTTCTCCATTGATAAGAAGCTGTTTATTGGTCCAGTGATGAGGATTTTTGTTTTCTTTACATTGAGTTGTAATCCATACAGAAGACTGTGCTCTTTGATCTTCATCAGTAAATATTTTAAATCCTCTTCACTTTCAGCAAGCAAGGTTGTATCATCTGCATATCTCAGGTTGTTAATAAGTCTTCCTCCAATCCTGACGCCACGTTTTCCTTCATAGAACCCAGCTTCTCGTATTATTTGCTCAGCATACATATTGAACAAGTATGGTGAAAGAACACAACCCTGTCACACACCTTTCCCAATTTTAAAACATTCAGTGTTCCCATACTCTGTTCGAACAACTGCCTCTTGGTCCAGGTAGAGATTTCTCAGAAGTACAATGAAGTGTTCTGGAATACTCATACTTCTCAATGTTGTCCATAGCTTGTCATGATCCACACAATCGAAAGCCTTCGTGTAGTCAATAAAGCATAGGTAAACATCCTTCTAGTATTCTCTGCTTTCAGTCAAGATCCATCGGACATCTGCAATGATATCTCTCGTTCCACGGCCTCTTCTGAATCCAGCTTGAACATCTGGAAGTTCTCTGTCAATGTATGATTGTAGCCGTTTCTGATTACCTTGAGCAAAACTTTACTCGCTTGAGATATCAAAGAGATTGTTGGATGATTTCCGCATTCCGTTGGGTCACCATTAATAATCGGAACATAGAATGTACGAAGTTTGAATCTAGGAAAATTGGAATTGTCAAAAATAAAATGGAATTCATACACATTGGTATTCTAGGAATTAATGAGTGTAAATGGACTGATATTTACCATTTTAAATCTAACAGTCACATGGCTGACTATGCCAGGAGTGACAAATTGAAAAGGAATGGCATCACATTCATTATCAAAAAGAGCATTTCAAGATCTATCTTGAAGTACAAGGCTGTCTGTGATAGGATAATATCCATACGCCTACAAAGACTAGTTAATATCACTATTATTCAAACTCAAGCTCCAAACACTAAAGTCAGTGATGATTAAAGTGAAGAATTCTATATACTTCTTCAGTCTGAAATTGATCAAACATACAATCAAGATGTATTGGTAATTACTGATGATTGAAATGCAAAGGCTGTAAACAAAAAGGAAGGATCAGTAGTTGGAAAATGTGGCTTTGTTGATAGTACCATGCTGGAAATTGGATAATAGAATTTTGCAAGACCAATAACTTTTTCATTGCAAATACCTTTTTTACACAACATCAAAGACAACTATACACATGGACCTCACCAGATGGAACACACAGAAATCAAATTAACTACATCTGAGAAAAAACACCATAGAAAACTTCCATATCATCAGCCCAAACAAGGTCAGGGCAGACTGCGGAACAGACCATCAATTGCTTATATACAAATTCAGGCTGAAGCTGAAGAAAATTAAATCAAGATCATGAGAGCCAAAATATGATCTTGAACACATCACACCTGAGTTTAGAGACCATGTAATGAGCAGATTTGATGCATTAGACACTAGAGATTAAACCAGAAGGATTGTGGGATGACATTGAGATCATCAGACAAGACAAGAAAGGAAAAGACCAAAATGGATGTCAGAAGAGACTCTGAACCTTGCTTGCCAGTGTAGAGAAGCTAAAGCAAATGGAAGAAATGAGGAGGTAAAAGAGCTGAATAGAAAATTTCAAAGATCAGTTTGAGAAGACAAAGTCAAATATTAAAACAAACTGTGTAAAGACCTTGAATTAGAAAACCAAAAGGGAAGAACACACTCAGTATTTCTCAAGCTGAGGAAACTGAAGAAAAAATTCAAACCTCGACTTGAAATACTGAAGGATTCTCTGGGCAAAATATTGACGGATGCAGAAAGCATCAAAAGAAGATGGAAAGAATACACAAAATCACTCTACTAAAAAGAAATGGTTGATGTTCAACCATTTCAAGAGGTAGCCTATGATCAAGAGCCATTGATAATGAAGGAAGAAGTCCAAGGTGCACTGAAGGCATTTGCAAAGAACAAGGATCTGGGAATTGATGGAGTACAAACCAAAATATTTCAACAAACTGATGCAGCATCTATGCCAAAAAATTTGGAAGACTGATACCTGGCCAACTGACTGTAAGAGATCCATGTTTGTGTCCATCCCAAAGAGAAGTGACCCAATGGAATGCAGAAATCATCAGATAATATCCTTAATATCTCATGTGAGTAAAATTTTGCTAAAGAAAATTTAAAAATGGCTGCAAATATACTTTGGCAGAAAAGTGCCAAAGGTTGCAGACAGATTCAGACGAGGACATGGAATTAGGGATATCATTGCTGATGTCAGGTGGATCTTGGCTGAAAGCAGAGAATATCAGAAAGATGTCTACCTGTGCTTTATTGACTATTCAAAGTCTTTGGTTTGTGTGGATCATGAAAAACTATGGACAACATTGTGGAGAATGAGTATTCCGGAACATTTAATTGAGGAACCTGTACATAGACCAAGAAGCAGTTGTTCTAACAGAATAAGAGGAATGCTGAATGGTTTAGAATTAAGTAAGGTATGCACAAAGACTGTATTCTTTTACCATTGTTGTTGTTGTTAAGTGCCATCGAGTCGGTTCCGACCCATAGCGACCCTGTACAGGGTTTCCGAGGGTGTAAATCTTTATGGGAGTAGAAAGCCTCATCTTTCTCCCGCGGAGCGGCTGGTAGTTTCGAACCGCTGACCTTAAGGCTCGCAGCCCGATTCGTAACCACTACGCTACCAGAGCTCCTTACCATACTTATTCAATTTGTGTGCTGAGCAAACAATCTGAGAAGCTGGATTATATGAAGAAAAACGTGGCATCATGATTGGAGGAAGACTCATTAACATCCTGTGATATGCAACTGATGCAACCTTTCTTGCTGAAAGCGAAGAGGGCTTAAAATACTTACTGATGAAGATCAAAGACCACAGCCTTCATTCTTTGGATGGCAATTCAATGTAAAGAAAACAAAAATCCTTACCACCGGACCAATAAACAACATCTATATAAGCGGAGAAAAGATTGAAGTTGTCTAAGACTTCATTTTGCTCGAATCAACCATCAACCTCACGGAAGCAGCAGTCAAGAAATCAAATGGCATATCGCATTACGCAAATAGGCTGCACAAGACCTCTGTAAAGTATGCAAGAGCAAAGGTATCGTTTGAGGACTAAGATGCACCCGACCCAAGCCATGATAGTTTCAATAACCTCATATGCATGTGAAAGCTGGACAGTGAATAAGGAAGATCGTAGAAGAACTGATACATTTGAGTTATGGTGTTGTAGGAGAATATTGAAAGTACCATGGACTTCCAAAAGAAAAAAATAGATCTGTGTTGTAAGAAGTGCAGCCAGAGTGCTCCTTGGAAGCCAGAGGATGGCCAGACTTCGTTTCTCATATTTCAGACATATGAAGGAAGGACCAGTCACTGGAGAAAGACATCATGCTCGGTAAAATGGAGGGTCAGAGGAAAAGAGAAAGACCCCCAATGAGATGGATCAGCACAATGACAGCAGCATTAGGCTCAATTATAGCAAAGATTGTGACGTTGATGCAGGACTGTGCACTGTTTCGTTCTGTTGTACATAGGATCACTATGAGTCAGTACCAACTCGATGTCACCTAACAACAACAACAACAAAAACAACAACAAGGTGTCCATGGCATATATTCAACATTCTCCACCATCATAATTCAAATGCATTTTATTTGCCCAGTTTTTAGACATATATGAGATGATTAAAAGTACCGTTGGCTGGGTAAGAAGCACTGTAGCTCTCAAAACAACAGATGGATATGTACAAGATTAAGAAGAAACTTGCATCTACCAATATCTCTTTGAAAAAAATTGAAGCAAAAATTGAGAAAACCAAAATGAAAAATAGATAAATCTAATCCTAGTGAAAGATTTGAACACACCCCTGCTAGTAAGTAATAGAAAAGGTAGTAAAGAAATATGTGCTCTGAAAAATTCAGTTAAGTAATATAAATTTATTGCCGTAACAGGAGGCTTCAAAAAGCTTGTGGAAAAATGCTGTACCTAACAACTGAAAAATATAAATCCTTTCAAGTGTACTTACAACATTTAGGACCATAAGTCATATTTCAATAAAATTCTACTCTTTGAAGTAGCCCAGAATAGATTCCTTCACAAAAGTAGAATTAAACCAGAAATCAATAATAATAAAGTAACTAGAGGATCTATAAAGATTGGAAATTAAATAAAAATCCTTGTAAAACACGCGTAAAATAAAAAATGTAAACATTGAAAAATATTTGAATACAAATGTTATTATGACATAGTTACAATTCTGGAATGCAGCTAAAGCTGTTCTTTGAGAAACAGTCATAGCCTTAAGTACACATTTTAGAAAAGAAGGAAACCTAAAAATCAATGATCTAAGTATCTTTCTCAAGAAGCTAGAAAAGTACCTTCGATTAAATTCAAAGAGAGAAGAAGGGAGGGTAATTATTAAAGGAGTGCTTGTTGTTATTAAGTGCCATTGAGTCCATTCCGACCCATAGCTATCCTGTACAGGGTTTCTGAGGAGCAGCTGGTGGGCTTGAACTGCAGACCTTGCAGTTCAAATGGCTTTGCAGTCTGGCGCATTAACCCACAGCACCACACCAGGGAATATGTTCTGCAAGTCTTTTGTGTCTCATGAATCAAAGGGTTCTTCCAAGCAGCATGAGGACACTCCCAGCAGCTCTTCTGTAATTGGTGTTGGGTGAGAGTAGGAAAGAGTGAGGTGGGGTTATCAGGGATTACTTAAGGATTCAATAGGATAAACTAAGAGTAATCCTCCTCAGGACCAATGATCACAGGTCTGAAATAAGCCAAGTGTAATAAAATAACAAGGACTTCTGGTGTGGCACTGTAGGATAAGCTCTGGACTGTGAACCACAAGGTCAGTGGTTCAAACCCACCAGCTGCTCCTTGGAAACCCTGTACAGGATGGCTACGAGTTGGAACCAACTTGACGGCACTTAACAACAACAAGAAACAATCGGAAAAGTGGTGTTTCAGTGGTAAAATTCTCATCTTCCATGTGGGAGATGCAGGTTCAATCCCCAGTCAATTCACCTCATGTTCAACACCATCCATCTGTCAGTAAAGACTTCTGTGTTGCTAACATGCTGAATAGTTTCAGTGGAACATCTAGCTTAAATGGGCTAGGAAGAAGAGCCATGTATCATACTCCTGAAAATCAGACAGTGAAAGCCTCTGGACACAGTGACCTGTCCTGCAGTCCCTCACATGGGGTGGTACAGGGACCGAGCAGTTCATCACAGGGGTGATGATGCGGGACCGGGCAGTCTATCATAGGGGTGGTGATGCAGGGACCAAGCAGTTCATCACGGGGGTGGTGCAGGACTGGGCAGTGTTTTGTTCTGCTGTGCATGAGTCAGAGATTCCCAAAGGATCATAGCAATAGACTTTCTAAAAGGATGCAAGATGACCCTGGGGCTTATCAGGAGGAAGTTTGAAGAAAACTGAAAACTGCATTGGTGGGGAAAAGGCCTGAAAAACTGCACCCAGAGGTTTTTCCCACCATGACAGTGTACCTGCTCAACGTTCAAGGGCAGCTAGGGTTGTCCTGAGAGAATTCCCTGGTAAACCGAACCCCATCCACCTCACAGCCCTGCTCTTGCTTTGTCTACTTCCTTCTGTTCCCTAAACTCAAAGGACATTAAACAAATAAAATGATTTGAGTCGCCCGAGAAGGCCCAAACTGCCGTTTTGACATAATGCTAGTTGAGTGCAGAATTCTCCAGGAAAGGGTCAGAGGGGTGGAGCTAGCACCTTTAGAAGGGTGTAGGCCTAGATGGAGGATGTGTTGAGAAACAATAGCTTTCTATATTGTTATTTGTGTGTAAAGATTTCTACAATTTTTTAGCAACACTTTTTTACTTACCAATTCCACAATTTCTGTGGGTACACCTCAGTGGCGTTGATTACATTCTTCATGTTGTACAACTGTTCTCAATCCCATTTTCTGAAAGATTGCTCCACTTTTATCATCAACTTGCTGCACCCCTGGATGAGACCATGATTTGGGAGCACTGATGAGGTCGACCTCGGGCATGTGAGTAGCAGGAGTGGGAAGGGGTACCCAGATGTGGAATCGAGAAGACGGGGTGACTTGTCAGTATGAAGATGTCACTGGGAGACCGCTCATGGTACAGAAGTAGGTTCTTGGTTCTGACCCATCAGGAGAAGACCCTGGAACGGATCCAAGAAGGTCTCCTGGGACTGGGGGTGGCTGTGGTGTGGAATACCAAAGACCCTGCGGTCAAGTGTCCATAGATCCAATCTGTCTCCTTCTGACTTGATTCTGGTGAAGTGTAGCCCAGAATCCAAGTGCCTTAATAAACTCAACCACACCAATTAGGTACGGGGTGAGATCTCACTGCTCTCCCTCCAACCACCAGAGAAATCTTCCCACACCCTCCCAAAGACCTGTGGGGAACCAGACAGTTACAGACTCTTTCCTATTTTTTTTTTCCCTCTATGTCTTTTGGCCAAAAAATGCCCCAGGATAATGAAGAAATCTATTTACAGTAGCAATATCCAGTCTGGTACCTTCTGGAACAAATTAGCCACAGGAGAATTTCTGAGCAGTTGTTTTCTATTTGAAGCCCAGTGTCTCCAAGGTGGGGCATCACTGAGACTCCGGGCCTCCAGAGCCCATGATGCAAAGATGAGGCTGGGTACTGCTGGCTCACAAAGCCCATGGTGGTGGGGAGGTTGCAAGGTGCCCAGCCAGAGGGGACAGGCATAGCCCGCTCTGTGATTCTGTCTCTTGCTGTATTGACAGTCATATCCTGAATGCGTGACATTTATCTCTGTTCCTTGAGGCTGGTCCAGTGACGTGACTCTGCTTCAACAGACTTGGATCTCCTAGAACAGAGCCAGGTAGTCCAAACTGGACCTCAGCCCTGGGTGGTGATTTCTGGCCGCCTTTGTCAGTGACTGGTCCTCCCTGCCCCCTTTCAGATCTTCTCTTTGGCAGGGAAGGAGCTAAGACTTCGACTGGCTTTGAGGCCTGCACAGTGTCTCCTGGCTCCCTGGATGTATGTGTAGTGAGAAGGAGCCCACATCTGCTCTGACTCACGGTGCAAACATCCTTCTCCTCTGGCCAGGCCTTGAGGCCCCCCTTCAGTTCCCAGGCTAGGGCCGTACTTGTGCAACACCAGACTCAGGACTTGGGGTCTCCGATGCAGTGTCAGGGTACCATGCCAGGCTTGTAGGGAGGGACTGGGTCAGATGGGCCCTCTTGTTAAGGGGGCCCCTCCTAGACACTTGAACTGCCAGGCCACCTCAGTACTCCGGAAAGAATGGGTCACTCTGTCTGGCCCCGCTCCCAGGGCAGGAGAGGCTGCTGTGGGTGGACATCGTTTTAAAATAAAGTCATGTCCAGGCCACTATTCTCTGTGTTTGGTCATTTCTTTCAATGTGCTTGCAGGTGGACTTGAACCTCCAGCCTTTGGTGATCAGCAGAGCATATTCATCATGCACAACACTATGCCTCCCTTTGAGGGAGTGTCTGTGTGCTTGTTTGAAAATGGTTTTGTTCTGGGGATCTCAGGACTCCCCTGGAAAGACTTTGAGGTACCTTAGAGAATTGTACGTCAGGGGTAGATGCTGTGCATTTGTGGTTTGAGGCAGGTAGCAGGGTTGATCTAAGACCTACTCCTAACTGGATCTCTCAATGTCCACTCTCTAGAAGGTGCCCCTCCCACAACAGTGGCACCAGTCTGGCTCCTGTGAACCCCCACCACCCCATCTGGGGCAAGACCCAAACCTCAGTCTGCTTTGCTTCTGCAACTTTTTCCAAACCCTAAGCATGATTCACGTCTCAGACAAACAAATGGAATTTGTACATATGGAGCTGAGTCTCTGTCTGTGCTTCCGAAAGGTCCCCCAGCTCCCACCTTTGGGAGCAATCTGCAGAAGAATGTGGAAACACACACCACATTCCTCCAGGATGAAACACTGTTCCTATCACGGAGGAAGTAATGAGCAGTAGGCTGAAGAACTCCCCATTTAGGCAGGTTCTCCATCCACACACTTAGAATGCTTTTATTGGATGAGCCCTGGATTATCTGAAAGCACATGAGAACTCACAGCCCTCAATATTGCCCAATTTCTGATAATGGCCATGGGTCTCTCCTTGTTCCCACTACTGTCCTCTTTCTTCTCCAAGGAAATGGAAATGCCAGTCCAGAGTGGACAAGGGACAGCCCCAGCCCTTGTCCTGTGTGCAGACACAATCGCCAAGTCCCCAGAACAAAGCAGCCCCTGTAAGGCCTCAAGATGTTCACTCTGTGTGCTAGCCGAGCTGTAAAGAAAGGAGCAAGTCTTGTCTAGTTAATTGCTACTTGATTTCTCCATGACGATGAAAACATGCTGTTTTCTCCTGGGCCTTTTATCAGGCACATAGGACAATCATGGGGGCAGCAGATCACCACTGCCCCGGAACAGAGTGTTGAGAGATAAGGGCCAGGGAGAAACAGAGGGTTCCCCGGGCTCCATGAGACTAGGGAGCAACAAGGCAGCCATTGTGCTGACCACAAAGGGCCAGCTTTCTGTTCCCAAACACGGAGTTCCCCTGGAAAAGAGACTGATGGACATTTCACTGAGAGGGATGTGAGAATATGTGTCCGACTGAAGTCTGTCATCTTGTGCAGCTTGACAGGGCAGTGGGTTCAACTTGGCACACAAAAAATGGGCATCACTGGGCAGTAGGCTGGCTGCCTCTCCAAGCTCGTGCTTTGAGTTATACTGTGGGCACATTCATTTTGTCTCCTAGCATAGTCTGGAGAGACAACAGATACTAGATAAGTGTTTAAACGAAAGAAATAATGCAAGAAAAAGAAAGAGAGAGAATAAGAGAGAAAGAGAAAGGAAGATGGAGGAGGAGAAAGAAGGGGGAAGGAATAGAGGAAGGAAGACAGGAAGAAAGGAGGAGATGAAGAAAGGATAGAGATGAAGGTGGAGATGAAGGAAGTATGGAGATGAAGGAGGAGATGAAGGAAGGATGGAGATGAAGGAGGAGATGAAGGAAGGCTGGGGAGAAGGAGAAATGGAAGACAGAGAAGGAATTTTCCATGGAAATGCAACTCTTCTCTCACTCTGCTTTCCCTTCCTGCTTTATAACCTCCCTGTTGGCCTTTTCCATGCTCCCACTCCATCCAGGTCTGGGTCCTCTTGGAAGGGTGTGTGTTGTGTTAACAACTGTTCTGGACATACACTGAGTCAAAACTCTTCTCATTTGCCATTACGAAGAACAGTTTGCTGAGCCCTTCCAAACGTCAACAGCTTATTTGACCACGTGGAAACCCTCTGAGTGGATTAATGACTTCTCATTATCCTTCAAACTTTGCCAACACTGCTATCATTTTTTTAATTCCAGGATTTTTAGAAGACACCCTCCATTAATAAATATGTCTTTGATTACTAGTGAACTTGAATAATTACCCCCCCAAAATTTATTCAGCAGTTTCATGCAAATTTCCTGTTTATGGTCTTTCAAATTTTAGCTTTAGTAAGTGGAAATAGTTCTTTAAAGTCAATGTTATGTGTTTTTCACTCTCTTACAAGGGGGTTTCAAAATCTTCTGTTATTATTATTATTTTAACCCTTTATAACTATTTTATTGATTTCTTTATTTTAACACCTTTTATTGTGAATTGGGCTTACAGAGCAGATCTGTTTTCCATTCAACGATTCACACACATTTTGTTTCATGTCATTGATCGTAATTCTGTATCTCGCTTCCTCCCTGTGTTTTCTGTTTCTAGTCCTCCTTCTTCCTGAACATTTCTGAACTTTGTCCTTGGTAAATACTGCTCTTTTGGTCTCAAACAGCTGGCTGTCCTAAGGTGTGCATTGCTCCGTAGTGTGAATGTTGTTGTTAAGTGCCGTCAGGTTGGTTCCTACTCATAGTTCCCATCATAGACCTGTTTATTATTTGGCTGGAATGCTGGTATGGAGCCATATAGGATCAGCACTGGACCACAAGGTTAGTGTGAATCACAAGGTTGGCGTTTCAAACCCACCAGCCACTTCTTGGAAAACCTATACAGGGTCACTATGAGTTGGAACCGACTTGATGGCACACAACAACAACAGTAACAAATTATTTGGCTATAAATTGAGCTACAGGAGCGGGTTCGTTTCCAGACCTGGAGGGTGACTGAGGGTTATAATTTGGGGGTCCTAGCTGTCTCAGTCAGTCAGCTTGGCGCTTTTTTATAGTTTTGCTTCACATTTTTCTTCCTTTCTCTTCAGGGCCTTCTTACATGACCGACTTGTTATGGGGCCTATTTCTAAAACTTTTTATTTGTTTTTGGTGATCTCTAGATCTCTTGGGCTAAGGATGTATGTACATTAAAACGTGTTCAATCTTATATCGTGTTTTAACCTGGGTCAATATCTGTTACGGCTCACAATGTACTTTTCCCCAAATGCTTTAGCTATTCTCAACTGCTTATTCTTTGAGATTAATTTTAAAATCACTTCGTTAAAATGCCCTCTTGGCAATGAAGATGGGATTCTCTCTGGCAAAATAACTTGATACAAGAGGGACCCCAAGCATCAGGGATGGTCCTCACCAGGCTGAGCTTAGGTGACATTCCCTGTCCATCTTCATTGTCATGGGGACAAAGGCCAGTGAGGAAATTCCAAGAGGAGCCTATTGCTGTGACTCAAATGGCTTCACACCAATATGAGAGTAAATTAGGATAAGAACTGGACTGCCAACCATAGGTCAGTAGTTCAAACCACCAGCTGCTCCTCAGAAACCCTATACAGGGTTGTTAGAGTTTGTTTTTTGACCATTCCAGAGAGAGGTGGCCCAATGGAATGCAGGAATCATCAGATATCATTGGTATCCCATCAAAGTAAACTGTTACTAATGAAAAACAATGTACACTGACAGAGAACTTCCAGATATTCAAGCTGGATTCAGAAGAGGATGTGGAATGAGGGATATAACTGCTGACGTCAGATGGATCTTGGCTGAAAGCAGAGAGGATACCAGAAAGATGTTTACCTGTGCTTTATTGACTACACAAAGGTTTTCAACTGTGGATCATGGCAAGCTATGGACAACATTATGGAGAATGAATATTCCAGAACACTTAATTGTGCTTATGAGGAACCTGCACATAGATCAAACAGAACAAGGGAACACTGAATGGTTTAAAATTAGGTAAGATCTGTGCCAGGGTTGTATGCTTTCACCATATTTATTCAATCTGGATGCTGAACAAATAATCAGAGAAACTGGATTATATGAAGAAAAACATGGTGTCAGGATTGGAGGAAGACTCATTAACAACCTGTGATATGGAGATGATACAACCTTGCTTGCTGGAAGTGAAGAGGACTTAAAATACTTATTGATGAAGATTAAAGAGCACAGTCTTCAGTATGGGTTTCATCTCAATGTAAAGAAAACAAAAATCCTTACCACTGGTACAATAAACAACAACCATATGGATGGAGAAAAGATTAAAGTTGTCAAAGACTTCCTTTTGCTGGGATAAACCATCAACACTCATGGAAGCAGCAGTCAAGAAATCAAATGAAGCACAACAATGGGCAAATCTGCTGCGTAAGACCTCTTTAAAGCACTGAAGAGCAAAGATGTCATCTTGAGGACTAAAGTACACCTAATCCAAGCCATGGTATTTTCAATAACCTCATATGCATCTGAAAGTTGGACAGTGAATAAGGAAGACTGTAGAAGAATTGATGCTTTTGAGCTATGGTGTTGGAGGAGAACATTCAAAGTGCCATGAACTGCCAGAGGAACGAACAGATCTGGGCTGGAAGAACACCAGAGTGCTCCTTGGAAGCTAGTATGGCCAGACTTTGTCTCTCATACTTTGGGCATATAATCAGGAGGACCCAGTCCCTGGAGAAGGATGTCATGCTTGGTAAAGTGGAGGGTCAGAGAGAAAGAGGAAGACCCCTAATGAGATGGATTGGCACAGTGGCAGCATCAGTGGACTCAAGCATAGCAACAATTGTGAGGTTGACTCAGGACCAGGCAGTGTCTCGTTCTGTTGCACATATGATCACTATGAGTCAGTACCAACTCGATGGAAAGTAACAACAACAGAGTTGTTGGAAGGGACAACAGCAACCCAGCATGCCCATGGCAATAAGGAAACTTATCTACGAAAACAATTCACACTGTGTGGAGAAAATCATTCTCCCTGAGAAATTATAACCCCCAGTCCAAACTCACACTACGTGGGCGGTCCAAAAACTCAACCTGAAAATTTAGTTTAGAGTAGCACTTGACTCACCATAAAAACTGGTCTCCAAGAATTCCCTACAATAAACCCACTCCAAAGAACTTGCATCTCTACTCAAAGTCACATTACACACAAAGCAATGAAAGGACTAAATGAAAAACAAAAAGATAGCAGCTGAAAGAATCAGACATACAGAACTTCACATGTGGAAAGCATTACATGAGAATGTGAAGTTTGCATTATATGTTTAAAGAAAGATAGAAAATGTGAGTAAGACACAGAAGAGTGTGAAAAAAGAACAAGATGGTTTGGCAAGGAACTAGATACAATTGCTGACAATGGAAAACATTGTAAATGAAATGGAAAACTCAGTGGGTGAGTTTAACTACAGATTGTTGTTGGTGTTAAGTGCTGTTAAGTCAGTTCTGACCCATAGCGACCCTGTATAGATAGGGTTTCCGAGGAGCAGCTGGTGAGCCTGAACTGCTGATCTGCAGTTCAAACAGCTTTGCGGTCTGACACATTAACCCGCAATGCCATACCAGGACTCCATAATTAGACACTGCTAAGGAGCTCCCGTAAAGATTTACGGCCTCGGAAACCCTGTGCAGGGTCGCTATGAGTCAGAACCGACTCCATGGCACATAACAACAACAACAAGGAGCTCTGGAGTCCTGGTGTGGCACTGTGGGTTAATGCCCAGACTGCAAAGCCATTTGAACTGCAAGGTTGGCGGTTCAAGCTCACCAGCTGCTCCTTGGAAACCCTATACAGGGTCGCTATTGGGTCAGAATCGACTTGAAGGCACTTAACAACAAGGAGCTCTGGTTGGAAGAAAGATGAGGCTTTCTGCTTCTGTAAAGATTTACAGCCTCGGAAACCCTGTGCTGGGTCACTATGAGTCGGAACCAACCCCACAGTACTTAACAACAACAAGGAGCTCTGGTAGCGTAGTGTTTACGAATCGGGCTGCAAACCTCAAGGTCAGCAGTTTGAAACTACCAGCTGTTCCAAGGGAGAAAGATGAGGCTTTCTGCTCCCATAGAGATTCACAGCCACGGAAACTCTGTACAGGGTCGCTATGAGTCGGAACCAACTCCAAGGCACATAACCACCACCACCACCAAAGACAGAATCAGAGATCCAAATCCTCCCCCCCCCCACTTCATTGAACTGATTCTCACCCTAAATGACTCTGTAGGATGGAGTAGAACTGCACCGTCTGACCACGTGATTTCCCTGGTGTGCTGATGTAGAGTAAGCACTGGACTGCTAACCATAAAGTGGGTGCTTCAAACTCTCTCGGTGGCTCTTAACCACCACCACAACAATGTTTATGGAAGTACACTGCCACATCTTTCTCCCACAGAGACAGTGGATTTGACTTTTCAGTTAGCAGTCAGATGCTTAACCATTATGCCATCAGGACCTCTGAACTGGAAGGCAGAGATGTAGAAATAACCCTGAGCGCAGCACAGAGACAAGACACGGAAGGTGTAAGGGAGATGAATAGCTACAGGGGTAGAGGAAAAAAGATGAACTTACGGGGGGAGCTTATAAAAGTTGGTGGGAAAATGTAATGTAAAGAAAATGGAACTTCTCTATGAACTTTTTGAAGCCCCTTTGTACATCTAATCATATGGAAGGGAGGAAATATTTGGTAACATAATGACTGAGAATTTCCAAGAATCATAAAAAACTTCAGTCTCCATATTTATGAAGTCCATCAAAAACTGCAGAACCCCGAAGATTTAGAGAAGATCTGAAGCATACAAAGAAAACCCCCCACAAACTTGCTTCAAGGAAATGACCGTTAGATTAACATCTAACTTCTTGAGGACAACATGGAAACCACATGAGAGCAGAATCTTACCTTTACTTCATATGCAGAAGATACCTGTCCGCCTTGCGTGTACACTGTATTTCTTCACAAGTGTTATATGCCTTCTATGTTTGCACATCAGCCTCTCCCTCTCTCTGGAAGTTATTTTGTAAGTGTCACTGTGTCAATTTATTGTTATGTGGTGCTGTAAACAACAACAACAACAACAAAAAACCGGCATAGCATGTTTACAAAAGGGAATCCTGAGGGAAGGAAGTTATTAGCAACAAACACAGAAGGTGAGTGTTATTTGTGAAAAAATGCATGGTACCAGAAGGAAATGATCTTTCAATTATAAAGGAAAAAAACCACAAATATTGAAAAAAATAAATAAAACAAATACTGTGTTTCTACCAACAAATCTTCCTTAATTAATTACTAGAGGCTGTACATAAAGTGGAATGCCCGTGACAAATAAATAAATGATGACCAATATGAATTGGATAGTGCCTTTACAAAAGAGTACAAGTACTTTATACAGTCCCAACACCAAGAAAGACAGGAGACAAGCCTTATACTTAAGTGTTTTAGACCTTTAATGTTTGGGAGTAGGGTCAATATATTGACTAAATTTAAACTTTGATAATTTCAATGCATATGTTAGCATTTCTAAAATCATCATTACAACAGTAGAAACAGTACATATAACTCAAACTAGTGAAAGGAAAATTTGAATGTTGTTGTTGTTGTCAGGTGCCATCGAGTCGGAACTGACTCATAGCGACCCCATGCACAGCAGAACGAAACAATGTCCAATCCTGGGCCAACCTCACTACCGCTGCCACACTTGACACC
>NW_006408574.1:3556954-3568194 GCF_000296735.1 Chrysochloris asiatica | reverse complement strand
CTGATATAATCAAGATAAGCTTTCCCAAGATGGCAGCTCCTGGAACAGCTGAGTGTCTTGGTCCAGAAAATAATGGATTTCTGGATTCTCTTGCAAATTCCCCAGCTATAAACCCTCCAATGGTTAGGCTAGAAAGGCGCTCTCATGTCCCGGGTAAGTAGGACAACTGGCCGGCCCCTGCAGTCTCTTCCAGCTTGACAGCGTCTCCCCAACGACCTGGTCTCCAGAGACCTCTCACCCCGCCGCTCGGAGGTCTGGGTTTCATTTAACACCTCCACCAGGTCTGCGCAGTTGTTGCACATCGTTTATCCGCTGCCCTCCATGCTAGAAGCCTTCGCATACCGTTGTTGTTAAGACCCAGGGAGTTGGTTCTCACTCACAGTGACCTTGTAGACCTTGTATGGGGTTTCCAAGGAGCAGTTGGTGATTTTGAACTGCCAACCTTTAAGTCCAGTGCAACACTTCGAGTCTCGGGCCCAGCGCTGAGCGGAGTTCCCGAGGACTTGAAAGTGGAAAGAGGAAAAAGTCTGGACAGGGAATAAGGAAGATCGTAGAAGAATTGATGCTAGACGTTCTCGCTGCCACGAACAATGAGGGAAAAATACATCCAGAGGAAAGAAAAGAAAAAGAACTAAAAGGTGCAAGATAAATAAAAAATACAAAGTAAATAATGGAAATAAATCTAATATCAATGACTCAAATGGATGAAAACCAGACCAACAGCATCATTAAGAGATGGAAATGGCTGAATGATATTTAAAAAAATAATTATAAGTTGTTTCAGAGAGACGTCTCTGAAATAAAAGTATACAGAGATGCTAAAAACGAAGGATCTAAGTTAATATATGCTTAAAAAATCCATTGTTATTATTGTTGCTAAGTGCCACTGAATCAATTGCAACTTGTGATGACTCTCTCTAGGGTTTGTTAGGTGGGTTTGTACAGCCGACCTTGCAGTTCAAACTGATCTTTTATTTCAGTGCATTATCGTGCAGCACCACATAGCTAGAACAAATCAGATAAATAGTTTAAGAAAGAAAATACTTTACTATAATTATTTGCAAGTATTTCACACCAAAATGCAAGAATTTCACACCGGTTTAACCCTATTTACTCCCCCAATGCCCTTTGTGCGTATTTTGGTTTTGGCTGTATTACATTTCAAGAAGACATTATTACTATGCTGTCTTAAATAATCACTATGCACTGGCATTTATCCACAGTTTTACCCTTTTCAGTCTTCCTTATACTCCTTCCTGCAATTCTGTGATTTTATTTGGGATTATTTTTCCTTCCATCTGAAGATCTCCCAGTAGTATTTCTTGCAGTGCCTGTATACTGGTGACAAATTCTTTAAGCTTATTAATTATTTGATCATATGAAAACATTCTTGTTTCATCTTAATTTGCAGAAGATATTTTCATAGGTGCTAAAAATCTTTAATGTCGCTTTTTCCTTTAAGCAACTTTAAGGATGCCATTCTATTGTCTTTTGGGTTCCATGGTTTTATTGATAAGTTAGACATAAAATCTCCTTTGAAGATCGTGTATTTTTCTCTATCCTCAACCCTGGCTGGTTTGTAAGGTTTATTTTGTCTTTGATATTTAGCAAGTTGATTATGATGTGTCTAATAGACTGTAATGAATCCAGGATTCATATTATAATTTCTCAAGTATTCATTACACGGAAGAACTGATGATGCAGAAAAATCTAGCAGCAAAAATGTTTTTATAGGAAGTGATATGCTGATTCTGCAATGTAGATGGCGATGCAAGGGCCTACAATAAAGAATCAAAGTACTTTTGGAAAAGAAAAAAATGTTGGAGGGTTTGTATTGTCAGCTTTTAAGACTTACTATAAAGATTCTTTGGCTCACATACTTTGGACATGCTATCAGGAAGATTAGCCCCTGGAAAAGGTCATTATGTGTGACAAAATAGAGGGTCCGGGCAAATGAGGAAGACCCCAAACAAGACAGACCGACACAGTGGCTGCAGCAATGGGGCTCAAACATGACATTTGTAAAAATAGTGCAGGACTGGGAGATGTTTT
Organism: Chrysochloris asiatica; assembly: GCF_000296735.1. Lineage (NCBI taxonomy): Eukaryota > Metazoa > Chordata > Mammalia > Afrosoricida > Chrysochloridae > Chrysochloris > Chrysochloris asiatica. Next base: position 3,566,142 of record NW_006408574.1, on the reverse strand, counting down.
GTGTATTGTGCAATGAATGTGCCGCTATGAGTCGGAGTTGATTCATCTGCACCTAACAACAGCAACAAATAAAGGTACAGTCTTGAGGATAGTTTGGGCTCAGTGTAAGGACACACAGATACATCAATGGATCACAATAAACCAAACCCACTACTACTGAGGTTTTCCTGACCTATAGGGTCAGAGTTGTGATGTGGTGCTGTGGGATAAAGCACTGGACCGCAAAGTTGGTTTGAACCATAAGGTCTCATGAGGTCACTGGTTCAAACTCACCAACTTCTCCTTGGAAACCCTATATAAGATTGCTGTGAGTCGACATCAACTGGATGACATTTAGCCACGATAGGACAGAGTAGGACTGCTCCATGGACTCTCAGAGGTTGTAAATCTTTACAGGAGCATTCTGTCTCATCTTTCTCCTGCACAGTGGCTGGTGGATTTGAACCACCAATCTTTTGATTAGCAGCCAAGTGCATAGCCAATGGCACCGCCATGATTCCTTGGCACAAAATAGAGCCCATAGATAGTTTTACACAAAGCAACAAATGCCTTCAATAAGTGGTACTGAAGTTACTAATGCTTGGTATAGAAAGTGAAAATTTTGACTCCTGCTTCATTCAATGAACAAAAATCAAGTTGTGAAAGATAAAATTATATAATGGTCAAAAGGCATTGATGGAGAATTTATTCATAACCATGAGACAAGAAGTTTTTGCTTCAACTAGACATAAAAGGCTCCAAGCATTAAAGTAGTAATTAATACACTGAATTTTTTTTCACAGTGTAAACCTTCCACTGTTTAAAAAACTCTGTTAAGGAAATGAAAAGGCAGATTATGAGAGAAATATCTGCAATGTACATATTTGCAAAGAATTTGGACCAGAGGAGATAAAGAACAATTACAACTCATCAAGAACAAGACAAAAAAAAAGCCTAACCTAAAAAATGGACAAATAACTTAACAATGAAATAACTTAATAACTACCTGAGTGACCAATAAGAGCAGGAGATGTTCAGCATCATGTGACATCAGGGAAAGGCCAATTTAAATCAAAATAAGATACACAAACCCACTAGAAGTGCTCAACTTTCAGAGACCTAGCAATTATTTCCAGGTAGTTTTCCAAGAGAAATAAAAGCACAAATCTGCACACAAAAAAACTTATATTAACAAGTTTGTTGCTTTGGTTTTTTTTTTCTTTGAATTGATACTACTCATAACAACCCCATGTACAATTGAGTAGGACAATAGTGAAGCATAGGGTTACTATTGGCTGACATTTTAGAAATAGATCATCAAGACTTTCTTTCACACACACTCACCCACACACACAGTTTAGAAAAGTTTTGTACACAATAGCTCCAAACTAGAACAACCTAAGTATTCATCAGAGGATAGTGGATAAGAAAACTGTGGTATATTCACACAATGGAATACTTTTCAACAATAAAAAAGAACAAACTACACAGACACACAACAAGAAGGCTGGATCTCAGAAGATGATGTTGAGTGAAACGAAAGAGACAAAAAAGGGTACACACAATGTCAAGAATAGGCTAAATTAATCTACAGTGATGAAATTCAGGTTAGTGTCTACCTCTGTGGTGGTGTAGATGGGGAAAAGCATGGCAGAATCTTGTGGAGTGGTACAGATTTTGCAAATATGTAAAATTCACTGAGAAATAAACCGAAGAGTAGTGCATTTTACCCTATTTTAATAAACATACTGCTAAAAGGTTACCATCTGAGAAACTGGGCTACATGAAGAAAAACGTGTCATCAGGATTGGAGGAAGACTCATTAACAACCTGCGATATGCAGATGATACAATCTTGCTTGCTGAAAGTGAAGAGGACTTGAAACATTTACTGATGAAGATCAAAGAGCACAGCCTTCGGTATGGATTACATCTCAATGTCAAGAAAACAAAAATCCTCACCAATGGACCAATAAACAACATTCTTATCAATGGAGAAAAGTTGTCAAGGACTTCATTCTTCTTGGATCAACTATCAACACTCATGGAAGCAGCAGTCAAGAAATCAAATGACGTATTGCATTAGGCAAATCTGCTGCACAAGACCTTTTTACAGTGTTGAAGAGCAAAGATGTCAGCTTGAGGACTAAGGTGCTCCTGACCCAAACCATGGTGTTTTCAATAACCTCATATGCATGTGAAAGCTGGACAGTGAATAAAGAAGACCGTGGAAGAATTGATGCCTTTGAGTTATGGTGTTGGAGGAGAATACTCAAAGTACCATGGGCTGCCAAAAGAACCAATAGATCCATTTTGGAAAAAGTGCAGCCAGAGTACTCCTTAGAGGCCAAGATGTCCAAACTTCATCTCTCATACTTTGGACATATTGTCAGGAGGGAGCAGTCACTGGAAAAGGATATCATATTTGGTAAGGTGGAGGGTCAGAGAAAGAGGAAGACCCCCAACGAAATGGATTGGCCAAGTGACAGCATCGATGGACTCAAGTGTGGCAACAGTAGTGAGGTTGGCCCAAGATCGGGCAGTGTTTTGTTCTGCTGTGCATAACGTTGCTATGGGTCGGTACCAACTCAATGGCACCTAATAATAACAACAACAACAACAGGTTACCATAACACTACTATATAAAATACTTAAAAATGAAACTTTGGAAAGATGTGTAAGATCTTTTGTGGAGAACTTTGTAAGTTTTGTGTATGGTATTTAAAGAAATTCTAATTAAAGCGTTAGATGCCATCCTTGGTAATGGTAGACTTTCATAAGATGGCAGTATCCTGAAATTGATCTACTTACCACTTTAACTCCAATAGAACTTTTGTGTGTGCATGTGATAAGCTACATACCTGGATATTTATGTAGGATATCAGGGAATCGAGGATAGCAAGGCACTCATGAGAAAAACAATACTGTGGGAGAATGTTACTTTCCATACATCAAGAATTATACAATGGAAGTACGTAACTGCTGTTAATATTGCAGGAGAACTAAAATGGCCGATGTAATAAAACACAAAATACACCTGGACCTTGATTTATGATGTTGATCGCATTGCAAGGTACAAAAGAAACAACAGCCTCTTAAGCAGATGATTCAAAGGGATCACTTATCAAAATAAATAAGTAAAAGACAATAAATTGGAACATTCCCCACTCACACTATTCAAGAAAATTAACCATAGATTGATTAAAGATCTAAATGGAAAGGTGGAATTATAGTCACTGAATAGTAGATAGTACAGGACTCTTTGTTGTTAACTTCAGGGAAAGATCTCAGAAACAAAACAGCAGTAGTTAATCGGTGTTATTGTTAGATGCCATCGACTTGTTACCGACTCACAGCGACCCTGTGCACAACAGAATGAAACACTGCCCGGTCCTGGGCTAACCTCACAATTGTTGCCATGCTTGAGCTCATTGATGCTGCCATTTTGCCAATCCATCTTGCTGGGGGTCTTCCTCTTTTTCTCTGACCCTCCACTTTACCAAACATGATATCCCTCTCCAACGACTGGTCCCCTCTGACAATATGCCTGAAGTATGAAGGAAGTTTGACCATTCTGGTCTCCAAGGAGCACTCTGGCTGCACTTCTTCCAACACAGATCTGTTGGTTCTTTGGCAACCCATGACACTTTCAATATTCTCTTCCAACACCATTACTCACATGCATCATTCTGTGGTCTTTCTTATTCTTCCGTATGTAGTTAATTACACAAGGGAAAAGAGGGGTGTCTTAGGCTGAGTTCTCTACAGAAGCAAAACTTGTTATATACGTACAAGGTTTTCTCCCGGAAATAACTCACAGAGTTGTAAAAACTGGCACGTCTAAGATGGACAGGTCAGATGGCAGGCTGCTGGCTCACAGATGGTAAGATCAGCAGGAAATATGGCAGGTCGCTGGCTTGAATCCAAAGAACCAGAGATCAGATGGTGATTGCCAGATGCAGGATCCAGATGGAACAACAAGCTAGAGACATTCTCTAGAATGTCTATATCTACTGAATGAAGGCCACTAAGCTGCTGGATCAATCAGCTGTCTTACTTTGGCACCCTTTTGTCTCCTGGAACCTTAACTTCCCTAAGTGCTACCTTCGGACAAAGCCATCTAGTTGGGAATCCAGCACTCCTCCTGCAATGCCTGACCAACCATCTGTCCGACTCTTCTCTGTCCATGGCCGGTTGTTCAGCCTCCTCTCTCCTGGCTGCTGGAGGCTGGGGGAGGCAGAGGGGAATAGACCATCCATTCTTGCCCTGTGGTCACCAGCCAGGGACCATCAAAGCCTTCGCTCCCTCACCCCTGGCCCCCCTCAGGACTTTTCCTGCCCTACTTTCCAACTTACAGCCCAGCTCTTTTATAAATGGCTTGTGTCCTCATATGTGGATTTCCTCCTGTGGAGACGCCAAGTGCTGGCCGCCCGAATGATGCTAAAACCATGTGCTCAGACTCCTGATGGGCCGGAACCCTCCTGGCTCCATTCAGCGCTCCTCTTAGTTCGCCTGCTAGGGAAGAGTTGAAGTTTTCCATTTCCGAGGCCACCCGCATGTTTGTCCTGTGGCTCGTCCACTTCCTTCCCAGAGACTCTCAGACATGCCTGGCCTGTGGCCCTTCCCTGTGGCCATGAGGTACCTGTCCAGGGACTGAGCCTTGTTCAGAATGACCTTGAGGACCAGTGCAGGCAGCTCAGGTGGACTTATAGGGGCTTTTGTTCATTTGTTAAGTGCCTTCGAGCCAATTCTGACTCCTAGTGGCCCTGTACAGGGTTTCCGAGGGGCCGCTGGTGGGTTTGAAGTGCCGACCTTTTGGTTTGCCGTCCTGTGCAGATCCTCTGACACCACATATGGTCCTAGGAGGATGATCTGGGTGTCCTAGAGGAGGGAGGGAGCAAAAGGCAGGTGATGGATGTGATACGGAGGAGGGAGGCAGCACAGGGGGCCAGGCTGAGTCCTGCCCTGTGGCTATACAGACCTCCTCCAGGTGTGTACGGGTGTAACTCTCCCCCCAGCAGTCACTTTGTCTGCCTTCCTGTATGCTCTGTGCTGGCCAGTCAGTGGCATGACTGTCAGATAGTGATTAGTGGTAATTCAGGGTCCAGTGCCCAGGACACCTGTACCACAGTCCTGCCCCCACCCCAGTGCCTACTGACTCCATTGACTCTTCTCTAGCTTAGCCACCACTCTGGAATCTGGTGACCCACAGCCATGTCTGCTTCCCATGATGGAATTACAGAGTTTCCCTTGGGTGGCCTGGGTCAGGCACACCTTAGTCCTCAAGCTGACATCTTTACTCTTGAACACTTAAAAAAGGTCTTGTGCAGCAGATTTGCCTAATGCAATACGTCGTTTGGTTTCTTGGCTGAGTGTTGATGGTTGTTGATGTTGTTAAGTGCCGTCGAGTTCGTTCCGACCCATAGCAACTTGGGATTCCAAGGAGTGGCTGGTGAGCTTGAACCACCGAACTTGCAGTTCAAATTGACCTTGCAGTCCAGCGCATTAATCCTTAGCTCCACACCAGGATTGGTCCAAACAAAATGAAGCCAGGAAGCTAGGATGGCTAGACTTTTTCTCTGATAACACTTCAGGCATATTATGAGGAGGGATCAGTAACCTTGAGAAAGACATCATACTTAGTAAAGTGGAGGGTCAGTGAAAAAGAGGAAGCCCCATCAATGAGATGGGTTGGCACAATGACAACAGCAATGGGCTCAGGTGTGGCAACGATTATGAGGTTGGCACAGGACTGGGCAGTGTTTAGTTCTGTTGTGCATAAAGTCGCTATGAGTCTGTACCGACTCGATGGCACCTGGCAACAACAACAACTTTAGGTTGCGCAAATGGTTATGTGCTCGTTTGCTAACCTAAAGGTTAGTGGTTAGAAGAAAGGCTTGGCTGGCTTCCAAACAGTCAGCCACACTGAGATCCCAAGGTAGCACAGTTGTACTCGGACACACGTGGGGATGCTGGGAGTCAGGGTCAGCCTGACAACCACTGACTTGTGTTTGCATGAGCTCCGTAAGTGTCCATGGAGGACTAAGCATGGATCTGAGGTCGGCTGGACCAGGATGGTCCTGTAAGTGTGGGGAGGCTCTCGCTAAGCACCCAGGTCCACTCCCCTCCAAACGAGGGCCTGGCTTGTTATGTGTGGGCTGCAGGCTGAGAGTGGTTGGCCCCATATCGGCTGGCACCTCTGGAAAGATAGACGATTGGCAGAGTCCTTTCCACTTGGCCTGGATTAGAAGAAGTGGCTCTTCATGGAGGCCAGGGGGCTAGGAGGAGGTGGGGGCAGAGGCTGGTGCACCACCGTCTGCCCCGGACAACTGGACCTCCCCTAAGACACTTGGAGACCTCTTTCTCTTCCCTGGGCAGAGAAGGGGCCGGCTACTGGTGGCTATGTGTTGGGTACCAGGAAGATGGGTCCAAACCCTTCCCATGTCTCTGGGGAATGGGCTTATATGTGGTTGGTGGTTGAGGGGTTGAGCTCCCCAGAGAGCAGAGGCTGGGGGCTGAGTGGACACTGGTTCTCTGAGCATCTCCGGGACAGACAAAGTGTGCTGAGCTGGCAGTATCCTGACTGCACATTCAGCACCCCTCCCCCATTGACCCGGAGGTCCTTGGCAAAAAGTTCCATGTCCTTGTCATGTGGTTGGGACAATGAAGCCTGGTGCTTTGTAGACGGGACCCACAAACCAAGAGACTGGCTGTTCAGGGTATTTTTGTAAACTGCAAGGGGGGCATTATCTATACCTCTGTCCTCACAAAACTGTGGCATGCTGGGGGCAGACACAGTAGACACTCAGTTTGGGCACAGCCTCTGTAAGAGTCCCTGTGAAGTTTCCAGCTTGACCAGCTGAGTTCTAGGGGCCTGCCAGCTGGCTGCCCCCTGTCATCCTTGTGGTATCCGAGCCCCACCCACCACAGTCTGCACATCCTCTCTTTGGGCAAGCCCTGTGGCTGCCTGACTGAGCTAGAACTGTGTCCCTTTGACTGACCCACAGAACTGTAGGGTACCAGTTTAGAGGGAGAGATTTTTGGATGAGGCAGAGCTATAAATAGGATGGTCTGGTACCAGGGGAACCTCAGTGACACAGTGGTTAAGCGCTGGATTGCTAACTGTAAGCGCAGTGGTTTGAATCCTCCTGCTCATATGTTCCCATAAACCCTAGCACTTCAGAAACCCTACAGGGAAGTTCTCCTTGGTCCTGTGGGGCCACCAGCAGTCAGAATCCACTAGAGGACAGTGGATTTGGGTTTTGGTTGGGTTTGGTCCCCAGGGTTAGAATCCTTCTGAGCTGATGCTGTTTTGCATTTTAGAACAGAAGGGTCTGGCTGTTGAGACAGGCCCTGTAGATTCCAGAGATGTGGACAGTGGGGTTATCTTTCTTCCTGCTGATGGTGGCCGAGCCTGGGTCCTGATAAGCCACTGACCACAGGCTTTTCTTGACACTGCGTCTGTCACACGGATGGAGGGATTAACCCTGGGCTCTAATTAACCGGCCTTTTCCCATTAATGTCAATTCCTGCCTGGTTCCCATCTGGCCCTCTTGTCCAGCCCCAAGTGTGTTTCAAGATGTAAGTAGATTATAACTCCCTCCATGTATTCCTCAGCGATACATAACCCAAGTGGAGGATCGGTAGGAGCTGCTGGTAGGAGTGTTGGGGACAGCTGTCCCAGGGGTTCTCCTCTCTGGACAACCCCCTGGATTGTCTGCAAAAGGAGGGGCTTGACTGCTGCTGTTGTTGGGTGTCCCCGAATCTGCTTCGAATCACAGCAACCGCATGCACAATAGACCAAAACCTTACCCAGCCCTTCACCATCCTTACAATTTGTACGTTTAAGCCCATCGCTGCTGCCACAATGTCACTCCATCTCATTGAGGGGCTTCCTCTTTTTGAGGGTCCTCAACTTCACCAAATCATGATGTCCTTCTCCAGAGACCAGTCCCAGGTACATGTGAAAAAGGACTCACCATCCTGGCTTCTAAGGAGCATTCTGACTGCACTTCATCCAAGACAGATTGAGTTGCTCTTCTGGCAGTCCATGGTACTTTCAGCATTCTCCTTCAACACCATAATTCAAGTGCATCCATTCTTTTCCTGTCTTTCTTATGTACCGCCCACATTTCACATGCATATGAGATGACTGAAAAGACCATGGCTTGGGTCAGGCACATCTTGATCTTCAAACTGACATTTTGCTCTTTCAAAAGGTCTTTTGCAGCAGATTTGCCCAATGAAAATCACTTGATTTCTTGACCGTGGCTTCCATGAGTATTGATTCTGGATCTGTAAAATGAAATTTGTAACAGATTTAATTTCTTCTTCATTTGTTTATTGGTCCAGTTGTGGAGATTTTTCTTCTCTTTATATTGAGTTGTGATCCATACTGAAGAGTGTATTCTTTGATCTTCATTAGTAAGTGCTTCAAGTTCTCTTCTCTTTCAGCAAGGAAGTTTGTGTCATCTGCTCCACTGCTGAGGCTGTGTTCTTCTTCATGTAGTCCAGCTTGTCGGATGATTTGCTCAGCATACTGACTGAATGAATATGGAGAAAGGTTACAATCCAGCTACACCCTTTCCCTGATTTGAAATTCTTCAGTATCTCCTCATTCAATTCAAAAGATTGCCTCTGAGTCTATGTACAAATTCCTCATGAACACAGTAAGCGTTCTAGAATTCTCGTTCCTCCAAGTGTTATACACAGTGTGTTGTGATCTACACACTGAATGGGCTTGATTCAGACTTCATGCAGCGGCTGTCCTACGATAGAATTCTCACCTACCATACAGAATTGTTGTTGTTGTTGTTGTCAGGTGCCATCAAGTCAGAACCGACTCATAACAACCCCATGCACAGCAGAATGAAACAATGTCTGATCCTGGGCCAACCTCACTACCGCTGCCACACTTGATGTCATCAATGATGCCACCTGGCCAATCCATCCCGTTGAGGGACTTCCTCTCTTTCTCTGATCCTCCATCTTACCTAGCATGATATCCTTCTCCAGCAACTGTTCTCTCCTGACATGTCCAAAGTATGAGAGACAAAGCTTAGCCATCCTGGCCTCCAAGGACCACTCTGGCTGCACTTCTTCCAAAACAGATCTATTGTTTTTTTTGGCAGTCCATGGCACTTTCAGTATTCTCCTCCAACACCACAACTCAAAGGCATTAATTCTTCTATGGTCTTCCTTATTCACTGT
>NW_006408574.1:3514805-3550949 GCF_000296735.1 Chrysochloris asiatica | reverse complement strand
TGAGTGCCTTCCCACCTTCCAGTCCTGTATCTGACAATGTTTCTCTGCTATTCATAGAGTTTTCAGTGACTAGCAATTCGGAAGTAGTTTGTCACTTTTTCGTCTTAGTCTGTCTTTGTCTGGAAGCTCATCTGAAACCTGTCCACTATGGGTGACCCTGCGGTTATTTAAAATACCGGTGGCATAGCCCTCAGAATCACAGCAACTCACAATCCACCACAGCACGACAGACAGACGAGTGGTGGCCGTTTGGTTTTATCCATATAGGATGCCCACGTTCAATTCTGTCCAAGGCACCTCGTATACAACCACCTCCCATCTGCCATGGGAGTATGTGTGCTGTTAGGTTGCTGGTCTAACAGGGTTCAGTAGAGCTTCCAAACTAAGAGAGACTTGGAGGAAAGGTCTGGCAATCTACTTCTGAAAATCAGCCAGTGGAAACCACAAGGATCACAGTCATCCTATCCTCAGCAGGTCATGGGGTGATGTAGGAGCAGGCTGTGTTCCTAACGGTGTGTATGTGGTTTCCATGAGTCAGGACTGACTCTTCGGCAGCTAGTAGCAACAACTATGGTTCATGGGCCAACCCTAGCCTGCCACTTGTTTTTGTGAGTCCCATGCACTAAGGGACCCACAAAGAAGGTCTCCTGGTGTGGTGCTGTAGGATCAGCACTGGACTACAAACCTCAAGAGTGGCTGTTCAAACCCACAAGCTGCTCTTTGGAAACTCTATACAGGGTTGCTATGAGTTGGAACTGACTTGTCGGCACTTAACAACAACAATGCGCTAAGAATGATTTTTCTGTTTTAGTTGATTGGGAACAAAACATGAAGACTATTTCATGCCATTCAAAAACGATATGAAATTTAAATTTCAGTGTCCATAAAGTTTTGTTGGCACAGAGCTTCACCTATCCGTGTATGCATAGTCTGTCACGGATCTCACACCAATAAAGCAGAGCTGAGTTCCTGTGACCAGATGGAAAATACCTGATCTCTGGCCCTTTATGACACAGGCTGGGCTGTTCTAGATCCAGAATCTGGACGTGGAGCCATAGACACATGACTACCCACTAGGAGGGAGTAAGGGCTTCTTGTCCCAAGAGAAAGCTGGTTCATAAACACACAACATGCACACAGTTTCTGGGGGAGTGGGCAGCCAGAAAGTCCAGCCCATTCATTCTTGGGGATTTTCAGCTCCAGATGAGTGGTTCTCAACAGTCATTGGGCCATGTTGGAGCCATTTTTGCTATTACATGAGGAGGGTGCATTTAGTGGGTCAAGAGTTCTACAGGATGGCCCTCCACGGCCATGACTCATCCAACCCCAAATGTCAAGAGTGCTGAGGTTGAAAACCCTCAAGATGTATATTCCATCCTGAGCATAAGCCTTGTTTGTCCTAATCTTGGAGTTGGGGCGCTGGGTAGAGGCAGGAGGCAGAGCCCAGGGACCACCCTGGAGACTGCTCAATACCTCCCAGTCCCAATGAAGCTTCACCTAAAGGGTGTCTGTGTGGTCTGAGCTCTGAGCACCTTGAGGTCCCTCTTGGGGTGCCTGTGTGCTGGTACTGTGCCCCACCCTTGGAGTGGGGGGCCTAAAGGAAGGCAGTTCACATTCCTGAGAGCTGGGGAACAGGGGCAGACAAGGTCCTTAGTGATGGGCAGTTCCACTGCCCACCCCGACCTTCTCTGCGGATACACACGTGTGTCCTTGAGCTCATACTTCACTTTTGTGTCAGGGGCCTCTTTGTTTGCCTTTTGAACTCCTATTTCCTCTTGGATTCAGCCCGAGTCTCATTCTCTGTAAGCCTGATTTGTCTTCTTGTTTTCCTCCCTGCCTGCCTTTTTCCCACCCTCCCTCTAGTCCTCTCTCCCTTCCACCATCCCTTCCTTCATTCCTCCTTACCTCCTTCAAGCACCCATCCATCAGTCCATTCCCATCCATCCATTAGTGCATCCATCCATCAGTCCATCTATCAGTCCATCCATCCATCCATTAGCCCATCTCTCTCCATCAGTCCGTACATCCATCCATCTGTCCATCCATCCAGCCATCATTCATTATCCATCCATCCATACATCAGTCCACCCATCCATCCTTCCATCCATCCATCCATCCATCAAATCATCCATCCATCCATCTCTTCTCCCTACTTCCTCCCCCTCCATCACTTCACCCTCTCTCCCTCCTTCTCTCTGTCTCCTTCCATTCTTCACGCCACCCCTCCTTCTTTCTCTCCTGCTCCACCCCTCCTCCCTCAGACCTTCATTGTTTCCTTTCCCATCCTCCCCCATCTCTCAGTCCCCTCTCCTTCCTCCTTATCTCCTTATCTCCTTTCCTTCTTTCCCCACTTTCTCCCCTTCCTCCTCCCCTTCTCTCGGCCTCCTTCTCTCTCTCCCTTCTTCCTCTCTTTCCTCCCTCCCTCCTCTCCCTGGAATCACCCTCAGTCATATATGAGACACACTTTTCTGAGCTTCTAGCATAGCTTCTCCTGTGTGCTGTCCTGAGCTGTTGATAGTGTTCGGCTGCCACCAAACATGTTCCACTCTGTCACCCCTATGTCCAGGGCCAAGCCTGGCCAGAGTGGGTGCACTCTAGCCATCTGATGACTGAATGGAAACACAGAACAACCTGAGGTCATATGGAACAAGCATATGGCTGTGAGATGGGCTCGGGGTGCGTGGGGGCAGCTCCTTGGAGACAGTCAGTTGAGTTGGCAGGAAGGACAGGTCTGCCTAGGCAGGAGAGAAGTTGGGCTGCTCCACAGGCAGACAGACAGGATTTCTCTTCTGGGTCCCACTGATGGCTTTTCCAGAACTCAAGTGAATCCTGAGCAGCCTTTGGAAGCTCTGTATGGACAGAAGTGAGCACAGAGGCCTGGATGGAGCCCAGCATCCATGACTCATTCTCAAGACATGGGTTCTTGGCTCCCTGGCCAACTCTCTCTGCTTGGAAGTGATTTCCATGAAACTTTCTGGAGAGCTAAGGATGTTTTTTAGTGGACCCATGAGCCCTGAGACAATCATTGTGTTTCTAAGCCACCAGCTTTAACATGGAAACAACTGTGTCTGTCACATTGGGTGCCCTGAGACAAGCACCCAAGAGCTAAGTATGTACCACCTTTGTCAGGTGAACACAAGGCCTCAGGGCTGCAGATGGAAATGGGTGGACACCCTCACCAGATGATGAGAGGAGAGAGCTCCGTCCATGGGCAGGCCTCTCATGAGTTCCAGGCCTGTCTCCTCCTCGAGATGGAGAATGACTGTTAAGCGTTCCTATGAGAATCACCCACAGCTGCTTCAACAACAGGCTTGTGGCCTCCAGGGCCTGGGGTCCACAACAGAATCTCCGGTGGAGGATGCAGGGGTCTGCATTTTTAGCAAGTGTCCCAGGTGGCTGTGTCCCTTTGAGGTCCTTGTTAAGTGCTGTCCAACATAGCTCACACGGCAAGGGAAGCTCAATCTGTAGGCTGTCCGCTTGGTCCACGTGTGCCCACTGAGCACTTGCAATGTGACTGAGGGTCTGGATTTAAATTTTTAAAAATTTGATGGTTTTCCAATTCATACATATGTAGCCATGTGAAGCCAGGTGCTCCTCCCCTAGACAGTGCTGTGTAGATCTGCTGCATAGGTAAGTCCGTGGTCTCAGACTCCACAAAACAAGAGTTTGGGATAAGTTGACCAGCTAGAAAAGTTACAACTGATACACATACTACTGACCAGGCAGGTGCGCTGTCTGTGGAGAGCTGACGTGGCCTGGGGGTGCTCCTGGGTCATCCTCATCAGACCCCAGTGGGGTGGAAATTGAACCTCAGAGGGGCTGGTGCTATGCTGGGGTCTGACACAGCCAGTGTGTGTATTTCAGAACACTCAAACAGATTTCCGTATAGGAAAGATATGTTGTTATTACTGGTAAGTGCTGTCGAGTTGGTTCTGACTCATAGTGACCTTGTATAGAGTTTCCAGGGAGCAGCTGGTGGTTTGACCTGCTGACCTTGCAGTGTGCGATCCAATGCTGATCCTACAGTGCCAACACCTGGAGTCTGTATAGGAAGTATAGAGTCTGGTCTTCAAATTCTCTCAGAGGATTTCCTCAGAAGGAAAGTAGTCCTCAATTCTAGTAAGAAAAAATGAAGCCCCCCAAAGCTACTGGAAAATAGGTCTACCTCTCCCGGCATCGATGTACAGAGGGACAGTTAGTGTTCCAGAGCCAGTAAGCACTGTAGGGTCACACAGTCTGAGTGATCACTCCTCAGAGACCTGATCTGCTGGCGTTCCCATCCAAAGTTGCCTGACATGACCCCAGTCCTGTGTCCAGCCCAAAGTGGCCCTGCCCAACTCAGGCCCCACCTACCTCAGGATCTTATGCATGGGGTCACATCTCTTAGTCACCCAAAGCCCTGCCACTAGTGCCTGTCTGAGGACCTGCCCACACGTGGCCATTGCAAACCTCATCCCCAGAGGCTGGGCTGTGTCCATCCTTGCAGACACTACCAACCAGCACAGTTGCTCACCGGTGGAGGGTGACACATTCTTTCCTGCACACTGATTCACTCGGCCTGGAGGTTACATAGATGGAGCATCTGCCTCCTCCCAAAGAAGAGGGGAAAAGAGGTCAGTGCCATGCATGGAGCCTGCCACAACACCTCTCTTGATGTCACACCGACACAAAACTACACTTGCTGTCTTGACAAGAATTGGGGTCCCCGACCCCAACTCAAGCCAGAAAGGGGGAGAAAGTGAGAATGCCCTAAATCCTAGTGCTGCTGTGGGATTAGCACAAGGCTGCTAGCTACAAGGTTGGTGGTTCAAATCCACCAGCCACTCATCATAGACTCTAAACAGGGTCACTATGAGTCAGAACCGGCTTGATGGCACTGAACAGCAACAACAACAATGTTTGTACTAGAATAGAAGTCCCTGGGTACCACAAACAGTGAGTTCACTCGGAAGGTAGCCAAGAGGTTGGTACTTCTAGTCTGACCATAGGCACCTTGGAAGAAGGGCTTGGTGATCCACTTATGAAAACTCATCCACTGAGAACCCTGTGGGCACAGTTCTCCTCTGACACACACAGGGCACCATGAGTGGAATCTACTTATGAAAACTCACCCACTGAGAACCCTGTGGGCACAGTTCTACTCTACACACACGGGAGCACCACGAGTGGGATATACTTATGAAAACTCATCCACTGAGAACCCTGTGGGGCACAGTTCTACTCTGACACACATGGGGCATCATAAGTGGGATCTACTTATGAAAACTCAGCCACTGAGAACCCTGTGGGCACAGTTCTCCTCTGACACACACAGGGGCACCATGAGTGGGATCTACTTATGAAAACTCATCCACTGAGAACCCTGTGGAGCGCAGTTCTCCTCTGACACACACGGGGGTACCATGAGTGGAATCTACTTATGAAAAATCATCCACTGAAAACCTTGTGGAGCACAGTTCTACTCTGACATACACGGGGGGCCATGAGTGGATTCTACTTATGAAAACTCACCCACTGAGAACCCTGTGGGCCCAGTTCTACTCTGACACACATGGGGCATCATGAGTAGGATCTACTCATGAAAAATCATCCACTGAGGACCCTGTGGAGCACAGTTCTCCTCTGACACACACGGAGCACCATGAGTGGGATCTACTTATGAAAACTCATCCATTGAGAACCCTGTGGGGCACAGTTCTACTCTGACATACACGGGGGGCCATGAGTGGAATCTGCTTATGAAAAATCACCTACTGAGAACCCTGTGGGCACAGTTCTCCTCTGACACATGAGGAGTACCATGAATTGAAGTTGACTCATTGGTAGCTGGTTACTGGTTATTACTGGTTAATACTGGTTGTTATTTGCTGTGTTACTATTAGTTTTGAAAGTGGAAAGTAGTTATTCTACACGATAAAGAAGACTAGCCTATGGCCTGGTGCTGAGAGCCCTCAAACAAACGCTGAGGTGTGGGGTAGCCTTGGCTTGGCTCCCGTGTCTTCCTCATTCTTCCTGCGAGTGTCCTGTGAAGCACAAAAGAAATGGAAGCACTGAAGACATGATCGTAAGCAGGCAGATGGAAGGAGGTGTGTATCTACATTAACCGGATAACACACATGCTCTTATTGAAGACATTAACTTGACATTGATCTTCAAAGAAATCAAACCAGTGTCAGAGACTGTGCATCTAGCCTTTCAAACCTATTCCTTCAAAAGTCAACGACACAAACATGTTTTGTGTCCATGATGTTAAGTTGGAGGTCTGAGTGTGAGCCAGGCAATGGTTTGTGATGAAGCCCCTGACCCCTGTCCTGGGGGGAGTGCAAGGGGCAGTGAGAGAGGTGCTGGGAGGGTCCCCTTGGGTCTTTCCTGACAACGATGCACAGAGCTTGCTTGTATGTCCACTCGCCCGACAGCGGTCCAGGTTTGGAGTCCAATGATCTGATGCAGAGAGACCTGTCATGAATTCTTGTACACTCTTCACATACCTCCCTGAGGACACCCTAAGGGGACACCTGGGAGGAGGCTGAACCCAGCAGTGATTGCAGAGCAGGGAGGGGCTTTGTTCCCAACTAAAGTTCTTCCTTCCCTCTGAAAGAGGGCTGTATTCACAGGGGTTTTCAGACAGGAAGCAGGCAGGGACCTGGGAAGGGCCCTGGTGGCTCTAAGACAAATGTACAGTGAGGGGGAAGCTGTTTTCCCCACATCTGGCCAGTGGTGTTTCTTTTCCACTCAGGACCCATATGGGATAATTTCTTTTCCACATGACAGCCCTTCCTATATCTGAAGACAGCTGTGTAGGAGAGAGATTCTTCAGCAAGCAGACGGCTGTCCCTCAGGAAATCAGGACTTTGCATGCAGATCTCAGGGAAATTCCACTCCCCTTCCTCCTCTGAGGGCTTCCTGTTTCACCAGAGGTTTCAAGGAAAGATGGTAGTTACCATTTGGACCTCAAGGAAATAACTCAAGGGTAAGTACCAGCCAAGGGAGAATCAGGGGGCAAATGGTTAACATCCCACTCAGAGGGAAAGTCTTCATGTTGCCTATTTCTGTGGTGTAAATGTTCTCAGCTCTGCCCCAAGCTGCCAGCGTGGAGCCACTGGATGGGTGAACCCAAACAAACACCACCCACAAACCCTGCATGTTTTCATGCCTTGCTGGTGAACAGACATTAGGCAAGGCCAAACCAGGTGACCAGGTTCTGCAGGAGCAAAGGAGTCCCTGGACCTGTGTTCAGCCCCAAACCCCTATCTCCCTGAGTCAGCTAAAGCTGAAGTTAGCCATGCAAGCTGAGCACTTTCTGTGTGCCTGGGTGGTTGGAAGGTCAGGTAGTGTCTCACTTAACCCTCATGATGACAACTGTAGTTCCCCATTCTGCAGATGAGACAACTGAGGCTCAGAGATGCAAACTCCTTGCTTAGGTGGGCTGTCAGCTCCCAGGAAGCACCTCTGCTTACCCTGCCTTCAACAGGTCCAGAAGGCGGTTAGCAAGAAGAGTGGAAGGAACAGGGGACCTTGACAGAGGAGACCCAGGCTGAGGTCCCTTCTACCACGGAACACCCTCTTCCTCCCTGCCACCCATAATCCATCTTCTCCACCCACCAGACTTTACAATTGTCCTAAAAGCAAGTATCCTGTTGACAGAAATGAAGTACCTCAAACTGTATGGAGCAGCACTGAGTGTGTGGGCGTGGCCTTCATCCTCTGGCTGCAGAGATTTCCTCCTTGGGAAGGGGCTTAGAATGGGTGCCTGGTGAGTAGAAGCTCCTCCCAGGAGTAGGGGGAGCTGCACAGATACCCAGACTTGGGGTCTCCTGAACAGCCTGCTTCTTGTTCCTTGATACCAGCCCAGAAGTGGCTGGTCAGGACATTTGCTGGATGACAGCATTTTCTGAGTCAGGACAACTTGATGGACTGAGGTGGCACTACTGGACCACCAGCTGCTGGTGCGGGGACACAGGCTGGTTCTTGTCACAGCTGCAGAGGGCTGGGCAGCAGGTAGGGTGGATCTCTTGCCACAGGGGGAGTTTCTGGCTGATGTATCTTTGCACTCCCAGTTCTTCACATGGGAAACAGCAATGAATTTCCTAAGGCTGCCTCCACAAGTCACCCCACACTGGGTGGCTTATGAAGAGCAGAAAGAGACAGCTTCTGAGGTGTGGATGTGGGCAGGGCCGACAGGCTGTGAGGGTCTACAGGAGGGACGTGTCCTGCTTCTCTCAGCTCTGGTGGGTACTGTTTGCCTTGGCTTGTGGCTGCATCACTTCAATCTCTGCCCATCTCCTCTGTGCCCATGTCTACGTTTTACAAGGATACTGGCCACTGGCTTTGGGGCCTGTCTTGGTTGTTGCAACTTTGATATCGCACTGGGGCGGGCACACAGGTAGCTTTACAACCAGGATGTTATGCACACATGGCTCAGGAGAGGGAGTTTACCTCAGGGCTCTAAGGGGAAGTCCTTCTTTGTCAGTAGCCTCTTCTAGAAGTTCCTTGAATTACTCAGTGCCTGTCTTTAAACCCCCTCCCCCTTCATGTATGTAGCTCTGTGGGTTAAGTTTGGGCCGCTAACTGCAAGATCAGAGATTCAAGCCCACCAGCTACTCCTTGGGAGAAAGACACAGCCGCCTGCTTCTGTAAAGATTTACTCTCTTTCAACATTCTTCATCTACACCTTAAGTACCATTTCGTATTTGGTCTTTCTCCCTCACTGTCCAGCTTTCTCGTATGTGTTCGTTGTAAAGACCATGGCCAGTGGGAGTGTTGGGACAGGCAGCTGGTACGTGCTGGCTTCTCCCTGACATCACCTCCCTCTTCTTTTCTCCTGACCCTCTGTTGCAGTCATCTACCCAGTAGCTGAGCTTCTAGGACACGTGGAATTGTTTTGAGGACCCATGAATCCATTTGCTGAGTTTGACCCTGGCTTGTGACACTCATTTAAAATTCTATATCCATGTTGGCTTTCCCTTATGGAAGAAAATCTAATCTGGGAGATATTTCCATAAAAACATAGGCTTCAGAGTAAAAGTGAAAACAAATAAAACTAAAGCCTATTGGAAAAATCAACAACCCCAGTCAGTGCTTGGCACGTTCTAGCTCTGCGTCATTGTCTGAAGCTACACCAGGTCCCTCTGTCTGTCTTCTTGTATCCAGCTGCATGGCAGGTGCAACTCACCCCGTTCTCCAAACATGGGGTTCTCCATGCTGGAGTGTTTCAGCCCTAGTAGTGGGATATAAGAAGACACCAGGCACTCAGGCCTGTTTTAGCTCATCCAGGTTTGCAGTGGTGCCCCCCCCCCCAACACACCCAAATATCTCCACATCCTACACACACCCCCTTACCTGTGCATCTGACATTATTTGGAAATGGGATCTTTGCAGGTGTAACTAAAGATCTGGAGGTGAGCTCATCCTAGATAACCCAGGTAACCTTCGATGCAATGGCACTACCTTTATAAGAGACGGAGAGGGGCACAGACAAGAGAGGACCAAGTGAAGATGGACCAGAGATTGGGATGGTGTGGTTGCAAGCAGGGCACAGCTGGGGTCACCAGAAGCTGGATTTCCCCCGTGAGCTTCTGGAGACGCTGTGTTCTCTGAGTCTTCAATCCCATTCCTCTGAGAGGCATAGTCTTTTGGTTTTGCTTGAAGTTTTTATTGTGAATTGAATGATTGTTTACATGGAAGAACATCTGTTTTACACTCATCCTATCATATTTAGTTTCATTGCAATCATTAAAATCCCCTCCATGCATCATCATTCAACAGTATTTGCTTCTATTCCCTCTGTTTGTTTTAATATACACAAAAACACTCAGGAATATATAATCATTTAAACCACCAAAGGGCACATTCTGCAAGCCTGCCTCCTGGCTACCAGCACACAGCCTTTCTCTTTCCATGAGTCCAGAGTCCTCAGCTGCTTTCTCTCTCCATGTCCTCCTGTCTGCCTCCATCTCTGGTGTCACTTCTTCTCTGTATAGGGTCCCACATTTCACTTGGGCTCTTTTTCCTTGGTGGTCTTAGGGTCCTCTGTTCCTGGAATGTAAATTAACTACTTCTGCCTTTTTGTTACAAAACTTCTACCTTTAAAGTTATGACCATTGCCATTAAGAGATAGCAATTACTCACTATTGAATCATAAGACTCCTATCCCCATCTCCATTCACCAGACCCGTGTGGACAAGATGAAAACTATTCAGTGGGGGTTCTACCTTCCCCTGCACACTCTGAAACTAAACTCCCTCTTGAAAACTTGTAAGCCAGTCACTTCATGCCTTTATTGATCCTCCATTTTAGGTAGGCAATGTCTAAGTTGCCCGTCCGTATCTACCCTGTGTACAGAGGGGATAGGATTGATCTTTGATGTGAAGATTCCTTCCCTCTCAGTTGGAAAGCTAGTACATCCATAAGTATAGGTCAAATTCATCACATTGTAGCAATTTACACTCGTTTCCTTTAATTTCTTTATCTTCCTAAGAGGCACATTGTTGACACTTGCTCCACCTCTGTTCTGATGACCTTTAGCATCTGTCCCTGGGCAATGCCCACCTGGCTGAACACTGCCATGAGCCATCTGCGCACACCCCTCAAGGCTACTCACATTGGGGCCATACTACGTCCCTACAAGACGACGCTATGCCTGCTCTCCTCACAACCTCAACACCTCCAGCCCATTCCATTCTTTGATGATCTGCCTCTTGTTCCACGGAGGACAGAAGCCACAAAAGAGAATTTTCATGCTCCTCAAATTCACAACCCCACCTGCATCCACACCCTAAGCACTCCTTCGCTGTGGTTCATGTGATTAATATGGTGAGCTGTTCACAAGTGTGTGCTCTTAGAGGGTGAGGAAGTAATCATCCTTCCCAGTCTGTATTTCAGAGTTCTGGCCCCCAGGGCAGCTAGAGGACTAACCTGTGGTGTTATGGAACTTTGATAAGGCAGCCCCAGACACTAATGCAAGGGCTAAAGTTAGCATCGTGACTAACGTTAACTAACTCAAGTTAACATCCAGAACTAATGTTCTGCATCTCAGGTACAAAGTGGAAGGTGCCCTCGACCTGCTTCATTCTCTGTGGGTCCCGTGAAACCCTGGATAGAAGGGCACAGTGATGGGCTGGGCCAGAAATAGGAGTTGATCACAGACGATGTAGGAAATGCCCAGGTAAGCCAATAGCCACCTCTCCAACCGTGGAGACACTCCAGTGTCTTCCTGGCCAATGTGGAAGGGCTCACATGTCTCACTTCCTGGAGCGGTGAGCACAAGGGGTCATGAGCACTGTGAAGGGACTGTGAACATCAGTCCACTGAGGGTGTGGGTGGGCGCTGGACTTGGGCCAGCGTCCACCAGGTATCTCTGTGTGACCAGCCTGGGAACATCGTTGGCCTTCCACTGGTCCAGATGAAGAGCTGAAGCATGGGTTGGGGTGGATAAAGGGAAGGCCTGGGTTCAAATTCTACTCCTATCACTGAGGAGGGAACCCAGTATCAGCCCTTATCTCTTGGTCCTACAGAATGCTGTGAGAACTGAGGCCGGCAGTTGGGGGTCCAAGGATCAGCTGACATTCTTACTGTCACCTATGGGGTTTCAGCATGCTGGTTGGGACAAATTTCAGAACTTGTTTCTGAGTACCCTATGGAACAAAAACTTGTTCTGCATGACAGGGGAGCCATGTTGTGGCCCCTGGTTCTTCAGGAGAGGAGAAATTGCAGCCCTCCTGGAGGTCAAAGGCACTCACGACCCGCATGTCCCAAGCCTTCTTGTTGGGACTGAGAGGTATAGGTATGCTCTTCAACTCATGAAGGGCCATTTTGGTCAACCCAGGCCAGGGTGCAGGTGCCAGTGGGAGCTGGTTCTCCAGCTGGGGGCACACAGGCACCAGGTGGGTTTGAGGCTGGGGGCTCAGTGATGGATGGAATGTCTCGCGTCAACCTGGGAAGGAAAGGAATAGAAGAGGGTGGTTATATGTTGGGGTTACCCAGAGGCTAGTGACTCCAGCGTAACCCAACACACACACACAGACACACAGATGCCCAATAGGCACATACACACATGTACGGGGGCTAATTTCATGCCTGGCCTGAAGCTGTAACTGGAGTCAGGGGAGACCAAAGCCTAGTCCTGTGTGAGTGGGATTGTTTACACAAGGGGCGGAGGTGGTTTAGGATTTGAGCCATCTTAATTCATAGGATTCTCTTCTTACAAGCAAGCCCTGCAGTCCTGTGAGTGATTGAAGGCTGGGCAGGTGGGTTAGAGAGGTCTTCTGGCCTGGGGTGCCTGGTGGAAGAGGCTCCCCCCTTCACTTCCCCTGGGGGTCTTGAGGCTGGGTGCTGAGGATGCTAGGAGAGAGACTTCTTACAGAAGGCAGAAGAAACAGTGCCCACCAGCACTTCCCTCCCCAGGGGTCTCCCCGTGTCAGCCCCGCAGAAGGGTGTCCCCTTTGGTTTTCTCCTGTACTTCCCCAGTGGGGGTCCCCTTGTGGGCCCTTTGGGAGCATCCTGAATAGGTGAGAGAGAGGGGTAGGGGGTGGGGTCTGGGAGGCATTTTGCCCCATTATGCCCAGGCCCGCGCGTGTTCCGGGATCTCCAGAGTTGTACTTAAGCAACTGAAGCTGGGGTGGGGGTGCGGGGCGCATCTTCTTTGGGTGATTTGCTGGCCAGCTTTGGGCTCCCCATCTGGCTAGATTCGAAGTTCAGTCTCCACCCAGCACGGGAGCTTCGACTCCCTCAGGACCTAGAAAAAGCGAGGCGGGGCATGCTGTGATTCTCTGTTGTAACCCAAACGAATCAAAGTTTGGGTCCCTCGGCACTGCTTCCTGGGGCTTGGCCAGGTGTGGGTACTTGGGGTGGAGAGGGTGGGGGGTCCGGAGAGGGGGCGCGGGGCTCAGGGCTGTCCTGGCCCGCGCGCTCTCGAAGGAAGGCTGGCCCTGCCCCTCGGCCCGCCCGTGTCCCCACCCCGCGCCCGGCGACCAGTGGGAGGCGGTGGCCGGGCCGGCAGCTCGCAGCCCGGGCTCTGATTCGCTGCAGGCGCTGGGAGCGACAGCCGCTCGGGGGCCTGCCCGCGGAGAGGAGGGAGGAAAGGGGAAAAGTGCTTGGCGCCCGGGCCAGTCCGCACTCCCGTCCCCGCGGCTGGCGCAGGACTCTAGATCGGGCGCCCACGGGAGCGGGTCGCGGGGCGGCGAGGCGGCGGGAGGAACTGCAGAGAAGCAGGAACAAGGGAGCGCCAAGGGAACCCGACAAGCTCCCGCACCCAGGCCAGCCGCCCTCCAGGACAGCCGCCTCTACAAAGGACACAGAGCCGGCACGGGCACCCCATGAGTCCCTAGAGTGCTGCGTCCTCGCCGAGTCTCTGTTCGGGCGCCCCAATCGCCCCCAGCTCCCCGTGCGCCCCCTGCGTGCCGCGGTATGGATGTCCACACCCGCTGGAAAGCGCGCAGCCCGCGCTGCCCGGGCGCCCCGCTGTCGCCGCTGCTGTTCCTGCCGATGCTGCTGCTGTGGGCGCCGCCTCCGAGCCGCGCAGGTAAGGGCTCCCGGCGTCGGGTGCAGGACACGGTGTCCGCCACCTTCCCGGGAGCGCTGTCATCCCGGGCGCCGGCGCCTTTCCGCACTGCTGGCAAAACTTATCCCCTCTGGGCTTGTGGAATGCACCGGCGCGGCTGCAAATGCCATTCGCTGGGGGCCCTGAGGGGAAGACTCGCCAACACAATGCCGGCGGTCTCCGCCGCCCCCTCCCATGCCAGTCGGCCAGTTAGGATTGTCGCGTGAGCTTGAGCAAGGGCTGCGAGTTGGAGCGACCAGGGAGGTTGTCCAAAACCCAGGACAACTTTCCAGAGACCCCTGGATTGGTGCCTCGAAGCACAGGCGCCAGCCCCAGCCCACGCAGCCCCACCGCAGAACTTCCTCTCCCCAAGTCAGGGCAAGTCGCCCCCTAGAGTTACAGCCTTTCAGTACTGGCTTGGACTCCTGGAGGGCGCTAGAGTGGGGGTGGGGGTGGGGTCACAGAGCACCCCAGCCTGGTCTTAACCTCTCCCTCTAACCTCTGGAATGTTCAGAAGGCCACCTTCTTGCAACTCTGGCATCTGAGTGTTGGTGGCACTGGGGAGTCATGGAGTGTGTTGGAGCACCCCCACATCTCCTGACTCTCTGGGAGACTGCTTCTCTCCCCGAGATAAGATATGGGGGCAAAGCTGCTGAGCTAAATCTCTGGAGTGGGAAGGATGGTTCCTTCTGCCAGGGACCTGCCCTTAGAAGGAGGTCTTCCATGCCAGCCCTCTCCTGGCTGCCATCAAAACTCTGGCTACCTCAACATCTTAATGGGAGAGCCTTGCTCTTTTGAGCATCACCTTCCAAGATTGGCTGTGGGTTGGGTCTTTTCAAACATCTGACCCAGAGGATCCCAGGTCTCTTACCCCATTGATGGATGGGGCGATGAAGGCTCAGCTAGTTTTGTCCCAAGGCCTGGAGCATGACAGGAATGGGGCCACCGCTCCATGGCAGCTAAACAACCAGACATCCCCCAGTGAGAAGCGAATACTTGCTGCCCCCTTTCTCTTTCCACTCTGTAATTGGAAGGCATTTGGAAAGAATCACTTTCCGAACGCCTCTTGCCAGTTACAATGTTTCCTGGCACAATTAGCACTGGGTGGGATGGGGAGGGTCAGCAGGAGTCCGGCTGTGGGGCAGCTCGGGGGCTTTGGGAGAAGACAGGCCTGGTCCTTATTCCTGGGCTTCCCCCAGCTTGTGTTATGGGGGTCAACTGATGGTTCTGGACAGTGGACAGTACAAATCTCTGGAAGAGAAGATGGAGTGGGCTGGGGCGAGGGCGGGGGGGGGGGGGGGGGGTGGTGGTGGCGGGGAGGAGCAGCCACCACCCTGGGCCTCCTCCTCTCTCTGTCTTGTCCCAGCTCCTCTAAGAGCTAGGGTCGGGGTGGGAGGTAGACCACAGATTTTCAGGGCCTGAGACGTTGGGTGCATAGCTCACCTTACCTCTTCTCATGCACCCTTCTCAGCTGAGCTTTTAAGTGTGGCTTCTGGAAGCAATAGTGTGTGTTGGGGTGGGTGGGGGCACAAGTAAGGGTCTGCAGAGTTGAACATTTTGCTTTTGTCAAAACACACTTGGTTCCAGCATGTGAAGATGTTCATGTTCTGGGTGGGCTCCACAAACCTCTCTTTACCACTCAGGGTGGGTCCCCATTTGACGTCACCTACAGTGAGTGGCCAGAGGGACAGTTGTCTGTCACTGGGGACACAGAGGGGCAGGGGAAGCACCTCTGCATCTCTTCATCTTGGGACTTGCCAGATGTTTTCTGAGTGGTCCCTGGACATGGCTCTTCCCCTACCTTCTCCTTGGCCAAGCGTGTGAAGGACTGAGAAGTTCCATTTCATTTGGGGCTGCTTAACATCTTGCCAGGGGAGGGAGAGTATGTGAAGTGAAACATGACCCCGATATTTGGAAATTGAGGTCATCTCCTCAGCACCTCATTGGTGGGCGCCAGTCACATGACTGCTTTTTGCAAGAATTTGTGGAAAGCCTCAGCCAAGTTCTGTGGAACTTGACAAGTATCAAATGGTTAAATTTCCTTTGACTCAACTCAATGAAGTTGGCTGGACATCCTTTTCCATCCCCTCCCATTAAAGTGCAGTCGGTGGGAGGAGGCCAGCAGTTCCTAGACCCCTAGGTCTGGCCCAGATTTCAGTGCTTGGAAGGGTTGGCGTAGGACGTTTCCCCTGGGAACTCTGACCACCCAGCAGTGGCCCTAGTAAGGCATTTCCCCCCTAAGTTCCTTCTCTGATGATGTCGCCCCAGGGGTGTTCCTGGGGCACTGGCCAGAGCCTGTCCCTTCACCCCACCCTGCAGACATTTCTGGACTTTCTCCACAGCCCCGCCCCAAAGCCTGGCTGATGCCTGCCCTCCTCATTCTGGTTCTGATTCCCCATCTCCCCCTTGCCAGGCAAGGATCGCCCATTTCGTCCTCCTATGTCCCATGAGGCGCAGACACCCACCGCTTCTCCTACAGCCTTTACTCTTTGACAGTGACTAGGGGGGTCTGGTCTGCCCCCCCCTCCCCCCCAAGGCACTGTGTTAGCTGGTTGGCTGGGTGGAGTCAGGTCCTGCAGGGTCCCCCTTCTCTGTTCTAAGGTGTTGCAAACACCCGGTGGGACTACTGGGCTGCTCGGACTCCTTTGCTGACACTTGCCTGACCTTGAGGGAAGCCCAACTTCCTGGTCTTAGCAGCTGCCTGCAGGGATCTCAGCTGAGCCTTCTGACCCCTCTCCTTCCTTTCCCTCCCTCCCTCCTTCCCTCTTCTCCCTCCCCTGCCCCCCTCTCTTCTTTCTCTTCCTCTCCTCTCCAGACTCTCCCCTCCCTTCCCTTCCCTCTCTGCCTTCCAGAGGTCCCTGCAGTCTCCTATTGAGTTTAGTACCCTCCACACCTTCACCCATCAGCAAGACCTTCCTGGCACTATAGAACTCTGGGCATGAATGGGTTGTGGTCCCTGTTTCCAGGAGTTCACAGTCCGGTGGGTGGGACAGACCTGGACACTTTCCATTCCCGTTGTGGGCCCCACATTGGAAACCACTAAGTGTCCTTTAAAACCAACTGGTAGGGGTAACTTGGCTGAAGAGATTCAGGGACTCTGCTTGGGAGAGTAAATACTCAGCATGACTTGTCCTCCCCTGTCCATCTCCTTCCTTAGTGAGCCTCTTCTTTCTGCTGCCTGTCCTTCTTCCTGTCAGGGCCTCGATACCCTGACCAGTGTCTCCAAGGCTGCTCCCCTGCGCTGAACAGACCCTCACCAATGTGGTTAAGGTGTCCCAGCCCACGGCTGCCCTTGGAGGGCCACGTGGCTGGAAGAACCAGCTTCTCTTGAGAGACAGGAAGTGCCCCCAAAGAGAACAAGCTTCTTGGAGGATGGGCAGATACTCAAGGGTCAGGTATCAGAGGGTAGGTTTCTGGATCCCTCTGTCTGCCCACCCCCCGACTTCTGCCAGTGGTTGAGGGCCCATGGAGCTGTAGAACGAGGGCCGGGGGTGGGGGTGGGGGGTGGGGGGCAGTTGCTCTGTGTTCAGTCTGCAGCTCTGCAGAAAGATTGCGGGACCTTGTAGCACTGGCTCCGCTGGGAAGTGGTCCCTGGCATGATTTTGGTCCCAGCGCTGGCCACCAGGCAGTAGGTTGTGGGAGGGCCATCCAATCCCAGGGCAGTATGGGGACCCTGGGTATCTCAGCCTCCAATAGGCCTATGGGCAGGAGGTTTGACAAGGCCAGCTTCTACCCCTCAGTTTCTCAGTTTTCCCCTCTGGGACATAGGGAGGAGTGTATCACTTGCTTTGAGGGGTGGTTGTGAAGATCAAGGCAATGCTTGTTGCCCCAAGTCGGTTGTCACCTAGTTGACACCGATTCAGGGAGATCCCACGTGTGTGCAAGAGTGGAACTGGATTCTCTGGAGCTGAGTTTTCAGAAGTAGGTCACCAGATCTTTCTTTGGCGGTACCTCTGGGTGGACTTGTAAGCACTGGATAGAGAGAGGATATTAGTGTAGCTGCTGTCGTTTGTGGAATTTTGTGAAAGCAAACTTCATGGTGGTACCGTAGTTCTCCCAAGGAGTACGCGCGCCACAAACAGCAAAGTGCTCCATGTGGCCTCTTGAGCCAAGAGTATGGAAGAGGGGTTCCAAGTGTCAGACTGTGTGAGTGTGTGTGTGCCAGTGAGAGTAAATGTGTACATAATTGTGCGAATGTGCGTGTGTGTTAGTGTGCAAATGTGAGTATGACTGAATTTATGTGTGTGTGTGTGTACTGTGTGAGTGTGTGCGTACATGCATCTTTAAGTGTGCAGGTGTGAGTGTGTGCAAGTGTGGGTGGGTGTGGACACATGAGCGGGTGCAATTGTGAGGGAGGGCACAAGTGTGTGTGTACAGCTGTATACATGTGTGTGAATGTGGACACCTGAGCGGGTGTGAGTACACAGGTGTGAGCGTGTCAGTGGGAATGAGTGTTGGTATGTGAGAGAGCCAGAACATCTGGTCATCAGTCAATGGAAGCCACATGCACAGGGCAGCACAGGCCCCTAATGGGGCATTGAGGGTCTATCAGATCTGGGTCCAACCCTGGCCCTGCCGCCCACAAGCACCCACTTTCCGATCCTCAGTCGCTCATGTGCGTAGGTGGGGTACAGTCCTGAATCGCTTCATAGGGTTGCATGTGGCAATGTCTGTGTGTGTGAGTGCTTATACGTATGTGTCGGGGTGTCATGTGTGCATATAATTTATGTGTGCTCTGTGCTTTCATGGGAGTCAGCTGGCACCCACAAAAACCCAGACCCCCTGCAAAAATACATGTGCTTACACACATGGCACATGATGATGTGCAGACATTCAGGTACACGTGGTGCCAAGAGTCCCAAAACACCTCTGCAAGCAGCTGCTGTATTTCCCTCCAGTCTGTTACCCACCACCAACACTGCAGGGGCAGTGAGGAGTGGGCATGTGGCAGGGATCCCCTGTACATGACCAAGCAGGCTGGCTCCCTCGGGGTCAGGTACCTGGGGTCACAGGAGGACAATGCTCTGTCCGACTCTGCTTCCATTTGTCACCTGGCCCAAGTGCTCCATGGAGAATGTGTGGCCCTTCTGTTGGATATACTGGAACCCTGCAGGGGGAGCCTCAGGACACAGCATGACTATGAGGGTGGGGGGCGGCCTACAGCTGGACAGCATGGCCTCAAGCCCTGGCTCCTCAGACCGCTAACATTTAGCCTGTCTATGCTCAGTTTCTCCCCTGTTTTCAGGGTGCTGAGGGAACTACTATAGGATTGTTCTGAGGGTTCCATGGACCCAGGTCACTGGAGAGTGCAATACCGAACAAACAACTTCATGTTGACTACGTGGTGATGTGGCGCTGGTGGTCATCATGCCTTCTTAGGTCAAGTAGCCTGAAGTCAACCTCCTATCAGTCTTGGCTGCAGGGACGGCTTTTCTGGAAGGTTTCCAGCCTAAGTCCTATATTAGTGGTGACGATCACCCCCTTAGGTGACTCAGAACTAAGACATGGAACCACAGTCTGACCCACTTTTCTCCAAATTTAATTATGTGGCGCTTGGGGTGGGAGCCCCGCCTGCTGGATGAGGTCTCTGCCTAGGACAGGAGGCGCCTTCTTTCTGTTTCCTCCACTTGGATTTTTAGGGGATTTCAGCCCTTTGGCTGTGGGGATTCTCGCAGTCTCTGGGATTTTAATCAATGCTACAAAGTGACACCAAATTATGGGCAAGTCACAGAAAAGCTCCCACCTTCTTTTTGAGGTTTGAAAAACTGGAGAAGGAGAGTGGGCTTTTAACATACATGGAGAATTTGAGCTGATTGTGTCCAGTCAGCCAGAGGGCTCCTAAGACAGGGACTCTGTGCTTTGTGTGACAAGCATTTATGTTCCATTTGAGGTGTGCCAGGCACGGAGGATGCACGGGTATGCAACAAGTGAGCCATCTTGCTCTAACAGAGGTGGGAGAGGGAGGACCGGTGATGTATTTCATCAAGACAGGCAAGAGCCAGGCCTATCAGCCAATCAGAGTGAGCCAGCTGGAGCACCGGCCAATCACAGTCCAGGCTGCCTTACCTCAGTGAGGACAGGGAGTCACACACTGTACACTCTGAGGTCAGCTCCTGGTGGGTTTAGAGGAAGATACGCTTGATGTTCTCCTGAATTTTGGGGTGCTCTACCTCTGGCTCCTGCTTGTGTTTACTTGGGGTCCTGCTGTGGATGTTACCCATGGAGTGTGGAATGCCTGTGACACCAGGTGGAGTGTTCTGCAGCTGAGCAAATGGAGGCTCTGCATGCGAACTAGGTCCAAGGACTCACCCTGGTGAGCAGGGTGAGTACTTTACAGTCATGTAACCCTGTAGCCCAGTACCATGGAGTCGATTCCACTGTGTAGTGACTCTGTGGTACACAGTAGAACTGCCCTCAGAACAGAAGGTTTCTGAGACAACATCTTCATGGACGCCGATATTTCTCCCACAGACCTGCTGGTAGGTTTGAACTTCGGACCTTTCGGTTAGCAGCCAAATGCTTAACCACAGCACCACCAGGGCCCTATAGTCTTGTGGTTGTGTGTTGTGTATCATCGAGTCTATTCCAACTCATAATGGACCTGTATAGGATTTGTGAGCTGAAAATCTTTGTGTGAGCAAAACAGAGTGACCGATGGACTTGAGCTTCTGACCTTGCTATTAGCAGCCCAATGTGTAACCCACTATGCCAGCAGGATGGACCCACAAAGCCACCCTTGACCATTCTGTAGTCTTGGGTCCCTGTGCTCCAGACAGTTGAATGACTTCACACAGTGATTCAGAGATAAAATGTGGAGCTCCAGCCCGACCTACTTTTCTCAACATTCAGTTGCACAGCTCTTGGTGTTGGGGGGTGGGCAGGGGGCAGCAGTGGGAACCTTGGCTTACTTTGGGCTGTGGTTGTTGTCCTTGTGTGTGGAGTAGAACTGCTTCAGTGGGCTTTCAGGCTGTGCCGTTTCAGAAGCAGACCAATAGGCTTGTCTTCTGAGGTGCCTTTGGTGGCTGAAAACTGGCTACCATCTTTCCTTCACCTGGTACATTTTCTACAATGGCTGGACAGACACTGAGACATTGTTACCATCTTTTGTTCATGTGACACATTTGTTACAATGACTGAGCCAATAATGATACATTGTTATTATCTTTCCTTCACTGGGTACATTGTTATAACAAAGGAATTGACATCCCACATGGTGAATAACTGAAGTCTATAGTTTACAACAAGAAGCCTGGTGGCGCAGTGGTTGGGTGCTCGGTTGCTAACCAAAATATTGACAGTTCATACTCACCAGCTCTTCTGTGTCTTTTGGCTGCACCCACCCTGAGAGAGCACCTCTCTTGGGTCAAGAAAGCGGGAACAGGGGGCCCAAGTTTGGGAGGAATGTGGGAGGTCCTCTACAGGCTCAGAGCTGGTGGTCCCATGTCTTGGGGCTCAGGCTGCTGCTGTGGACTGACTGATGGGGGCGGGGAGGTACAGGCTCCCTGAAGTCCATGAGTGATGACCTCCAGCCAACATGTAGGCATCATGACTGTGAAGGTGTCATCTGCTCTTGTCCCAGGAAAGCCTAGCAGGCTGCCCTCGGCTCTCCTCTCATGGGCTTGCCAGGGCATTCACAGCTGTAGAAGAGTTTCACTGCCCTCCTGGAGTGTTCTGGCACAGAGAAGGGCTGTACCCCAGACAGCAGTCCTACTTACCTATTGCAAAAGACTGCCTGGTGTGGTGTGCTCTGGGGTCAACTGGGAGCAGAAGAGACATGGGTGAAACCCAGGTCTGGCCTGATGCAGCAAGGTGGGTTCTGAGTGGCTCAGCCAGGAGTCTTGGAAGGTGTGAGCCTTCCAGAGACCTAAGATGGAGCTTGGATCCCCAGTTCTATCCAGCCTCAAGACTCAGCCAAGTAGTCAAAGGCACATTGGGGAGCCCAGGACATTACAGAGGGGAAGGTCTGTCCTCTCTCTGGCCTGTCCTGTCTTCCGGTTCAGCAGTCAATGTTGATTCACTTCTGTGACTTTTGAAAGGAAGGATCATAGGATGAGGCAATGGAGGAATGATGCCTGATGCCCAGCCCTGGTGATATTAGCTTTGGGGAGCCTGGACCCCTGGTTGCAGTGGAGTGGGGGATATGGACCACACCCACTGACACTGTTGGGAGGAGGCATCAAAATGACTGTCTATATAATTTCTGTGCAGTGTTTCAGCAGAAATGTGTGAATTGTAGAAGAACATCCTTGTAGTTAGTTATAACAGCAAAAATGTTTTCATAAACCCAGCTTATAAATATCCATGGAGTCCTGGGGTGACACTGTGGGTTAATGCACCAGACTGCAAAGCCGTTTGAACTGCAGGGTTGGCGGTTCAAGCTCACCAGTCACTCCTCAGAAACCCTATACAGGGTCGCTATGGATCGGAACCGACTTGACGGCACTTAACAACAACAACATATATATCCATATGCCTACAAGGCTAAAACTCTATGCTGACTTACATTTTGAACCTTTTAATGTGCTCTGAAGGACCCTAGTGGTACTGTGGGCTGCTAACCACAAGGTTCAAAGCTACCAGCAGAAAAAGAGGAGGATTTCTGCTCCTGCAAAGACTGGTAGTCTTAGAAACACTTCGGAACATTTCTACTGTGTTCTACAGGGCGGCTGGGGGTCAGAGTTGACGCCTTGGCAGTGGGTGGGTCAGCATTGCATTATTACCCAATTACAAGGATGTTTCAGATCACATGGTTTTGTCTGCAAGCACTGTAAGTGTGCACTGTTTTCATCGCTGTCAGTGTTTTTATAATCACCGATAGTGTCAAAGTTTCTGGTGTTTTAACTGCACGATTATGATAAATAGTATTTGAGAACAGTTATTAATAAATCTTCTGAGAATGAATTAGTAATTAAAAGAAAAGAAGGAAAAAACTTATAAAAAGGGCTTCAGCTCAGTTACTAATAATGCTGTCTCTAATAATGCAACCAAGCAATTTCTTGTTAAGAACTCATTGATATTTCTTATTAATTTAAGTAATATTACATGGAAGCAATTTACAGCTCCTTTACTACATCCTGTTGTTCTCTGATTACATGTAATTAAGGATTCTGAATGTATGGTATGGTGGGGAGCAGGCCCATGGGGAGGGCTAGCTGCTGCATGGTGCAGAGACCTGAGTTAGCTCACCTGTAAGAGGGACCTCAACGACTAAAGGAGGGGACAGTGTTTGGATGCAGAGGGCTGAAAGACAGCTCACTCCAAGACCCAGAGACGAGAACTAATGTCAGGGTAACATCACGAGAATAGGACTAGCTATTGCCGTGGTATAAAAAGCCAGTAAAGCGAAAACAAACAGATGCTGTTGAGTTGACTCCAACTCAGAGCAATCCCATGTGTGTCAGAAGTCATTGGAAAAATTGTACTCCATCGGGGTTTCAGTGGCTGGTTTTTCAGAAGAACATTGCCAGGTCTTTCTTAGGAGGCACTTCTGGATGGATTTGAGCCTCCTATCTTTTGACCTCCTACACCGCTTAAGGATGCTATTAATAATATGCAGTTATTAGATATTCATTGTTTTAGCTACTTTATGCTGTTACTATTATTCATGGTTGCTGTTATCACTGGCAGAGATGGATGGTGGTTGTGAAATAGCTTCTATAAATGGGAATGAATGCAGATCAAGCTGGTGTTTATAGGTTCAGGGGGCACAGCGAGGACTGACCATTAGTGCAAAGCGGCATGACCCAAGGCAGCCTTGTAACTAAGATGGGGAGTCCAGTGTGGGGGGCCTTCTGCAGATGATGTGGGCGGGACCCTTTCATTGCTGTTCACACTGTTCTTTCTTACTCAGTAGGAGCACAGGGGCTGATTGTGAAGGGGTTGACCCCCTGGGGAAGGGAGATGTGTTAGCCTGAGGGTTCTTACCTTCGGGTGTCACCGGGACTCAGAGGACGTGGGGTGCCCAGGGGGGTGGACCCTAGGTGTACTAGGTGGAGAGACCCCTCTCAGCCTGCCTCAGCCACCTTGCCCCAGACAGCGGGCTCGGCTGTCTCCTGCTCCCTCCCCGATGATATACTCAGAGCAGCTCGCAAATGGAGGCTTGCTGGCTTTCTTCCTTTGCAGACCCTCCTCCATGCCATGGTGCAGCCTGCTAGAACCTTCTAGAACCTTCTGAGGGAGAAGGCAGAACAGTAGAGGCAGCACAGCCTGGACCTGAGTTGAGTATCCCACCAGGGACCAACATGTCCTCACACGCCCTGCAGCGGGGCCCCTTGTAGGGGACACACCCCTCCTTCCTCTCCAGGCCAGGCCCCCTCCAATTGCAACCAGCTGCCTGGCGTGAGTGGGTGTAGAGGGCTGGGCCAGCTCAGTGTGTCTGGGAGCACATGGGGGAGTCCGTGGGGTCTATATCCCGCTTGACCCCTGGAGCCCAGGTGGATAGATGCATGACTTGTCCATCTGGCAGGAGACCCTGTGCTCAGGTGGACACCAGTTAGGGGTCAGTTTGTCTCCAGGCCCTGAGGGGTGGGGTGGGGAGCAGCTGTGCTCCAGGCTGGTTCTGGGTCCAAGGCTTTGCTGGCGTCAGATTGCTGAAATGTGAAGCAGAGAACAGAGTATAGAATTGTGGAGGGAGTAAGGGTTGCTTGGAGATTTTCCCTGGAGGCAAAGCTAAGATTTTTTGGTTGTGTTCCTTCTTCCCTTCCCTTCAGACTAACCCCTCACCTCTCAAAATAGCATTCAGTGTATGGACATAACCTGACTTTGTCCTGCCTTTTGGGACCATCCCAAGCACATGGGTGCACAGAGAGGTGGGTTTGGGTTCCCTCCAGAGGCATGACCACTTCTTCCCTTTTCTCTGGGGTCTTTGCCCCTGCAGGAGGGACTGTGAGAAGAGAAGGGGGCTGGTGCATCAGGGGTCAGTCACATGGACCTTCTGGCCCTGTTGGTGCTAGGGTTTGGGCTTCAGGAGGACGTTGTCCATCTTGGTTCTTCACCATCATCACCGACTTCCCATAGCTATGCTGTGTTCTGGGGGCTCCACCGTGTTCTGGTCAGATGGAATCTTGGGGATTAAGTCTGGAGCCCTTCACTCAGCCCTGAGTAGGATGTTTGCTTCAAGGGGCCAGCTGCCCACAGCTGAGTCATTTTTACCATTTTTGGGAAAGAGTGATAGAGAGAGGTTAACGCCAGGTAGGCGCTGCCTGTCTCCTATCAGTTAACACAGGATGGAAGACATGAACGAATCCCTGCCAGGAGGCTAAACGTTGTAAAAGATAAGGGCGGGGATGCCTTGGACAGACCCCTCTAATCAGATATTCCTTGCTTGTTAAGTTGGTATACTTTAGCCAGATCCTCTTCTGGGTCAGGGAAGCTGGACCGTGCCATGTTCCACATCTTGAAGCCATCAGTATTCCAGAAAAGAAAATCAAAGTCCCTGAGAGAATCAGAGCCCTGAGGCTAGATTGCTGAACCCACCCTTTATCCTATTAACAAATGCCAGGGATGTGTCCAAAGAGCTGATGAGTCCTCAGGCTGGCCAAGGACAAGGCCCTGAAAGTTCTTCTTTTGCTTTACCCTAAAAGTGGACCAAGAGTTCTAGAGAACTGCCAAATTCCTTAGAAATGTACTGCCAGGTAACTCATCTGCAGTACAAGTGATTCTTGGCAGTTCCCATTGTAGGCCACCTCAGTAGGCAGAATTCACAGTAAAGAATAGTAAATCAAGGCTCTAGTTCATTGTTCAGAACTCAGAACCCTCAAATGTTAAGTCCAGTGTCTGACTCAAGAACAAGTGTGGACTTGCTCCCTCTAGAGGCCAAGAGAGACAGTGCAGCCCAGCTCTACTAGTCATTGTGAACCTGTACCAGGCTTAGTGGAGGTTGCTGGTACGGTCACACTCTCGTGGTGAGATCTCAGAGAAGTCTACAGCCTTTGGAGCCTCAGTGTTGTCATGTGTAAAATGGAGCTGATGATGTCTGCCTGACAGATTTGTGGTGAGAGTCTGTGGGGGCAACTCCAGACCACCACAAAAACAGGCAAGTCTGTGTGTTTGGATCTCTGGGGTGTTGCTTAAGCTTAAGGTGTGATCGGTTAATATATGATTATTAGATTGACGTAAAGAGTTTTGTCAATTCTGAAGACATCACTCAGCCCAGAGTGTAGCTGTGTTTTGGGTGGGCTTTCTAAAGCAGGGTGGCAGATGTCAGGAGACCCGGGGACCCTCATGCATGTGGCTACCTGTGCTTTCCTGGGGGAAGGAGGAGGACTCAGAGAGAGTAACCCACACTTACCTTCCCAGGTATGATGGGTGTGATGCATCCAGAGAGGCCAGAAGAAATGGAGGATTTCCGGGGTCTCTCAGGGAATTGGTCAGGAAGTGTGGGAGAATGCGTTCTCTGGGCGTCTCCAGGCAACATGTTCCTCATGGCGGTATTGGGTTTCCTGTGTCTGAGCCTAATACGGACTCAGCTTCCCCAGCCCTCCTAGATCTTGCCTTCCCAGGTCGGTAGCCAGTTTTGCAGCAGGGCACGAGTGTCTTCACAGTGTTACATAGACAGGGGAACCCTCTTTCTGGCATCTCCAGTCCTGCTCTCATGGAGTGAGCAATCTTTGAACATCTCCTTGGAACTGGCTACTTTCTACCTGAGGCACTTTGGTCATTTATTGACTGCCACGGGTCAGAGCTGGTCCTGCCTTGTCGGCAGAGGGCACTGAGGTGATCAGTGAACAGGGACAGACCTGAGATTGGGATGTGGGCCCCGTGACTCCAGAACCTGTGTCTCTGCACTCCCACCTCCACCTGTAGCTCCACATGGTGCTCATTTCCCAGCATCCTCTTTCTCCTTAGCGCTAGTCTTCTTTCCAGCCTGGAGTCTAACCTCCCACCAAACTCCTTGTAATTCAGGATGAAGCACCCTATCCTGTAAATAACTTCCAGAAGACTTCCCCACTTTCAGTCATGTTTGGGGGATTCTTTAAACACCATCAGCTTCTGCCCACCCTCCCTTCAGCCACACCATTGCCTTCGAACTCTTGCCATGCACTCCTGGTTTCCAAGACACCCAGTAGTGATGGGTTTGTCCACGATGCCACAAGGTGCCCACCTATTGCTCTTCAGCCCTTGTTAGGGTCCCGGCACTGTGGTCATTGTACTCTCTGGGATGGTTACTCAGGAGACGGCTGTGCCATCGCTCTCTGGTGCCTGCCTCTTGGTTTCCAGGAGCTGGACCTCACTGTTCTGACTGTCACCTCATGGGAAAGCAGGGACTCTGGACAGGAGCCTTTCTCTATAAACTTTGATGGCTGGTCAATATCTTGGCAGGAAAGAAAGAAATCCTCTGAAAAGGACTAGTTTGTACTCTTCCCTGGCATTTTTAGGGTACTGCCTGGTCACATTCCTCCAATAGTACAGGTGACAAGTACAAGTCTGCACCTAAGATCTGCCCTGGCATCCGTCCTGTGCCTGACTGCCCATCTCGGGGATATGTAAAATTTATACTGAGCACGTTTTCCTCAACTGGTCTCTCACCCACTCTTACCTCTGCCTTCGTTTCCACCCTAACCTTCCCAGTACCCTGGGGAACTGTCTAGCGGGACTCTCATCCTCCCTGATCCTTAACTCAGGGCACAGAACTTCCTGTCCAAGGATGTTCGCACCTTCCCAGTGAGGACATTCTTTGGGAGGTGAGGATGATGCAAGAATCCCGTTGGAGGAGCATTCTAGGACGTTCCTCCGCCCTCTGTCCACAGGCTGGCTGCCCTTATCTCTCCTCTGATCGTGTTCCCGGCCTCAGCTTCAGCCCTAAGATGAGTGGAGACCTGGGCGACTTCCAGTTTGGGTGGGAATGAGTTCGCCTGCATGGAGCGCTCAGCCTTGGAAACTGGAGCACTGAATCTGTTGTTAATCATGCTCTTTGTTGGGCCACAAATTGTGCGCCAAAGCCTGCATTCGAAACCCAGAGCTGCTAACCTTGGAAGAACCTCGGGCTGCCCCCTTGAGCCCGCTGCTGTCGACTCTGAGTAGAACTGCCCCATATCGCTACCAAAGCTCTAAATCCTCATGGAAGCGGACAGCCTCATCTTTCTTCAGCAGAGCGGCTGGCGGGTTTGCCTTTTGGTTAGTAGCCCAAAGCCCCGTTGTTGTTGTTGTTAAGTGCCTTCGAGTTGATTCTGAATTGCAGCAACCCTGTATAGGGTTTCTGAGGAGCGACTGGTGAGCTTGAACTGTTGACCTTGCTGTTCAAACTGACCTTGCAGTCCAGCGCATTAACCTGCAGTGCTTGCTCCCCTTCAAGTCACCCTAATAAATGTTTGCAGCACACCTGCTGTGTACCCTGCCAACAGCACAAACGGAAATGAAATACAAGTGTTGCAACTGCCGAGTTTGCCCCCAACTCCTGGTGACCCAATGCACATCAGATACAAATTGTCTGGTCTTGAGCCACCCCTACGAGTAGTTGTGCCTTAGACCATTGGGACTCATAAGGTTCCTACTGCCTGATTTTGGCAAGCAGGTCACCAGGCTTTTCTTCCTCATCTATTTTAGTCTAAAAACTCTGCGGGAGACTGTTCTTCATCTCAGCAACACACAAGCCTTCACTGGTAGATATAGAGTGCATTGCTAGGCGAGTGGGATGGTCTCATCTCACCTCCAAGGCTGCAGTCTTTATGGAAGCTCACTGCCACATCATTCTCCAGACACATTCCTGGGTTTGAACCGCCAAACTTGTAGTTAGCCGTTGAGTGTTTTAACCATGCCACCAGGACTCCTTTATGTAAAAACAGCCCATCTAAATGAAACGTCAGTGAATGTACAATCTGCTGTGGTCATGACTCCAGGTTTTACTCAGAACACCCACGGGGGCACCGTGCAGCTGCTGAGAGGAGACATACTGGGGCGGGGTGGGGGGTGGGTGCACCAGGAGGTGGTCCCGGGTCCGAGACAGGCCACGGCTCTTGAGACACGCCTCTGGCTCCAGCCCTCTCCTGAAGCCCTGCCTGGTCCTACCCCATCCTCACAACCGTCACTTTGTTGCTGCCACTGTGGATCTCTATCTTGTTTGGGGTCTTTCTCATTGACCGTCCACTCTACCCAGCATGGCATCCTTCTCTAGGGACTGATCCCTCCTGACAACATGCCCAAAGTTGCAGCATGCTCAGACTATAGCCTGCGTCAACTCCAACCCATGCGGACCCGGTGTGTGCAGAAAACTGTGTTTCATTGGGTTTTCAGAAGCAGATCACCAGACCTGTCTTCCAAGGCTCCTCTGGGTGAATTAGACCTGTAGTGTAGTGGTTACGAATTGGGCTGTGAACCGCAAGGTCAGCAGTTCGAAACTCCCAGCTGTTCCGCGGGAGAAAGATGAGGCTTTCTGCTCCCGTAAAGATTTACAGCCTCGGAAACCCTGTACAGGGTCACTATGAGTTGGAACCGACTCCACGGCACATAACCACCACCATCAGGTGTAGTGGAGTCCTGGCGTGGTGCTGTGGGCTAATGCGTCAGATTGTAAAGTCGTTTGAACTGCAAGGTCAGCAGCTCAAGCTCACTGGCTGCTCCTTGGAAACCCTGTACAGTGTTGCTATGGGTGGGAATCAACTTGACGGCACTTAACAACAACAACAACAACAACACCTGGTGTGGTACTGTAGCATAAGCATTGGACTGCAAACCATAAGGTCAGTGGTTCAAACCTACCAGCTGCTCCTCGGAAACCCTATATAGGGTTACTATGGGTTGGAACGACTCAATGGCACTTAACAACAACAACTACAGCCTGATGTGGCACTGAAGGATCAGCTCTGGACTGCTAACCACAAGGTTGGCTGTTCAAACCCACCAGTTGCCCCTCGGAAACCCTATACAGGGTCACTAAGAGTTGGAACCGACTCAAGGGCATGGAGCAGCAACATTATCCTTTCAGTTAGCAGCTCCGGGAGTCTCAGACGTGGGTGGATTCCGCATTCACTTAAAGTACCTGATGACGCAATGGGTTAATCATTGGTCTGCTAACTGCAAGGTTGATGGTTCAAACCTACCAGCCACTCCCTGGGAGACAGATGAGGCTTTCTGCTCACGTACACACTGACAGTTTTGGGAAAGCCATGGAACAGCTCGACTCTGTCTGTAGGGTAACAGTGAATTCAGAATTGACTCAGCAACCATGGGTATGGGTTCATTGTTGGACATTTGGATTGTTCTCAAATTTTCAGTATTGTAAGTAATCTTACACCAACAAAATCACGCCCCCACCTGAGGTGTTCCCACCTCTGGCTCTAGAGTCATCCATGGACCATGTTAGAAGAGGAAGCAAAGGAACCACCTCGGGTTCTAGAGTCATCCATGGGCCATGTTAGAGGAGACAGCAGAGGTCCCACCTCAGGTTCTAGAGTCATCCATGGACCATGTTAGATGAGGAAGCAAAGGTCTCACCTCAGGTTCTAGAGTCATCCACGGACCATGTTAGAAGAGGAAGCAGAGGTCCTACCTTGGGTTCCAGAGTCAATCATGGGCCACGTTAGAGGAGGCAGCAGAGGTCCCACCTCGGGTTCCAGAATCATCCATGGACCATGTTAGAGGAGGAAGCAGAGTTCCCACATTGGGAGATGGAATGGGAAGCAGAAGTCTACCATGTGAACAGTTCGATGAGGGCCAGAGGGTGTAGCAGTTGCATTTAAAGTGTGACTTCATGTCAGCTGGGAGAGGAAGACTTAGTCATTGAATTGGGTGAGAATCCCGAAGAAGCCATCTGGAAAACAGAGGTTGGATCTCTGCCTTCCTTTTGGACCAAAACACATTCCAGATGCATCCAAGATTTGAACTTCGAAAATGAAACCATAAAACTACTAGAAGAAAACATAGCAGACTGGGTTTTACAATCTGAAGATGGGAAGCCTGTTCTAAATATGGCAAACCCCAGAAGCTACAAAAGAAAACACTGAAGTTAGTAAAAGTCAAGATATTCTGCATGGTCCAAACAAAATATGACCCACCCTGGTAAGAAAAGTATTCATAAAATACATAACAGAAAGGAGACTAGATATGCTTATCATATGCAAAGAATTTATGCAAATCCACTGAAAAAGGACAGCCAACAAATGTAGAAGGGACAAAGGGCCTGGATACCGCTTAGGAAAAAAATGACAAATGACTTGTATGGGTGTGAGAAGATGTTTAATCTTAATCACGAGAAAGGGATGCTGATCAAATCCCAGGGAGAACCGTTTCTCACCTCCTCAGGTGGGCAAGCAACAAATGCTTGTGGTGGACCGTAGTGCCTCACTGGGGAGTGTGGGGGAAGGCCCTCTGCAGTGTGTTCTAGAGTGTTATACAGCATGTCCTCTCAGACCCTGCAAGTCCACTTTGTGGACTGTTTCCTATCGATACACTCACACGTGTGTCAAGAGAATCATATGCAAGGACAATTTCTGTCTAGAAGAGCAAAAGAGGAGGCCATGTGGAGAAATTACCGTACCTCCATAGAATAGAGTCAGTGCAGCACTTAAAAGAATGTGGGAGCAGAACCCCCAAAATTCATGAAGAAAAGCGAAGAACGTTTCTCATTGTGCAAACCCAAGATGATGAGAAGAAGCCCTGTCCATCCAGGCTCACTGATGTCCAGGTTATGTGGAAGGACTCCACTTGCTTCTCCCTGGCATCTTTCCATCATGCACATGCGTCATTCAGGCAGGCAGCTTGGTAGGAGGGAGGTCAGGTAGGCAGGAAGGCAGGTCTGCAGAAGACAAAGCTAAAGTGAAGGGTGGGTCAGCTGGTCTGGAGTTGGAATGACCAAGTCCACTGGAAAAGCGTGTGGTTTTCAGTAAATACAGGAATAAAACAGGACCACCCCCTCTAAGACTGAAACTCAAAGGGAACACATGAGCAGGTATGTAAGTTTGCTGGCATCACATTTGTCTACTGGTGAGTGGAAGAGGGGGAAAGGCAGCAATGAAGAAATTGGCTGAATTCAACCACGTTCCATAGACTCCTATTGACCTGGAGATGAGAGAGCAAAGAGGAAGAGCTGGTTGGTCCAAAGTGTGGTGAAACCTGGAGACTCCTGGGCCCATGGACAAGGACCTATCCATGGAGGGGTAGAGCTAAGAGTGAAGCACCCAGCTGATAAGAAGTGAGGGGAGAGGCAAAAGAACACCCAAACTTGCAAATAGTACCTATCTGACCTAGTCTCAATGGCTTGATAATCAGAACTCGACTAGAGAAAGATAAAATAGAAAACAATGTTTGATAAAGGAAATGAGTATAAATTGCTACAGTTTGATGAACTTGACCTTACTTATGGATGTAGCAGCAAAAGTGCAAAATACCAACAGAGAGGGGAGGAGTCTTCACATCAAGTATCAATGCTATCCCTTCTGTATACAGAGTAGATAGGGATGGGCAACTTAAACATTGGCTACCTAAAATGAGGGAGTGATAAAGGCACAAAGTGACTGGCTTACAAGCTGTCAAGAGGGAATTAAATTTAAGAGTGTGTGGGGGAAGATAGAGTCCCCACTGAATAGTTTTCATCTTGTCTAGATGGGTCTGGTAAAAAGAGATGGGGATAAGATTCTTATGATTCAATAGTGAGTAATTGTTATCATGACTAATTGCAACTGTCACAATTGTAAAGGTAGAAGTTTTGTAACAAAAACGGGGCAGTAGTTAATCTTACAGTCCAGAAACAGAGGACCCTAGGACCATCAAGGGAGGAGAGCACAAGCGGAATGTGAGACCTTATCCAGAGAAGCAGCAAAGCCAGAGATGGAGGCAGAGATGGGGATGTGGAGAGAGGGAGCAGCTGAGGACTCTAGATTCATGGAAAGAGAGGGACTGAGAGCTGGTGGCCAGGAGGCAGACTTGCAGAATGTGCTCTTTGGTGGTGTCAATTATTATATATGCCTGAGTGTTTAAAAATAAAAATAAAAATAAAAAAAGAGCTAAAATAAATAGAAATACTGTTAACTGATGGTCCATGGAGGGGATTGTAATCATTGTAATGTAACAAAGTATATGATTTTTTAAATGTAAAACTGATGGTCTGCCCTGTAAATGTTCACTCAATTCACAATAAAAACTTTAAAAAACCAAACACAAAAAACAGAACCAAAGGAAGACTGGCAAGGAAGGAGCTGCAGGATTGGGTGAGCATCATTCAGGGATCAGCAAAGTGCTTTGAAAAGAAAAACCTGAAGTTAGAGATTTTCAGAACTGAAATG
Organism: Chrysochloris asiatica; assembly: GCF_000296735.1. Taxonomy (NCBI): domain Eukaryota; kingdom Metazoa; phylum Chordata; class Mammalia; order Afrosoricida; family Chrysochloridae; genus Chrysochloris; species Chrysochloris asiatica. The sequence goes on along the minus strand of NW_006408574.1, from coordinate 3,518,195 downwards.
GCCCTCAATGGCCTCCCTTTATCAAAGGAACTGAGACTGGTACCCACCTCACCTAGCATCAGGAAGCCAGCCAGAGCCTGGTCTCTGGGCTCAGCCTGGGCTTTGGAGAATGGGTTTCAGCCTCAGGTGTATGGCTGTAGGAAGAGGTGTTCCTCCCCGAGACTCTCTGAGCCGTGTTGGTGTAAGGCAGATTCCAGGCACTTGTCCTCAGAGGCACACACCAGCCGGACACTGTCTGCTCTCAGGAATGGTTAAACACCTGGCAGGACACCTTGCTCATCAGGTAGAATATCCCGACTGTCAGAGATGACACCTTGCCAACCAGGCACAGTGACTTGCTGCTTTCTAATGCTTTTCGGGGGAGCGATGTGAACTGAAAGCTCTCACACCTTGTGTCTCATGTGTGCAGGCAGCCCTCTGACTGCTCTGTGGACACTGGACTCCAGTGTGGCCTCTCGGAACGGGCAGCAGGGTCTTTCCAGGGGTCCTAGGGAAGAACGGGAGGGTGGATCATGTCTGACGCAGCGGAAGACAGGGGGAGGTTCTGCTTGGTGGTGCTGACCCTCGGAAGTCCAGAGTGTGACCTCCACATCCCTGGGAACCCTCTCACTGACGCCATATCATCTCCTTAGGTCCCTGGCCGGGGCCAGGGCACAGTCTTCCGAGGTCCTTCTGATCATCAGATGCCATCTCCAGCTTTGTCCCTTCCCAGGGTTCCTGCCTAGCCCCCTCACCAACTGATTCAGGTGACTCTGCTCAGAGGCATCCACAGTATCAAGAAACCTAAAAAAGTACACTTTATGTTTTAGACCAGTTTTAGGTTAACAGAAAAAAAAAATGTGCGGAAAGCACAGAGTCCCTGTGTACCCTGTCATATTCCATCTCCCTCCCGTCATACACACTGTCTTGAGGGGTCTCTGTTACAAGGGGTGGGCTGCGTTGGTGCATGATATCCATTGAAGTCCAGAGTTTGCATGAGGTTGGCTCCTTTGTTGTCCTGTCCTATGGGTTTGCACAAGTGCATCACATCTTGTGGCCACCATGACAGTCTTGTGCCCTCCCTGCTTACCCCCACCCTCCTCCCCCTGATCCCTGGGCAACCACCGCTCTGTTACTGTCTCTATAGCTTTCCTTGTCCCAGAAGACCCTCAAGTTGGAATCCTGTAGACTGGGGCCTTTTCTGACTGGCTTCTTTCATGTGGTGATATCCTTTGATGACTTCCCTGGATGTGTTTTTGTGCCAATGACAACTCATTTCTTTATTATCACTTAATAATATTCCCATTGCACAGATGTACCACAATTTGTTAATCCATTCACCTGTTGAAAGACATCTTGGTTGTTTCCTAGTTTTAGTTATTATGAATAGAGCATCTATAAATACAACTGTGTAGCTTTTGATGTGGATATACACTTTCAACTCACCTCAGTAAACACGTATTACCAGTCTAATTGGAGGAAAGATTGAAGTTGACAAGGATTCTATTTTACTTGGATCCACAATCAACACTCATGGAAGCAGCAGTCAAGAAATCAACCCAGTATTGCCGTGTGCAAATCTGCTGCACAAGACCTCTTTAAAGTGTTAAAAAGCAAAGATGTCACTTGGAGGACTAAGGTGCACCTGACTCAAGCCATGGCATTTTCAGTAGCCTCATATGCATGTGAAAGTTGGACAATGAATAAGGAAGATGGTAGAAGAACTGATGAATTTGAGTTCTGGTGTTGGAGGAGAATATTGAAAGTGCCATGGGCTGCCTGAAGAACGAACAGATCTGTGTTGGAAGAAGTGTGACTGGGATGCTCCTTAGAAGTGAGGATAGTCAGACTTCATCTCATGCTAATATGGACATATTGTCAGGAGGACCAGTCCCTGGAGAAGGAGTTCATGCTTGAACTCCATGGCCAGCCTTGGTTCAGCTTTGTCAGAAACAGCCTGCTTGTCTTCTAAAGTGGCTGCACCATTTGCATCTCCACCAGCAGCGAATGCTGTTTCTCCTCCCTCTACCAGCATTTTCAGTTATGTGCCTTTGAGGGTCCCTCCTCTGGAGAATGTCCGATGCCAACAGCCAAGGGAGGCAGTGACCACCACCTGGCCTCAGGATGACTGTGAAGGGTTGAGGAACAATGAAAGTCCCTCTGTTCAAGAAAAAAAGCTGAAATCCCTGCTCTTTTCCTAAGGCCCTTTTGTCCTGTTTCCAGAAGCCCATGTTGGAACATGGCCACCATGATTCCCAGGAGAGGGACCTGAGCAATTCTGTCTTGTTGGAAGGTAGAGCCAGGAGGGAGTGAGGTAAAGAGTCAAGAATCATTCACTCACTTTATTATCTGATGGTGTTATGATCATGGTGGCAGATGCTGGAAACAAAAGAATAGCTAAGGTTTCCACCCTAAGCCTCACAGACTGTTGGGATCAAACGATTGCAAAAGTACGTGATGGATTTGTTAGCTGAGTCATGTGGAATTGCTAGGTCATGGGCCCCAAATGGTCAAGTATTCACTATTTTATCTGGTTCAATTTAATACAATAAGATTAAATACTGAGGAGAGTCCTTAATCCATCTTGAGGGTTTAGGAAATCTTTCTCAGAGGTCAAATGTAAGCTGAGTTGGATGATGAGTAGGGATTGACCAGGAGTGGGAGTGAAGGGATAGAAGATTCCAAGCTGGGGGAACAGGATGTGCTATTATGCTCGGAGATCTTGGCTTCTCAGGGAGCATTTAGTGTGTCTGGATCATAGCATGAGTCACGGGTGGCTGGGAAACAGGAAAGCGAGAGTGGAAGAGAGGAGATTTTGGGTACCTTTAATCCATTTTAAATTGGCAAAGGTGTTTACCATCTTCATCTACTTATCTATGCCATCCATCTACCTACTCATCCATCCATCTGCCAACCCATCCATTCACCCACCCACATTCCTGTCTGCCTATCCATCCAAATCATAGATCCACCCACCCATTCATCCTCCAACCAACTGTAAAATCAGCCAGCCATCCACACACCCATCCATCTAAATCATATATCATTTGATGCATCCATCTATCCATTTATTCATCCTACCAACCAAAAAAACCAGTAATTCACTTACATGTCCATCCATCCAAATCATAAATTCATCGAAACACCCATCCATCCATCCATCCATCCACCCATTCACCCATCCACCCAACATTCATTCATCCACCCATCCACCCATCCATCCACCCATCCACCCAACATTCATTCATCCATCATTCCATCCAACCATCCACCCACCCATCTGTCTATCCATCCATCCCCACCCACCCACCACCCATCCATCCACCCATCCACCCAACATCCATCCATCCATCCACCAATCCACCCAACATCCATCCATCCATCCATCCATCCACCCATACACCCAACCAT
>NW_006408574.1:3479321-3514646 GCF_000296735.1 Chrysochloris asiatica | reverse complement strand
ATCTATCATCCATCCATCCATTCCCTCCACTGATTCATTCATTTTTCATCACCATGCTCTCTACCACACCACTTTGCATTATGGCTTTATATTAGGATAACTTATGACCACCTCAAAGATCCCTGGTGGTGCGGTAATTTAAGCATTGGACTACTAACTACAAGGTCAGCAGTTCAAACCCACAAGCCACTCCTTGGGAGAAAGATGAGCGATCTGCTACTGAACAGATTTATAGTCTCAGAAGGCCTAGGGAGCATTTCTACCCTGTCCTGTGGGTCACTGTGACTTGGGATTGACATGACAATAGTGGGTCATGGCTACCTCAGATGTCTGCTGTCAACACCAGATTGCTTGAGGCAACGAATGGTGGATTCACTGCAGTTTCTGTAGAGTTTAGCAGAGTACCAGGTGTGCTTTGATTCTTAAATTCTCTTAGTTTGTTGGCTTCAGCTGAGGAGACAAGATAAGTCCAGTTGCAACAGCAGAGCAGGCAGAAGAGCAAATGATAATGAGGTGCTGATTGCTTAGCAGTTAAGAGAGGAGGAACCCCTGGCTCTGGAGGAGGAGCTGGGGATTGTAGATCACTGGGGGCTGTCAGGCCAGGTAGGATTTAGACAGGTGAGGAGAAACAAAGAAAGTGTGTGCCAATTGGCAGCAACACATGAGGTGAACTCCATCTCAGGAACTGGACATATACCAGGGTATCTGGTTGTAGATATAGAGATTATAGTAATTCTCCAAATGTTTTTTGTTACCTTTTCTTGACTGGAAAAACACAGCACACTCATTACAACAAATTTGAAAAATGTCAAAATGGTCTTTTCTTTCCTTTTGTTCACATTTTATCTTTCTCATGGTTGAGCTCATGTGTAGAAACAACATGTGTCCTGCCTTTAACCATGACACTTCCCAGTAAATACCTCAATGGCTGCCTGGCATTCCACCGGGCCCTCGCACTTACAGTTTACTGAACTGTCCCTCTGATGTTAGGCTGGGTTGTTTCCAATTGTTTGCTGTTATAAATAATACTTGAGCGAGTGTCTTTCTGGTGAATCCTTTCTGTCTCTCTGGTTATTTCCTTAGGGTAGATTCTTAGACGTTGAATCACTGCATCAAAGCTTAGGCACATTTAAAAACCCTTTTAATATTGCAGAATTACATTTCAAACAACCATGGGCAAAAAGGATCCGATCTTAGTCAAGATTGTCGTCAGACGCTGAATCCAGGTGGTCCCCATGAGAGAGTTCTGGGGCTCCTGACTTGATTATAAACCATGCGCTCTCCACTTTCTGCTTCTGATGGTGACCTTATTTGGCATTTACTGGGCCTGTGAAATGTCACAAGGGCTTTTATCGGACACCCAATTTCCTCATCTGAAGAATGGGCCAACTATGTCTATTCCATGGGGTTATCATGAAGAGTTAAATCATTAATAACATTAGGAGCTTATGTCTTCTCAGAGCTTTACATTCCTCCTGCCATTCTGTCAGAAAACCTCAGGGAATCGTTCAGAACCTACTGATCCAGAAGATGCTGAACATCTTCCTTGCCCTTCCCTCTCTCTGCTTGGTAATGCATTTGCTGAGTCCTTACTGTGGTCAGACCAGAAGAGAAGACCAGAAGTGAGTGATATCAGGGCTTTCTCCCCCACTAAAGTCACATCAAAAGAATGTGCTTAGGGTCTACATTTGAGCCACTGTCTGGAAGTACAACAACAAAGGAAGGTGTCTGGTTTGGAGTGAGGGTGGAGTAGGAAGCAAAGACCTGTGTTTGCCTTTGGTTGCTGCAGGATGGAACCTTGTTGAAGGGCATCCCAGCAGTGAAGATGGGCTCAGTTATCACACACACACACACTCTGCTTCAACCATTGCCTGATTCCGGAACTGGTCCTCCAGGGCAGCGCTTGGGACTTGACTTCATCAACTGAGCTAACCCGCCTTGTGTGGGAACTGCCTGGGATTGCCTTTGTGACTCAGGGGTGAGGACATTGTAATTAGATTCTCTCTTCGGCCACCAATCGCTGTTGCATCTTTGGGGGAAGCGTAGATAGTCTTTGTCCAACTGTGTGTTCTCATAGTGTCCACGTAGCTGGCTCTGAGTCACTATTTGGAGTGTTTTTGAGAACTTTCAGAGTGCAGTAATTGAAAATTGTCTCCCAGTTCTGAGGGAAGTCATATAAAATGTAAATATTCCACCAAAGGTCAGAGTGGCCCAGAGCAGTGTTCCTCAACTTGTGTCTGAGTAAATGTTGGAAGCACAGAGTCTATGGGTCCAAGAGAGCTCCATGGGGTCAGTCTGCAGCTGGTGCTCTGTACAACGAACTGGACATTTTGGAGGGACTTGAAGGGGCTGATTGGACAGATGGTGGCTTTAATTTGCCACAGGAAACTCATTCCTTTTAACTGTAGCTATCAGATTGTTTGCTGGGAAGCATTTAATAAGTGTTCAACCACCTCCAGTGGCCAAGTTCTTTTTGCTTCAGAAATTGTCTTTTGAAATGTGAATTTAAAGCAAACAGCAGCTGATGCCAGTGCCGGGGAGGGCAAACCACAGGCCAGCAGTCCATTTGCCTTTTGTCCACTTTTCAGTCTGAAAGGTCAAGGGTGAGCTGGAATCAGGCCTTGCTGAGGGCCCTGTGTGCACAGCGGGTGAGGGGTGGCCTGCTCAAATGTCAGCTTCCTGTGAGATGTAGGCATTCCTGAGAAACACAGGCAGACACAGTCCTGCTTTATAATGGCCAGTTCAAAACTGCCCATCATCAGACAAAGACCCAAAGGACTGTAACTGCCCTGCTGTTCGAGGTAGGCATAGACAGAAGACTGTTGTTGTTACATGCTGTTGAGTTGGTTCCGACTCATAACGACCCTGTATAGGGTTTCTGAGGAGCAGCTGGTGAGCTTGAACCGCTGGCCTTGCAGTTCAAACTGACCTTAAAGTCCAGCACATTGACACCTCTGCTCCTGCAGAGCCTCAGCAGGACTGGAGGACTTAAATAATGTTACTTCCTGCTGGATACTAACTGGCATTTAATATTCTGGTAACTTTTTACTATAAAAGCAATATACACCCATCATGAAAATGTTAAAGAGGACCTCAAAAGTGTCAGGAAGAAGATGAAAAATGAACGGTAGTTCCTTACTTGTTTAAACCATGATGCTGAGGAGGAGGAGGGTTTTTATTGAGTGCAGCCAATTACATTCCTAAATGAATATTTTGTTGTAATTACTTTCCAGTATTTGGTCCATGCCTGTATTTATAAAATTGGGATTATTTGAAATATTACAATAGTTTAAGACATAAAATATGATGTACAAATACCAACCACAAGATAGGAATCGAAGGGGACTTGATGAATGATAAAGACATCCATGTCGGTCTACAAACAAATACTCTCCCTCCTAGCATCAACACCTCCTAGTCAACAATGTATCCGCTGAGCTCGTGACCAGTCCAGTAAGGTAAGAAAGAGAAATAAAAGATATATAATCAGAAAGGAAGAAGCAAAATGTCTTTATTTGCAGACCACACAAGTTGGCTATATATATATTTTAAAAAGTCTAAGAAATGTACAGAAACTCTTTTAGAACTAGTAAGTACATTTAGCATAGCGACAGAGAGCCAATTGCATTTCTACAATGAAACAACCAATTGTGGTACAGCCTACAATGGAATATCACGTAGCAATGAAAATAACAAACTAGTACTGTAGGAAATGATGTGGATACAAAAGCATCGTGCTAAGGGCTATAAGACTATCTGGCATGATCCCATTTACATGGTATTTAAGAAAAGACATAATTGCAGGGTCAGGAAACAGATCAGTGGTTGCCAGGGGCCAGGACATGGGACCTGAGGGAGCTTTCCAAGGTGATGGAAATGTTTTATATATTGATTGTGGTGGTTGGGACATTGGGTTTCTTTCAAAGGACTTGGTGTTGTACAGAATGTTGAAGGAACATCGGTGATTAAGTATTTGCACTGATTGCTAATTTGGTATTAGAGGTTAATTTTCACATGTAGATGCTGGCTGTCAGTGATTTTTCTTAAAAAGACTTTTGGTTCCAAGGGTCAAATTGTGCCTTAAGGAGGGGTCAATTTAGACTTCCATCTGTATTGAACGAGGTTGTCTGCATATTTACCTCCTTGCCAAATTTCGGTGCATAAATAGATACCTATACGTGTATATTTGCCAGTTTGAAAGGAGACCATGGAGTCTCTTTTGACTTGAGTTTATTTGCTTATCATTGACATTGAACATTATTTATGTGTTTGACTCCCACTTACTTTTCAGTTGCAAGAGTTTTTATCTGATGTTTTTGATCATATAATAATTCTGCGATAAATATCTCTCCTAACTTCTTTGCTTTTTGTGTGGTTGTGTGTTGCTGAATAACAGCCACCCCGTAACTCAGAGCTTTGAAACAACAGCATCTTTTATGCTACATGTGCTGCGTTTTGGGTAGACATAGCAAGGACAGCCTGCAGGTGGGGTGGTGGATGCGGTCTGGTGAATCCCCTTCCAAGATGGTTTTCCTGCATGTTTGGTTAGTTAGTAATGACTTGTCTGAGGCTCTGGATTTCTGGACACATGGGACTCTCCAAGACGCTGCTTGGGCTTCCTCACAGCATGGCATCTGGGGTCCAAAAGAGAATCAGCCAAGAGACACAAGAAATTGAACCTACCGTATTTTTTCTTAAGGCCTGGGCCCTCAATTAGGCCAGACCCCTCATCTCACAGTGTATTGTTAAGAACCCACTTGCGTATGCAGGGATGGTTCAAGATTAGAACAGCAATCCATCACATAAATAAAACACAGGGGGAAAAAAATCACATGATAGTATCAATTGATATAGAAAAGCCATTTGCCAAAATCCATCCCTCATTTCTGATAAAACACTCAACACAACAGGAATAGACAAGAAATTCTTCAACATCATTAAGGGCATAGATACAAAATCAACAGCCAACATTGCGTTCAATGGTGAGAAACTGAAGCCATTTCCCTTGTGAACAGCAACCAACAAGGATGGCCTTTATCACCACTCCTATACAGTATTGTTTTGGAAGTCTTAGCCAGAGCTAAAAGGCAAGAAAGGAAAAGTAAAGGCATCCAAATTGGCAAAGAAGAAGTAAAACTCTCTCGATTTGCAGATGATGTGATCCTTCCTATACTTAGAAAATCCCAAAGACTCAGCAAGAAAATCATTGGAACTCATTAATATTAATATTGGCAAAGTGGGAAGGTAGATAGCATCAACATATTTAAATTAGTTGGATTCCTTTAAGCTAATTGTTGTTGTTAAGGGCCCTCGACTTGGTTCTGACACATAGCGACTCTGTATAGGGTTTCCGAGGAGTGGCTGGTGAATTTGAACCACTGACCTTGCAGTTAGCAGTCCCATGTGCAACGCACTATGCTACCCGAACTAATGCTATTGTTGTTATGTGTCGTCAAATCAATTCCAGCTATTGGGTTCCAACTGTATAGGGTTCTGAGGTGCTTTTGAACCACCAAGTTTGCAATTCATACCGACCTTGTGATTAAGTGCTCTATTCTATAGCACCACACCAGGACTCCATTACACTAATTGTTGTTGTTGTTGTTAGGTGCCATCAAGTCAGTACTGACTTATAGCAACCTTATGCACAGCAGAACGAAACACTGCCCGATCCTGGGCCAGCCTCACTACTGTTGCCATGCTTGAGTCCATCGATGCTGCTACCTAGCCAATCCATCTCATCAGAGGTCTTCCTCATTAAGAGATCAGGAAAACAATTTAGGCATCCCCAAAATGAAATATTTGGGAATGAATCAAACTAGAGAAACACAAGACAAGACCTATACAAAGAAACCTACAAAACACCACTACAAGAAACAGAAAAAGACCTACAGAAATGAAGGACTATACCTTGCTGTGGATAGGAAGACTTAGCATTGTGAAAATGTCAACACTCCCCAAAGCAATCTATAGACACAGTGCAATCCCAATCCAGATTCCACCATGATTCTTTAAAGAGATGGAAAAACTAACCACTAACTTTATATGGAAAGAAAAGAGACCTCGGATAAGCAAAGCATTATTAAAAAAGAAGAACCAAGTCGGAGGCCTGTCAACTTCTGGATTCCAAAACCTACTACACAGCCATAGTAGTCCAAACAGCCTGGAACTGGTACAATGAAAGACACATAGATCAATGAAACAGAATTGAGAACCCAGAAGCAAATCCATTAACCTATGATCAGTTAATCTTTGACAAAAGGCCAAAATGCATTAAATGAGAAAGAGACAGTCTCTTCAACAAATGGTGCTGTCGCACCGGAAATCCATTAGCAAAAAAACTGAAGCAAGACCCATGTCTCTCATGAACTCAATGTGGAGTAAAGACCTAAATGTAAAGGCTTGTTGTTGTTAAGTGCTGTTGAGATGGTTCCGACCCATAGCGACCCTGTACTGGGTTTCCAAGGAATGGCTGGTGAATTTGAACTGCCAACCTTGTGGTTCAAATCGACCTTGCTGTCCAGTGCTTTATCTTACAGCACCACACCAGGACTCTAATTATAAAAATCATCAATGAAAAAATAGCCACAAACCTAGAGGCTCTGATAAATGGCGTACACTATCAAATATAACCAAAAACACACAAACTGCAGAAGACAAACTACATGACTGGGACCTCCTAATAATTAGACACTTAGGTGCATCAAAAGATTTCACCAAAAGTGTAAACCAGAAAAGTCACAGACTAAGAAAAAATGTTTGGCAATGACATCACACAAAGAACTACTTTCTAAAATTTATAGAACCCTTCAATGCCTCAATGTGAAGACAAATAATCCAATTAAAAAATGTGCAGAGGACTTGAATAGACACTTCACCAAAGTAAACATTTAGGCATTAACAAACAGGAAGAAATGCTCACGATCACTAGCCATTGTTGTTGTTAAATACCGTGGAGTCGGTTCTGACTCATGGTGACCCTGCACAGGGTTTCCAAGGCTGCAAATCTTTACGGGAGCAGAAAGCCTCATCTTTCTCCCGCGGAACAGCTGGTAGTTTCGAACTGCTGACCTTGAGGTTGGCAGCCCAACTCATAACCACTATGCTACCAGAGCTCCTTTGCTGCTGTTATGTGCCGTCGAGTCGGTTCCGACCCATAATGACCCTATATCGTGTTTCCGAGGAGCAGCTGGTGAGCTTGAACCACCAACCTTGCAGTTCAAACAGCTTTTCAGTCTGGCGCATTAACCCACAGTGCCGGACTAGGACTCCAGAGCTCCTTTAGAGAGATGCAAATCAAAACAACAATGAGACACCATCTTCCTCCAGCCTTAATTGTTGTTGTTAAGTGCTGTGGAGTTGGTTCTGATTGACTTAGCGCTACCCTATGTACAACAGAATGAAACACCACTAGGCCCTGCACACCCTCACAACTGTTGTGGTGTTTGAGCCCATTGCCAATCCATCTCGCTGGGGGTCTCCCTCTTTTTCTCTGACCCTCCACTTTACCAACCATAATGTCCTTCTCCAAGGACTGGTTCCTCCTGACAACATGTCCAAAGTACGAGAGATAAAGTCTGGCCATCTTGACTTCTAAGGAGCATTCTGAGTATCCTACTTCCAACACAGATCTGTTTGTTCTTTTAGCAGTCTGTGATACTTTTAATATTCTCCTCCAACACCATAACTCAAATGCATCAATTCTTCTATGGTCTTCCTTATTCATTGCCCAACTTTCACATTCATATGAGGTTATTGAAAATACCTCATATGCATGTACTTCGGTACAGCACACCGTAGTCCTCAAACTAACGTTGGTGCTCGTGAGTACTTTAAAGAGGTTGTGAGTGGAAAGTTTGCCTAATGCAATTTATTTCTTGACTTCTGCTTCCATTCATGTTGGTGGTGGATCCAAGCAAATGGAAGAGCTCCCTCCTCAAAGTAGAGTTGACCAGAATTAATAGCAAAGTTCGAGACTGGGTCCTTCCTACACTGCTGGTGGAATTGTAAAATAAATAGTGCTGCCATTGTGGTAAATGGTATTTTTGCCTCAAAATGTTGGAAACAGAAATAGCTTATGACCCAGCAATCTCTTTTCTTGGTATATATCCTCAAGAATTAAGAGCCATGACACGAATAGATATATACATATGCATACTCAATGCAATAGCAACAAGTAAAAACATGTTCAGTGCATCACAATAGCAAAAAGAAGGCGATACGCTAAATGTCATCAACAGAAGAATGGTTAAACACTGTGTGTATGTACACTGTGTGTATGTACACTGTGTGTATGTACACTGTGTGTATGTACCACACAATGTTGAAGAACACTGATGAATCTGCTAAACACCTCACAACATGGATGAACCTGGAGGACATTATGCCGAGTAAAATTAGTCATCACAAAAGGACAAATATTGTAGGAGACCACAGTTGTAAAAAGTTAACAAAAGGTATTCTTGCTGAAAGAAACATTCTATGATGGCTACCAGGGGTGGGAGGGAAGGGAGAATTACTCACAGGCTAGAGGGGAGGCACGCGTTATCTTGGGTGACGGGGCAGGCGATATATATAAGAGGGAGGTTGGCAGAGGAAAGCTGGAGGTGGCAGGAGACACAGGAGGGGTGCTAGAGTTAAAGTGAATGGGGGTAAATACTGTCAACTGATAGTGCATTGAAGGGATTGCACTTATTGTAATGAAACGAAGTGTATGATTTATTGAATGTGAAACTGATTGATCTGTTCTGTAAACCTTCACTCAATTCACAATAAAAAGTTGAAAAAAAAAAGAAAGCCCACTTGGGTTCTAAGGGAGGGGGCACAGATGCCACTTCTTGGTGAAAGGTTGTGCTTAAGAATTTGTGACCATTTTTTAACAATCACACTAAAAATTGTTGTCAAGACTTTCCTTTTGTCATTAAAAACGATGCCAGTATTATGTACACATATATAGTTGTTGTTGATAAGTGCCATCGAGTTGGTTCTGACTCATAGTGACCCTGTACTGGGTTTCCAACAAGTGGCTGGTGAGCTTGAACCACTGACCTTGTGGCTCAGACCGACTTTGCAGTCCAGCACATTAGCCCGCAGCACCACAGAGGGACTCCTATTACATATATAGACATAGTTGTCCCTTGGCATTTGTGAGGGATTAGTTCTAGGACCCCTGCAGATACCAAAAGCCCAGTACACTTCTGTGGGAGAATTCCATGACTTTTGAATTCCAAGAACTTTCTAACGTCCTTTCTCTCATGACACTTTAGCCTTAGAGGGGTAGCTTTGACCACTTAATTATTGCTGTTGGTAAGTGTTCTCGAGTCAGTTCTGACTCATAGCGACTCTATAGAATTTTCAAGGAGTGGTTGGTGGATTTGAACTGCCGACTCTGTGTTAGCATTCCAGTGCTTATCTTATAGTGCCACTTGTTAGGAGCCAATTTCCCCCCACCCCCCGAAATAAAAGGTTAATACAGCACACGTATGAGATGGAATGTGAGGTGAACAATGTCTAAATAAGGAACCCTGGAGAGAGGATGAAGGACTGTGAAGTGGGGGAGACTACGGAGGGGTACCTACATACCATTCCATTCATTCTCTGGGATTCAGTGTAGAGCTTGGCACATGACAAGGTCAACAAGGTTGCTTTGGGGAACTTTCTGGGAATGATTTCCTGAATATTCTCAGTAAGTGGTTGGCTGACTGTCTAGATGAAGAGCCTGCAGTTATGGATGCCCTACTGTTGACTTAGGAAGACCTTACCAAGTAGAGGTGTCTAGATGGTGACATGGACACTCCTCCATATCATTCTACCAAATCCCATCCCTTCACAGAATAACTAGCACCTTCATGATTTCACTGATATCATATCTGTTGTAGTTGTTGTTGTGAAGTGCTACAAGTCAATTCTGACTCATAGTGAACTGGTATAGAGTTTCTGAGGACCAGCTGGTGAGTGTGGACCGCCAGTGCCTATCCTACAGCACCATACCAGGACTCTGTCATATCTGCAGACACATGTTTGTGTGTGTGTATTTACACTAGGCGTTTGTAGATTACGTACACATTTTAAAATTACATACACATGACAGGGATCATACACATGACAGGGATCATGTGTTCATGCCTTATAGACTTTTCTGTGAATTTTGTTGTCACTTAATAACATATCTTGGTTATTAGTAACATAACATGTTGTGGTATCTAGACCACTGCTAAGCTCTCTAGCCTTTGATGATACGATTATTTACTTGTCTCCAGAGTTTTGCTGTAGCAAATGATACTATTTTTAGCATCTTTATACAGTTGTAGGCATTTCTAGAGGAGTCAGCCCTAAGGGGGGGAAGAGTACACTATTTGAGATATTGCAAAGGTGTTCCTTGAGGAGGTTTGCTCTTCCACTGGCTTTTACCTGGAATTGACAGAATCTGTTTCCTTTGTTGGCTCATTGGTTGGTTATTTGATGGGTTAGTGGATTGGTTGATTGGCTGGCTAGTTAGTCTGTTGATTGGTTGATTGATTGGCTGGTTGATTAGCTATTGGTTGCTTGGTTGACTCGTTGGTTGATGGGTCGGTCGGTCGGTTGTTTGATTGGCTGGTTGGTTGGTTGGTTGGTTGCCTGGCTCACTGGTTGGTTCATTTCTTCATTCACCTTACTGAGTGCCCACCTAGGCTCAGCGCTCTTCTCCCCTGTGGATTAGGGGTAAGACTTAGCCTTTGCTTCAAGCAGTTCACCATTTGTGGAAATGGCAGGTCCAGGGAGCTTCTCCCATCATTCCAGTGCTGGAGTGTCAGGCTGTGACTGGGGTGTTTGGACACTGTGGCGGTAGGGACACAAGGTAGTAGAGGTCCTTCTCAATTTCTCGGGGGACTTCAAGTTCTCCTCCAGCTTCTTCAGGCAAAGGGGTCTCTTTCAGACATCACTTTGGTGACAATGCTTTGCGAGAGTGGCATGGAGTCTGAGAGCATTATTGTTACTCTGTTCAGCTGTCATGCATGGCATCCCCAGCGAAGGTGGTCTGCTCGTATCCCCCCTTCACACCAAGGAAGCTGAGGCTGAGCATGGTGGACCTGCTGCTGATTTTAGATATACCTGGGACCTGGTTCCAGCATTTAAGTAGATGTTACTGTTATGTGCTGTTGAGTCGGTTCTGACTCACAGCGACCCTTTGTAGGGTTTCCGAGGAATAACTGGTGAGCTTGAACTGCCAACCTTGCCATTCAAATCACCCTTGAGGCTGAGTGCTCATCCTGTGATGCCAACCCAGGACCCCATTTAAGTGCGTAGGAGGATGTTTCTCACTGGCTTCTGGGTGTCCAGGGATCCACTGTTCTTCAGAGAGTCACGTGCGTCTGTGAGCACAGAGACGTTGGAACTGCTCATGTTGGTGCCTCTGGAGTGACAGGGTTGACTCAGGAAGGGTACTCACCCACCACAAAGCAGGGGCTTGTGAAAGCATGGCTGAATGAGTGAATGCTAAGTGAATGAAGCTGCCTGTGGGGTCTTGGTGTGTCTGTAGGATAAGCATTGGACTGCTAACTGCAAAGTCAGTGCTTCAAGCCCACCTGCCACTCTGCAGAAACCCTATATAGGATCGCTATGAGTCAAAAGTGAAGGCACTGTAAGAATAACAAAGGAAGGTGAGGCTGGCCTTGGTGAGAGGCGTCTTTGGCCATATCAAGAGGCCACTTGAGGTCAGTTGGGGCCTGGGAGAGTCTGCCTAGAAGCTGGCCAGTCTGCCATGGTCTCATGTGCCTGCCTCCCTGCTTACTTCAGCACGGCTTCTTCAGTGTTCCCCCTGGTTAAAGACACAGGCCTGCCTGCTAGTGTGACCCTGGCTGATCTAAGCCACTCACCCACCCTCGGGGCCGGCTGACCTAAGCAGCTCACACACCCTTGGGGCCCTTTTGGAAGTGTGCGGGCCTGTGCTAACAGAACCCGTCTGGGCGTGCTGGAACGCCGATCCGTTGTCATCCCCACCCTATTCCCTGGAACAAGGAGATAACTCTCCTCTGAAGAGCCAGGATTAATCACGTGGCTTCCATCAGCCACTAACTCGGCCCCTGGCAGAGCTCTGGATGGCAGCCCCAGGCCCTGGTGATGTCGCCTTTGCCAGCCGGCTGGAGGAACAGCATCTGCTATGATGTTCTGTTCATAATGCTGAGGATGACAGGGCGAGAGGAGCAACGATAGAGACATTCATATGGTGTGGTACTGCAGGATAAGCACTGGACTGCTCACCACAAGGTTGGCGGTTCAGACCCACCAACTGCTTCTTGGAAACCCAATGACATTTAACAGCAACAGAAAATATGTCGAGACAGCGGAAA
The DNA here is from genome assembly GCF_000296735.1 of Chrysochloris asiatica. Lineage (NCBI taxonomy): Eukaryota > Metazoa > Chordata > Mammalia > Afrosoricida > Chrysochloridae > Chrysochloris > Chrysochloris asiatica. Next base: position 3,502,317 of record NW_006408574.1, on the reverse strand, counting down.
AGGTGTGCTGAGCAGGGGGCTGCCCGGTGATATCCCATGGAAACATTTCCTTCAGTTCTCCACATAGAGTCACAGAATTGTCCGCAGCAGCTCCAGTCCTGGGGGGCCAGGGGATGGGGATCCTGCCTCCTTTGCCTGACCCAGGGTCTCCTCTGCTTTGGTGTGTGAGCTTGTCCCACAGGCTGAAGATGAACTGGTTGCTGCTTCCTTGTCCTCCCCATGTACCCTCTCTGTCCCTCCTCCGGGACAACCTCACTGATGCTAACCTCTCCTTTCCTGACTCCTATTGCTGGTATGATTTATGTACAAGGTACAACATACAGGTCTCTAGGGTCACTTTTCCACCTGGCAAGGAGCCTTGAGGTGCTGTAGGATTAACAACTGGACTGCTAACTGCATGATCGGCAGTTCAAATCCACCAGCAGCTCCTGGTGAGAAAAGTATTGCTGTCTTCAGTAAAGGTTTATCAGAGACTCTATACAGGGTCCCCAGGAGTCGGAATCAATTCGATGGCAGTGGGTGTGGGTTTGGATTTTTTCCCACCTGAAGGTACCGACCTCACTTCCTTCAACCAGGCTAATGTGGGCAGGGGTCTGCTTTCCCAGGGTCAGGTGGCTAGCAAGTGGGAGATCTGGGAGTCAAGGCCAAATCAACTGACCCAAACCTCAGTGCCCTTTAAAGGTCAGACAGGCACACGCCATACAAATACCTGTAACGACGCTGCCTCTGTGGAGTGGAAACGGTCCCAGGAGCCGTTTGGTGACTCCCCAGTTCTTCTTCAGAAACAGGGCCACAAGGCCAGAAGCAGTGGACCAGTGCAGTGCCAGTGAGCATCAGGGAACCTGGTTCAGGCAGGCGCTGACTAGGGACTCGCAGGGTCTGGGTAGCTTCCTCAGGCCACATGCTTAGGACTTGGGGTCAGGGATCACAAATGTCTTGGGCAGACTGGTCAGGAGGAGGCTGTGGTATGTATGGAATGCAGGGGACTGGACAGGCCTTTTCTGGTGAAGCACCTGCCGAATGGGCACCTGGTACCCCTCCCTCCTGCACTCCTACAAATCCCTCAGCTGAGGATATGAGAGCTCAGCACTAAATCATGGCCGGACCCATTAGGGAGCAGCAGAGCCAGAATCCAGTCCATGCTGGTGGGGTCCTGGAGACCAGTGGGCTATGTGGCATGGGCTGAGCTCTGTGGTGTCCCAGACCAAGCCTGCAAGCCCAGAGGCCAGAGGTCCATGTGTCCCAGGCCAAGCCTCACAAGCCCAGAGGCCAGAGGTCCATGTGTCCTAGGCCAAGCCTCACAAGCCCAGAGGCCAGAGGGCCATGTGGCAAGAGCCCCGAGCAACCCAGGGGCCAGAGGGCCATACATTGAGGGCTGAGCCCTACACAGCCCAATATCAGCGCTCTCACAAACCTTGGGGGAGTTGGCATTGCTATGGCGTTGTTATGGTGACCAGACAAGCTGACTGAAGCAAGTGCCTGTAGGACCCCACCATGGGCCTTGAGGGTGGGGCTTTCATGTAAGTGGAGGAGTTGAAGTTGGTGGAATGGAGGAAGCCGTGAAGAGTGTTGAGCAGGGGCCAGAGTACCTGGTGGGTACTCTGTTAGGTGGGTGCAGGGAACCTCATTTCCCAGCTATGGCCCTGAGCATGGGGTGTCTGCAGCCTCCAAGACAGTTCCAAGCTGTGTCCTGAGTTGAGTCACTGAGTTAGGGATCCCCACTGCACTGGTGTCTTCTGAGCATCCTGCTTGTTTTCCACCTTCCAGGGTGACCGAGAACAAGACTCCGTGGGTTTTCTCCTGGGTGGATCTCTCGCAGGACCATCGCCCAGGCCTGGTCCTTTGGGGGTTGGGGTTCTTGTTTCTGGAGGCGGAACAAGGGGATATGTGGAGCCCCTTCCATAGGTGGGCCAGGCCCTGGGCTGGTGCCTGGCAAACCTGCAGACCACGTGATATGCACTGAGGAGCTGGAGTGTCTTCTGGGACAGGCAGACTGCATCCGACCCTCCCGGAGTCCATGGCTCCTTAAAAGAGATGGTACCGCACAGACAGCGGTGTATTTACAATGATGGAATGGCAAATGTGAGGAGAAGAGGGCAGCTATGGGATTGTGTGTCAAGAGGAGAGCAGGCGGCTGTGGTCCAAGGCCTCAGCCCTTAGTTCCACTCTAGGCCAGTGACGAGAGGCATGAAGGCCGGCAACCTCAGCAGGCTGGAACAGACGCTGAGGGTGGCTCAGTCCTCCTCCCAGCTCGGCACCACCGTGCTGTGTGATCTTGGGGTCCTCACTCCTCTTCCTCAGAATAAAGGTTGTTAGCCTCAATGTTGTGCATGATCCAGTCTAGTTCTGAAGTTATTTCATCTTGGGGATTTTGAAGATTTAGACCTTGGGAATTGTTTAGGGAGCTCTGAAATTTTAACTTGAAGATAATGATGTCAACCCTAGAGTATGCAGAACACTAATCCCTCCCCTTTCCCCAGCTGGCTCTTTCTATAGTCTGTCTCTCCAGCTTTGCTCTAACTGCTCACAGACCTTTGGCGGGACTTGGCCTCGAGCTCAGAGGCTGGAGAACTTGGCGATTTAAATTGCATTTGGAGTTGCAATCTTTGGGGAGGTGGACCGTGGGGCTCCAGCGGGGAGGCAGAGATGCTGCCCTGTTCCACACTGGGATGCTTGGGAAGGCCATCATGGTGGTCCAGTTTCTGCAGGAGGGGCTCTTGCTGGGTGCTATGAACCCAAGCTGTGTGACTCCCCTCACCCCAGCAACACCAGCGGGGATCCTGGACTTTCAAGTTCTATTTAGGTTACAAGAAAACCCTGGTGATCCTCTAGCTGGGAGGGTGAGTGTGTAGACCAGGCTGTGCCAGGAAAGTCAGGCAGAGAGGAACCCTCTGGTCACATCAGCAAGTTTGCCCAGAAAGCCCAACCCCTTAGGTATTTGTAGCCATCCTATAGGAGGGGCAAGGGGTGAAAATAACTTTCTAATAAAGGTAAAGGTAATAATAACTGCCCTTCCCCCCCCCCCACCCAGTGACTCTGACATGGGTGCCTGTGATCATTCTTGTTTGTAACATAGCAGTTTATTGTTGGTAAGTGCTGTTGAGTTGATTCCAACCCATAGCGACCCTGCATAGGGTTTCCAAGGAGCAGCTGGTGAGCTTGAACCACCGACCTTGCAGTTCGAAAGACTGCAGTCTGACACATTAGCCCACAGCGCCACACCAGGGCTCCAACATAGCAGTGGACACTGTTTAATCTTAGAGGCTCATCAGAACCTGGGCATCCCAAGGACACGTTACAGATTCTGAGGTCTGGATGTCCCCCCATAAATTAGCTGATAAGATAAAGCAGATTTTGATAAACCATGAATTCCTAAGCCAAACCTTTAAGGAAAGTGGAAAAAAGGCAATCTTTACCCATTAGTTCGGAAACCCTGGGTCGCTATGAGTTGGAACAGATTCCACCGCACGTAACAACGACAACCCATTAGTTAGTGTTTAAAACGGTGCAGGGCTTATTTAGAAAACAAAACAAGAGTCAGGGGGAGCTTTCTCACGCCTCTTGGGGCCATGAGACTTCAGCCCAGTTTCCACCCCCTGCAGGTGGCAGGTCAGAGGCTTTTGCGTGAGTCCAAACCACACAGCCAGGAAGGCAGCTGCAAAAGTAGCAAGTGGTCGGGTTGTCGTTTCCCCCTGCCCTCTGCTCTGGTACTGCAGTGACTAAGTGCTCCGCTGCTAAGACCCTTGACTGGACCACCAGCTGATCCTCTGAAGAAATCTTCCATAAAGGCGACAGCCTTGGAAACCCTATGGGACAGTTCTGCTTTGTCCTATGGGGTCGTTATGAGTCGGAATCGACTCCAAGGCAGTAGGTTTTGGTTCTGTCTGTCACATGTAAAAGGCACGAGTTCACGCATTCAAGCATTCATCTAATGTGCTGGAGAACATCATGTGTGCAGCCCCTGGGCAGGGAGGGATGGATAACTAAGCCCCGCCTCACATGTTCCGCCCCTTCCCACCGCGCCCCGCCCAGAAGCCGAAGCCCCACCCTCACTGCAATGCCCCACTCACACCTTAAGGACCAGTCCAGCACCACATAGCTCCACCCCGGCTCTGCATGGCTCCGTCCACATGCGGGACTCCTTCCGCTGCACAAGGCCCCGCCCACAGCCAAGGCCACACCCACACCGTAGGAGCTCTCCAGATCCACACAGCTCCACCCTCCTCCATAAGGCTCTGCCTACGTGCAGGACCCCGCCCCACCCAGCTACGTACAGCCCCGCCCACAATGCAGGGCCTTTCCCCTTCCTCCCCTTATGGTCTTTCCCACCTTGGGCTCCTAAGGTGGTGGGGACCTGGGGTGAATATTTCAGCACTGGAAGCAGCCCAGGGCTCTGCCTTTCTGGCTGTGAGTCACCTTTGTTCTCTGATCCACCACCCCATGCACCACGTGCTCCGAAGCTGGGATGAGGGCTGATGTCAGCGCTTGGTTGGGGCCTCCCTGAGCATTTCCATTCCTGGGGCTTACAGAAGAGGGCAAAACGGGGTTGCAGGATTCCGGAATCCATTTCTAAGACACACACTCCCAGTCTTGCCTCTTCCTTAAATCATGCAGCTTTCAGACTGTTTGCAAGTACAGAGACCGGTGGGTCTGTCCGGAAGGGTTTCACTTCCAAGGAGGGGCTGCAGAGCCTGAGATTGTCCCTTGAGCCCCCACAGGTGGGAGCTCTGGCCTCAGTCACCTTTCTGCTTTTAGCATCTCAGAGGGTGTCCAGGTGCCAGCTGAGTGCTGGGAACCAACTTAAAGACCTGTCTGTCCTGTCTGAAGCAGCTGCCGCTCTCCATCTACTGTGGGGGCTAGAGCACCAAGTCTGGGTGGCGGGGGCTATGCAGGGCCCTCACTGAGGTATGAAGTGCTTCAAGTTCTGTGGAGAGGTGAGTGCATGTAGTCTGAGGTTCAGCAGTTAGGGTTGAGTCCTGTCATCCCGGGTTACAAGTGCTGTGGTCTGGGCTGCTTCAGTACCTGTGGTCTGGCCAGCTGAGTGGACAGGGAACTCAGAAATTCTGGCCTTAGTTCTGGGGCAGTAAGGGGTAGCTGATTTAATAGATGGTGGTGGGAGCCCCTTTTAGGGGTGTGTGTGTCACCCCCAAGTGGTTAGTTGAGGCATTGCCATTGGCTGTTGAAACATTTGGCTACTTAGATGGCATGCTGTGAAATTTGTCTCTAGCACCTCAACCTCCTGATTTGCCCTATTCACCTACTCATTTGCTTATCCATCCATCTAGCTGTCCATGCATGCATGAATCCATCATCTACCACCTCTCACCCACCTATCCATACATCCATCCTGTTGTTTATCCATCCATCCATTCATTTCACCATATGTACATTCATTCATTCATTCATCCATCTATCCATTTATCCACCTACTCATCCATGTATCTATGCATCCATTCTTCCATCTATCTATCTATCTATCTATCTATCTATCTATCTATCTATCTATCTATCTATCTATCTATCTATCTATCCATACATCCACCCACCCATCCATCTAGCCATCCACCCATCCATCTATCCATTCATCCATTTATCCATCCATACAGCCATCTACACATGCATCCAAATATCCACTCATTCATCCAGCCATACAGTCAACCATTTACCCATCTACCCACCCACCACCATCTATTCATCCACCTACACATCTGTATTATGCACCCATGTTTTCACATCTGTATTTCTTTAATACCGGGTCTTCATGCTATCATGTGCAGTCCATGGCACCTAGGACATATTTTAAATCTTTCCACATTTGCCTCTTTTCTTCTTTAAAATGGACCTCTCCTTTGCCCCATCCCTTATGAGTCTGCAAATAAATGTGACATCTGCTACCTCAGCAGAAAGATGGGCCTTGAGGATGCTGATGCTTTAATGGTAAGTGTTTCAGGTGAAGTGCAGTGAATGGAGGCAGTGTTTAACTGGCCAATTGTGGGATGTAGCCAGGGCCTTCCTTGACCTGTGTTGAAGATGTCATGGCCACAAAACTCTTCTTAGAGGCCTGACCTGGGGGAACCTGGAGTGGGACTCTGAATGGCTTCTGCAGGAGGCTGGAGGGCAAGGCTCGGATGTAGCGGGAAATTGAGCTGGCTGCTAGGAAGAGGACGTTGGTAACAGGGAATAGGGGCTTACACATTCCTTGGAAGAACTGGTGTGCTGAGGATCAAAAGGCTTTAGGGACGCATATGTTCAAGGCAGCCCACCCCACCTACAGAACCACTATTGGCTCCCTGCTTGTGCCCCTAGACCCTACCACCAGCACAAACCTTGGTTGGAGGGAAGGTATCTCCTACCTACTGACTGGCGGACTCTGGTTTGCATGCAGAACCATCCAGAAGAGCATCTGGAGGGGGTGGTGGTGGTGGTGTGGGCTCTTTGCACTGCAGTGTGGAACTGCGCTGGGCTGGAACCTGAAGGAGCCTGGACCACGTACCCACTGGGTTTCTTTAATCCCGTCACATAGGGTGGAACAGCCAAGCCAGGTCAGGGAGAGGCTCCTGGAGGTGGACTTCTTGGGGACATCAGCACATCTGAAGGGTGACACATTCAGTAGCACAGACACCTGGCTGGTTGGTGAAGCCCTGGTAACACTGTGCCAACTCAGCCTCGATGAGGGGAAGGAAGGAGCAGGGCAGTGTTTGTGGCTCTATAGTCCCGGTATCTTTTCTCCTGGTGTCTCCTCCCATGATACGGAGACAAGGTGATGCGGAGACCTTCTCCTGTAGGTGGCATCTGGGTTCCAACTCCCCACCCACTTGTTCCCAGAGCTGGTGCTGGTAGAAAGACCAAGGTGTTGGGTTTGTCCAGAAATTACTGTCTGTCTCACAGAAAGCCCTGTCCACACCGGCTGCAAACTTCTGAGCAGTTTTCTAGCTTTGGCACAGGAAGCCCTGGCCGGCTGGAGGTGGCACTGGGCCTCAGAAAGGGCGGGTGACCACTTCCACTTGTTGTAACATTGTAACAGGTCTAAAAACATGTCTGCGAACTGCTGGGAAACAACTCTGCCCTGGAGCAATGCAGAAAACAGGTGGCAGGCTTGTGGGTCTGGGAAGAGCATCCAGGCGGCCTGGCTGCTTATGATGAGAATCCCAGAGTTCCAAGTGGCCCTCAGTCTCTTCCTGGTCCCTGCAGGTCCTGGCACGGTGCCTCAGAGATGTGCCAGGGCTCGGCTCCACGTCCCGTCCAGCAGGTGAGCTGGCACTGATGTGGCTGGCTGTGCCTACTGGCAGAGTCTGGTCTGGGGCCACACCACGGAGCATGCCAGGCACCTGTAACAGGCACTGTGTCCAATGTCTAGTTGACAGGCTTTTTTAAGATCAGCATGGGGTGGGGGGGCACACGTGCTTGAGGTACTGCTGCCTTTGGTGGACGGGTCCGAGGGGCTATGAAAGGAGGGGGATCTGTCAGTGAGGGAAGCAAGCTGCATCCTGGGAGCCCTGTCCCCATTAAGGTTCCTGGGCAGCACATGCTCCCTGCCCCCATCAGGACCAGCTGTAGAAATGAGGCTGCTGGAGGAGAAACACAGAAAGTTTGGAGAAGGGCCACAGGACACCCTCCCAGAGACTGTGGCCTGGCGGACACATTGGTGGCAGACAGGAGACTTGCTGACTTCCTTCCCTTCTTGGGGTCTCCGCCTCCCAGATCCTCATATTCTCTGCACTCACTGCCTGGCCCTGGCCTCTCACTGTCTTCTGGGTGTCCCTCCTCAGGGTGGTGGTAGGGGAGCTGGGCACCTGTGAGCTGGCCCTCTTCTGAAGTATGACTGAGTGAGTGGGTCTGCTGTGGTCCTTCGGGGCCCACCCTCACTGATGACGATACTGAAGCCCCAGAGCCGCAATTGGTTGTGGGGTTCTCCAGACTCAGGCGGAGGGGTCCTTTCTCACCCCACATCACCTACTCTTGTTATTAAAGTGGGTGTTTCCTCTTGAGAAACCTAGGCATGTGAGAAGAAACCAGCCCCTAATTGTGGGGCCCAAGTCAAAGCTTCATTCACTCACTCACTCACTCATTCACTTCCATCAAGTCCTAGGTGTGCGAGAAGAAACCAGCCCTGAGTTCTGGGGCCCGAGTCATTCATTCATTCACTCACTGCCATCAAGCTGGTTCTGACTCACAGCAACCCTATATAGGGTTTCAGTGACTCCTGGTGTGGTGCTGTATGATCAACACTAGACTGCAAACCACAAGGTTGGTTCAAACCCACCAGCTACTCCTTGGAAACCCTATACAGGGTCACTATGAGTTGGAACCAACTCGATGATACTTAACAACAACAACAACACTGGGTTTTGGAAGCTATAAATCTGTATGGGGACAGCCTCATCTTTTTCCAGCAGAGCGGGCTGGTGGGTTCGAACTGCAGACCTGGTGGTTAACAGTTTAATTCTTATCCTACAGTGCCACCAGGGTTCCTATTGGTATTGACACTGAATAGTTAGGAGGGCCCAAGAGCCAAGGGGCACATCTGTGTTTACCCTATTAGTGCACCCAGCAATTGGTGCTGACTCCCAAGTATACTTGTCAGAAACGTAATTCAAATTGGCATATGTATAAAGATGGGTTGATGGATTTGTGCGGGGAGGGACTTCAGGCACAGCTTGATCCAGGAGCTCAGAGAGTGTGTAGGAACCTGTCTCTGCATCCTCAGAAGGCACTGCCCACACCCACATTGTGGCAGAGCTTTAGCTTCATAACAGACTGATGGGATGCCTCCTGCCCAAAGGGAAAAGTCCCAGGATAGATTTTTCATGACCCTGCTTGCTCGCCAGTCCCACCCATACCCAGGTAGTGGGCACTGCTAGTCTCTGGGCTCCCTAAACTCAAAGGTCAGGAAGTTACCCCAGCTGTACACTTGTTGCATCTGTTTGACACTGCATGGACTCCAGTGAAGGCCTCTTGCTTGTAGTAGCACGAGATGGACTTTCATGCAAAGCTGGGTTCTTTTAGAGCAGGCATGGGCATCCTAGACCTTACCACCAACACAGGCTGGAGGGCTAGGTCTCCATGGCCAGTCCAGGAGCCATTGGCAGAGGAAGCCATCTTTTGAGTTGAGTTCTTGGGTAATGCCAGTGGTTAACATGTTGAGCAGCTAACTGAGACTTTGGAGGTTCAAGTCCACCTAAAGTTACCTCAGAAGTAAGGCCTGGCTTGAGAAGAATCAGCCACTGAAATCCCTGTGGAGCACAGTTCATCTGACACACATAGAGGCTCCATGAGATGAAGCCAGCTTGACAGCAGCTGGTCACTGGTGATTTCATTGCCTTGGGTCAGCTATCCTCTGCCCTCTGGTTCTGCTGCCCAGCTTGGAAGAGGCTGGTAGGACTACAACCTGACTGAGGGGTAGAGCCTTCCATGGTGATGCAGGGACCTGCCTCTCCGTTCCTCCGTCTGTCTTGTCTTTGGTTTGCCTTTGATGCTGACTCACGGAGGCCCTGTAGGAAGGAGTAGAGATGCTCCCCAGGGTTTGCAAGTCTGTCAACCTTTATGGGAGTAGACAGCCTCATCTTTCTCACTCAGAGTGGCTGGTAGGCTTGAATTGCCAACCTTGTGGTTAGCAGCTCATTGCTTAGCCCACATCACCAACAGGTCTCTTTCTTGCAATATGGTGGCCGTGGTTGTGTGCCATGGAGTTGGTTCCGACTCATAGCGACCTCATATAGGATTTCCGAGGCTGTAAATCTTTACGGGAGCAGAAAGCCTCATCTTTCTCCCATGGAATGACTGGTAGTTTCGAATTGCTGACCTTGAGGTTAGCAGCCCAACTCTTAACCACTATCACTATGCTACCAGAGATTCTTCTCTTATGATATAAGCGTCTGTTTTTTTGAATGGGTGGGGGGGTAGAAACTGGGTATTTGCTGCGAACTGTGATTGGAGAACTGCATTTTCACTGGGTCCCTTGCCCTCTTCAGTGATGCAGGACGGAGTCCCAAAGGGCTTTGCCCTTTCACAAATCACCTTCAGAATTCTCTGTCTGCTTGCGATCGATCACTCTGGTTTCCTAACAGAACCATGTTCAGGCGACCCTGTCAGCCTTGCGGGGTTCCAGACTTTGGGGGTGGCGTAAACAGTTTGTGCTCAGTGGTTAGATTGAAGGTTGTTGGCCTGAAGCCACCAGGTGGCGCCATGGAAAGGGACTGACCATCTGCTTACATTAAGGTCACAGTCATGCAGGCCCCATGGAGGAATTCTACTCAGTAACATATGGGGTCTCAAGGAGTCAGAATTAACTCGGCCATTAAGAAAACAGAGGTCATGTTTTGGTGGAGTCATTAAGCGTTTGGCTGCTAAGCAAGAGATAGGTGGTTTGAATCCATCAGCTGCTTTGAGAGAGATGTGAGGGTTGGCTTCCATGGGGACCCTATGAGGCAGTTCTGTTCTGCCCAACAGGGTCGCTGTGTGTTGAAACCCACTGGACAGCGGTAGCTTTGTTTTGCCTCAGTGAGACCACATGGCTGTAGCCGTGGACTGGATGACACTTAACTCTACCCTGGGCAGTGGCTGAAAGCTCGATTCCTGGCCACCCCACGCCCATGCAGACCTCAAAGGTATTATGGATATGGTTCCAGACCCCTGCAATAAAACGGAGTGTGCAAATAAAGCCAGTCCCATACAGTGTGCGATTCCCAGTGCAGATGAAAGTGATGTCGACAACAGACTATGATCTAGGAAGTGTGCGTAAGTGTGATGACAAACTTTGAGCTATTGTGAGAATATCCGATGGGACACAGAAGCACAGAGTGAACACTCTGTTGGAAAATGGTGCCAACAGGCTTGCTTGGTGCCAGGCTGCCACACTCCTTGCACTTGTATCTGCAGTGTGGCAAGCCAAGCACAAGGAAGCAAGGCTTGCCTGTACGTCAGGACAAAACACTTCTGGGGCCTGCACCATCCTCACAATCACTGGTCAGCTGAGTGGTCACTGTACATTCTGAGTACCTTCCAACCCAGGAGACTCACCTCTACTGGACAGGGAACTGTTATGAGCCACAGGGTTCTGAAGAAGATCACCAGGCTTTTCTTCCTGGTCTCTCTTAGTCCAGAAGCGCTGCTGAAACCTGCATGCTAGTGGGTGACCCTGCTAATAATTGAAATAATGGTGGGCTAACTTCCAGCATCCCAGCAACACTTGAGTCCCCACAGATGGAGAAGTGAGTGGTGGAGAAGAAGGGCAGAACTACAGACCCGCAGAGGTTGTAACAACCAGGGTGGACCTGGGCACTGATGCTCATAGCCAGCAAACATGAGCACGAGGTGGAGGGTCTGAGATTGGGTTTCTTCAGAAAGTGCCACTGCCTAAGCCTCTGAAACCCAAGGGACCCCAATTTCAAAAACTCCATGGGCGTTTTCTCACGGGGGCACTGTGAATGCCCTTTTCCTCACTCAGTGTCTAATCCCTCCCCTCCCACCTCTCATTTCAGCTCAGCCAGCAGATCTTCTGAAGGTTCTAGATTTCCACAACTTACCTGATGGCATCACAAAGACAACAGGTTTCTGTGCAACACGGCGATCTTCCAAAGGTCCAGACGTTGCCTACAGAGTCACCAAGGATGCCCAGCTCAGCGCGCCCACCAGACAGCTCTATCCCTGTGAGTACACGCATGCACACGGATGCTTCGGCCTCCAGATGGGGTGCAGGGATGGGAAAATGGGCTCGGGGAGCCCCAACTAGATCTCATTGTGGTGGAGACCAACCCTGAGCAGCTGTCCCTGTACGCCCTCTGCTCTCCTGGGCAGGTGTCCTCCAGGCTGTAGATGAGCAGCCAGGACCCCACCTTCTGATGGTTCCTGGGTAGCCGGCCAAGAGAGACAGCAGTGTTATGGGACAGGAAGTGCCCCTGGTCAGAGGCTTAGTTGGGGGCAACGGCATTAGGAGACGCATGGGGTCAAACATAACCACTCCCAACAAGCGAGCGGGAGGTTTTCATGAGAATCAATTGCCAGGTGCCAGATCCCTGCTTTTAATTACACACTTAGAGTGGGAACAGAGCCAGCACCCAGATGACATCCAGGTTGTCCCTGCCACCTGGCATTGGGCAGTGCCTCCCCTCCCACTGCCAGTGAGTCCTGGATTTTATCTGGACATGTGTAAATAAGCTAGAGACTGCTGACCTCGCCCCCGCCCCTGGGCACTGGTGACTGGGTCTGGAAGGGGGGCCTCCTTCTGTGCCCTGGAGTCTGCAGGTGACCCTGATGGTGGACCTGGATTTGGTACCCTCTTTTGTTGGCCCCCTGGGTTCTGGAGGGGTTCACGCTTTCAGTGACCGCTTCTTTACTTCCTCCAGTCTTCCCACACACGATGTGGGCTTGCCTCCAACTGTCCTCTTGGCCTCTCACTCATGGTGCCCTGAAGAGTTTGTTCCTGAGAGGGAGTTGACTTATCTCCTCAGGAGGGTCGTTTTGGAGAGAGGACACGATTCAGAGACCCCTGTCCCTGCTTGTAGTCCTGCAGAGAGGAGAGAAGGCAGTCAGGGATCCTTCCCAGCACATGGCCTCTTAAAGAGCCCACCTTTGGGTGTCTAGATCACCAGTAATGTTGATGTCCCTGTTGTAGCTTCATGAGATACCGAGAACCTGGTGACCTTCCCTCGCCCAGAATCACAGGGACTTTGTTTTCCTATGCATCTGTCATCGTTGTTAGATGCACTGCCCGGTCCTGCATCAAGCTCATGGTCATTCCCGTTTGAGTCTGTTGTTGCAGTTACTGTGTCAGTCCATCTCCTTGGGGGTCTTCCTCTTTCTCACTGACCCTCTAATTTACCAAGCATAATGTCCTTCTCCAGGAACATGGTCCCTTCTGGTTACATGTCCAAGTATGTGAGAAACAATTCCCATCCTAGCTTCTCAGGAGCATTCTGGTCACACTTTTCCCAAGACATATCTGTTGGGTTTTCTAGCAGTCCGTGCGACTTTCAATATTCCTCTTCAACACCATCACTCAATTTTTCTCCAGTCTTCTTGAATCAATGTCCAGCTTTTGCCTGAGGTGATTGGAAGGACCATGGGCCAGCTCAGGACACTGCAGTCCTCAAGGGGACACAACCAGATGCACACCTGTCTACCTGTCTACCTTTTGGGAAGCACACCTGTCTACCTGTCTACCTTTTGGGACAAACACATCTATGAGATTGGCCCATTGCATGGCATAGCTGTGAGTCAGAACCGACTTACAATGAACCACAACACCATAGGATCATTTGCATGTTTTCCCGCTCTGTGTACCCCACGTAAGAATTTCTGAGCCAGAGGGATGAGGCAGGGGTCTGGGAAAAGACCCGGAGCCCTGGTGGTGAGGAGTCTGTGACCTGCCCTAACCACAGGTTCTCGGAAATGAGAATCTTATCTCTTGGAGGAATCCTGGTGTGTATAAGCACTGGACAGCTAACCGCAAAGTCGGGGGTTCAAACCCACCAGCTGCTTCTTGGAAACCCTATAAAGGGTCACTGTGAGTCAGAACTGACTCTACTTAACAACAACAACAAGCCTTCATGTGGGTCTGCCACTTGCCATGGTTTGGGCAGGGGTGTGGTCCGGTCTCTGTTTCCATGGGGGAACATAGACGGTCTCTCAGGCTTGCTACTGGAACATGTTTGGAACACGCAGGACAAGGCATGTGACGTGGTTGTTGGTGTAGACAAAGACCATCACATACCTGATGATTCCCGGGGTCTGGTCTGCTCATTTCTAGGGAGTGGGCAGGAGGGTCTGCACAGCCTTGCCCCGCACTAAGCCTCAGACCAGACCTGAACTCCAGGCTGCCTTTGGGGGTGGGGGTATGGCAGGACTCCTATGTGGGACTCCTTTCTGTAGGACCGGCCCTTCACCCCAGATGCGCTGGGACCGCGAGATGTTAGCTGTGGCACCACCTCCTCCCAGGGTCACGTGGCCACCTGGCCCTGGTTAACCTCCCCCACGCCACCATTCCTGCAGCCTTTGCCCTCACAGCCCCCCTCTCACAATGTACAACTATTCAATGAACTTTCCTTGTCTCCATCACTCAAGTGCCTCATCCTGGGGGCAGGGTCAGTGCCTGACAGTCCTTGGTTCCCCTGGAGCCCAGCAGGCAGCTTCCTGGCACACAGTGGGCAGGGACAAATGTACAGTCTCAGTGCTCAGCGCCACTTACTTACACAGCTTGGTCTGAGATCCTTCAACTGCAAATGCATCTATTAAACACCTACTATGTACCTCAAGTGCTCTAGTGCCTTTGGGCTTCTGTGGGAAAGGAATCACCCCCAGCTTTTTAGGAAGCTTTGACAACATCTGGCTGTCTTTCCCAGACTCCAAGGTGGTTAGTTACAAAACGTGCCAGTCCCAGATATAGACCACCTGGACAGTGATGGCTAGCCATCATTACCTTCCTGGGAGACAGATGAACATGAAACATAACGTTTCCTCTCAGGCTATCTGAGCTGAGAGAAAATGTTACCATAATAATGTTAAAAATGGAGAAGCAGTGTCTTACACGGGGTGAGAGTGGGGGTCCTCCCTCCCCCCATCTGTCATTCCTTGTTTGAGACAAAAATGGCATCTTAGGTGGGGGTGGTGGGCTGATGACTGAGACCACCTCTGAAATGGTTGGGCACAAGAAAGATACAGAGCTCTTGGTTCCCAGAGGGACACCAAGAACAATTGAGCTCACTCCCCTAATCGCCGATCCCCACCCCATTTCTGAGGGGATAGGATGTGGCATGCAGGGCAGTCTTTCTCTGTAGACAGAGACAAAGGCACAGGAGTGGGACCCGTGTGCCCAGCTCTCAGCCACAGGGCACTTGTAAGGAGGGCTTAGGGCCCCAAAGCGGGGTGGAGATCTGTAGCTGCTGCGGTCCCCCTCTTTACCTGTCCTTCAGACCTCTCCCCTCTCTGGTGGCCTGTGAGGTCCTGTCTCCCCAATATAGCCTCCTGTCCCCAGACCTGAAGCAGAAGCGTGCTGCTGGCTGCCCCCGTCCCACCAGCAGAGGGCGCTCTCAGACAGCTCTCGGAGCCACCACCACCAAGGAGACCCAACTCCACCACGCTTCAGGGCTATGGTGTCTGGCTCACCTGCTTACCCTTATTAGGATTCCAGCAAAAGGCCAGGACCAGAGTGGTTTGCTTATTTTATTCTGCCCCATGGCAGAGCCTCAGCTCCTGGTGGGCTGGAGGGAGAGGCAGGCCCGTGACCCCATCCGTAATTGGAAACCAGCTCCTTCTGGGTGGTTCTGAGAAGGTCGGGGTCCCAGTCACACACTTCCCACCTCCGGGTGACCTCTACTGGCTCCTGACCTGTGTTGTCAATGCATTCCTTCTCATCAGTGTATCAGGTGGTTTCTAATCGCAATTTGATTGAAGCATTGAAAGAATCTCTCTGTCCTTCCTTCTGTTTCTCATGTTGGTCAGGGACTGTCACAAAGTGCAGCTCTAGACTAGGTCCCACACATGCGCCCTCTTGTTCCCTTCTCCCTGCCCCACCCCCTCCTGTTGGACACAGCACATCAGGAACAGCCCACAGCATGATCATAGCTGGATTTTCTGCACAAATATATTCTGTGAGATGTGGGAACTGGGCAGAGGGAGTGGAGGTGAGCAGCTGCAAGGATCACAGGGTTTTATGGCTGAGTTTGTGTTGAACTGAGCCTTTACTAGACATGAGGCAATTAGGAGGGGCTGCAGGAACAGCTTGATCAAGGGGCAGATGTGCAGTGAATGGCCCCGAGTGTGTGCCTGCAGAGAGCTGTGTGCTGGGCGTAGCTGGCCCATGCTGATCGCCTTATGACCGTGTTCTGTGTTCCAGCGTCTGCGTTCCCTGAGGACTTCTCCATTCTAACCACTGTGAAAGCCAAGAAGGGCAGCCAGGCCTTCCTGGTGTCTGTCTACAATGAGCAAGGCATTCAGCAGATCGGCCTGGAGATGGGACGCTCCCCCGTCTTCCTATATGAGGACCACATGGGAAAACCAGGCCCAGAAGACTACCCACTTTTCAGGGGTATCAATCTGTCAGACGGCAAGTAAGTGGGTACAGTTGGCACCTGGAGCCGCCGGCCGCGGTGGGGCATTGAAGCTCCATGGGCAGTGGGAATCTCTGAGACCCCCCAGAGGTGGCAACACATGCGCAGAGCCCCACACTGGAGCCTTAGTCCTGGACGCTGCTCTCAGTTTGTCCTCTGTAGTTCTGGGGAGACCCTCTGCTCCCTTTTCCTCTGTACAGCGCAGTATAAAACCACACCAAGTCCACTGCTCCAGGGTCAATTTCCAGTCTGAGCAGCTCTGACAGGCTGGACGCCTCCACACTGTTTCCGAGGCTGTACATAGTACAGCAGCAGATAGCCTCAGCTTTTTCCTGAGAACCGGCTGCTGGGTTTGAACCACCGACCTTACTGTTAGCAGCCCAGTGCTTAACCCACTAGGACACCCTAAAGGGCATCAAGTGCTGGAAGGCGTCTTTGCTTCAGAAGGGATGTAGGAAGTGGCGAAGTCGTAGCCAGCTTGTTCTAGGAAAGATGCAGGGCAGCCTTCAAGGCACAGATGCATTGGATGTGAGAGTAAAGGATTTGAGTCGGGAAAGGGGAAAGGCAAGTCTTGCGGGCTTCCTGTCGGGGCTCACTGGACACCACCCACTCAGAGTCTCCTGGGAGGCCGCTCGTAGAGACCGTTGAAGGACATCGTTCCTGGGTTCCTGGTTAAGTAAAATTCCAGACTGACCCTCTTTCCATCCAGACAGAGTCCTTGCTGGCGTGTGTCCTTGGTGACCCAGTTCATGCACTGAGAACAGTAACTGAAATCTTTGACTGATGGTGCCCTTGCGTGTGTCAGAGGAGAACTGCTCCCCACTGGGTTTTCAATAGCGGACTTTACAGAAGTAGATTATCTTCTTTCTGAGGAACCTCTGGGTAGACTCGAACCTCCAACTTCTACCTCGGCACCCATGGGACAGCCATCACCCTGCTCCTTCCTCTGAGGGAGTGACAGGTGCTGTGAATGGGCTTGTGCTGATCTTCAATACCAGGGGTCCAAGCTAGGGCCAGTGTCTGAGTCCATGTCTGTGCCTCAGCCGTCTTCTCCTGAGCAGCTCAGGGATGTGTGCCCCTGCTTGCTTGACCCGAAGGCTGATCTGTCCGGACGTAGGGGATCCCAATACTCCCTGTTTTTTTTTTTTAGCAGCTGGGCATGGGAGCTCCTTGGACCCAAACCCTGCTTCAGCGGCATGGCCAACCTTTTTTCTCTGCAGGTGGCACAGAATTGCTCTCAGCATCCACAAGAAGAATATCACCCTAGTCCTGGACTGTAAAAAGAAAACCACCAAGTTCCTGGACCGGAGTGACCACCCCATCATCGACGTCAATGGCATCATCGTCTTCGGTACCAGGATTCTGGATGAGGAGGTGTTCGAGGTAAGCAGTGGGCTGTCCACTGTGGCCCCTCGACCTAGATGCCCCGTAGGAACTGTTTCAGAGAAGCCTGTCTCTGAAGTTGGGTCCCTGGTTCCGTGTGTCCAAAGCTGGTGCTGCTGCTGACTTGTGGGGCAGGAGCTCTCAGGTGTGGTGTCAGCCACACAGGGCGGAGGCTTCAGAAACCTGGAGAGGTGGACTCGGGGCAGAACTGCCCTGGAAAGTTTCCAGGCCTAAAACTCTTTGTGGACGTAGACTGCCTTGCATCTGTCTCCCATGGAGCAGCTGGTGGGTCTGAACCACTGACCTTTCAGTTAGCAGTCCAATGCTAACCTTCCCCCACAGTCCATGATTTTAACTGTTTGCTGCCCTTGTTGTTGATACCAGATGTGGCCGGCATAGGAAAGGGACAAATGGTTACCTTGACAAGGGCACCGCGGGGCTTGTTGGGGAGGGAGGGACGGGTGTTGAAGGACAAGGACCAACCCTGGAGCTGCCTCTGAATCTGGGTAAAGCAGGTGGTGTTGGTGAGTGTCTGGGTGTTCATTTGTAGAAGGAGGGTCAGAGTGATGGCCCCTCCAGGGTTGTGGGGGTTTACCTGGGCCCAGGTGTAAAGCTCTTGGCTTTGGTACCTGCTTGGCCACTTGTGCGGCGATCTTAGTGACCGCTGCTGATCATGTCTGTTGGTGGAGGTTCTGGTCTGGAGGTGGGATGGTGAGCTGAGGCTGGGCAGCGGCACTGAGGACTGGGGTTAACTTAGGGTGCAGTGACTTCTCTATGGACCCCTGGTGTGGCTCTGTAGCATCAGCACTATATGCTAACCACAAGGTCAGCAGTTCAAACCCACCAGCTGCTCCTTGGAAACCCTATTTGGTTGGTTATGTGCTGTGGAGTCATTTCCGACTCATAGCGACCCAGTACAGGGTTTCTGAGGCTGTAAATCTTTACCGGAGTAGAAAGCCTCATCTTCCTTCTGAGGAACAACTGGGAGTTTCAAACTACTGACATTGAGGTTCGCAGCCCGATTCGTAACCACTACGCTACCAGAGCTCCTTTGGAAACCCTATACAGGGTCATTATGAGTTGGAACCGACTCAGTGGCATTTACCAACAGCAATGACAGTGCTGTGCCTACTCTCTCATTCCTAATATCTCTGGGTGGTTGATTATTGGGAAGATTCAGGAAAATGCTTTTCCTTTCTGAAAAATAATTAGAACCTTAAAACACAGCTTCCTTGATTTTCCACTGGGTCAGGAAAACGCCTTTCCAGAAATGCAGTATGTTAAGAATCGTTTGTTGTAGGGAAGCTGGGCTGGATGGAAATCCCAGCAGCCCCGCTGAGTAGCTGCGTAATCTTAGGCAAGCTGCTGCCCAACCTGAGGCTCAGTCTCCCCATCTGTAAAATGGGTACAGCCATAGTGCTTTCCTCATTTTGTGTGTGTGTGAGGCAGGAGTGGAAATCGAGTCATACTTGCGTGTACACGTGTATGGTTTATAGCAAGCATCTACTAACAATTATTGTCCTTACTAAATACGTCAGCCGATGCCTTTTGAAGTAAAATGAATCAAATTCTGTAGCCCCTGTCTTCCTCCTCAGCTTGCAGTCCCAACAGACAGTGGGGTCTCCCGTTGCTCTTCAAGGCAGAGTCGTGTTTGATACAGAGGGTCACAGCTCCGGGTTTCTGAGGAGCTGCTGCCCAGGGTGTGACCAGGCCATGCTGTGGGTCATCAGGTGAGGCATGCTTCCCAATCCAGACCCAGATCTTGACCATCGGAGTTGGGGCATCTGGGATGCCCCCCTGGGCCATTGGCGAGGTGTCAGAAGCAACATGCATATCCATACTAGCATCCCCAGATGCTAAGGAGCTCTGGTAGCGTAGTGGTTACGAATCGGGCTGCGAACCTCAAGGTCAGCAGTTTGAAACTACCAGCTGTTCTGCAGAAGAAATATGAGGCTTTCTGCTCCCGTTAAGAGTTGCAGCCTCAGAAACCCTGTGTAGTGTCATTATGAGTCAGAACCGACTCCATACTTAACAACAACAACAATCCCCCAGATGCTGCCCTCAGTCTTCCCGAGTCCCGTGGAGTTAGGGGATTAGGACGCTGCATTCAGAAACGAGCCTTGAGGTCTGGGGAGGATGGAGCCAGGTGGGTTGCATGTGCCTTCATTTGGACAATGCTGAGGGTGAAGCAGGGCAGTGTTCCGGAATGTGCTCATGCTGCCCTTCCGTTGCCCTATGTGGACAGACGCAGGTGGCAGACCACCCTCTGTGTGGAGGAATGAGGCTCAGGAGCTGTTCCTGGGATGACTGTTCTGTCTGGAATGACCGTTTTGTCTGGGATGACCTTCCATCAGGGATGACCTCTCTGTCAGGGATGACCTCTCTGTCAGGGATGACCACTCTATCTAAGATGACCATTCTGTCTGGGATGACCTTCCATCGTGGATGACCACTCTGTCTGGGATGACAGCTCAGTCTGGGATGACCGCTCTGTCTGGGATGACCATTCTGTCAGGGATGACCACTCTCTCAGGGATGACCACTCTGTCTGGGATGACCATTTTGTCAGGGATGACCACTTTGTCTGGGATGACGGCTCTGTCTGGGATGACCGCTCTGTCTGGGATGACCTCTTTGTCTGGGATGACCTCTCTGGGATGACCACTCTGTCTGGACTGTGGTCACAAGGTGGACGCCGTGTCCAGGCAGCCCAAACCTCTCTCTTGTTACCTCGCACAAATCCAGATGGAGGCCTCTGCTGAGCCCCACCATCTCCCATCCCCTGACCCAGCGTTTCCCGTCGACATAGCTGAGCTGCCTACATAGGCGGCCTCTGTGCCAGGGTATAGGTGGAGACCCCAGAGCGTGGGCTCTGAGGGGCAGTAGGATCATGTGTGGGGTCACTGTTGCCCTCAGGGTAGGTGTGCCCTGACCTGGATTTTCTAAGACTTTTGCTTTCCCTTAGAGAAGACCCACTCAGAGTGCCGAAGGATCAAGAACAATTTGAGCCTGGGGCCCAGATTCTGGAGACTGTGGACTGGGCTGGCCCTGGACTGATCCCTTCTCCTCCATAACTTCTCTTCTGTTTGAGGGACCCCATCTGACTCCTGTGTAGGGCAGGTGTGACAGGAGTGGACACATCTTGGTGGCAGGTTTTGGATTTGCTCTGGGTCTTGGACTCTTTCCCTGCCCCAATACCCTGAAGAGCTGAGTTCAGGAAGCAGGGAACCAGGTAGGTGCAGAGGTCTAAGTTGTTCAGAAAACCCAAGGTCCAGAGAGATATGGGGCTGTGTTTATGTAGTCATGCTCATCCCCTTGGGTTTGGAAAGGGGGGTGAGTATCACCGTCCCCTTCAGCTCTAGAATGCTTTCCTATGGTCCTGGGGCACCAACACGGTTGGCTCCATCGTACAGATGGGGAACTCACAGAGCAGAGGTAAAGCCACCTGCCCAAGGCCACACATCTGGGGGCCTGATTCCAGGTAAACAGGTGTATGACCCTGGGACCATGCGTCTCATCCTCACACTCAAGTTCTTCCCCCTCATGGTGTCCCACTTCCTATCTGTCCAATCATGACCACTGTCCCTGTGGGCAGCTCCCCCTCCAGACCACAGAACCAACTGCAGGCCAAGCTCATCTCTAAGGATTTCCCTCTGCCTTGGTCCCCACCCCAATGTCCCCAGTCCTTCTGGTTCCAAGGCCATGAGTGTCTGTCCTTGAGGTGACCCTTCCCTGCCTTCTCTGCCCCTGGTTGGTTCTCACTGCCTGTGTCAGAGTCCTACCCCTCAACTGTCTACCAGGGTTTCCAATTTTCAGACTCTCCAGAATCAGGATTTGTCTGGCTTTTGTCCACATAAGGTCCTTGATCAAGGGTCTGAGATGATGCTCCACTCTCTAGACAGCCTCCTCTGTGCAGCTTCTGCCTTCTTTCCACAGTCGTATCTGGCTTGCTTACATTGAACGTTCCTAGGAACAGCATGTTGGACATTCCTTTTTTGAAACTGGGAAGTATAGGTTTTTCCCCCACAAGTTAGCCACATTGTCATGGCACAGCAGTCCCTCTCAGATCCAGTGGTGTTTGCAGTAGAGATAGTCCAGATGTGGGGCACACCCATGACCTTCACCTGAGTTATGCTGCATAACCTTCTTATGTGTAGTACCATTGCCAAACACTTTTCACTTGGGTGGGTGGGTAGGTGAATGGAAAGATGATGGATGATGGATGGATGGATGGATGGATGGATGGATGGATGGATGGATGGAAAGGTGATGCATGGATGGATGGATGAGTAGATTGATGGGAAGTTGGATGGATGGATGAGTAGGTGGGTGGGTGAATGGGTAGAAAGATGATGGATGGATGGGTGAATGGATGAGTGGATGGACAAGTAGATGGATGGATGGATGGGCAGATGAGTGAATGGGTGGTTGGATGGATAGATGAGTGAATGGGTGGTTGGATGGATAGATGGATGGGTGGGTTGATGGATGAGTGGGTGGGTAGATTAATGAATGGATGGGTAGATGGATAGGTGAGGTGGGTAGATGAAAGGATGGATGGATCAATGAATGGATTAGTGGGTGGGTGAGTGGATGGAAAGATGATGGATGAATGGATGGATGGATGGATGGATGGATGGATGGATAGATGTGGGGAGGAGGAAAGTGTTCTGTATTTATAGACAGATGATGTATAGATAATAAAAGAATATGTGGGTGAGTTGATGCATGGATGTGTGGATGGGTGGATGGATGCATCTATGGATAGATGGGTGGATGGATGGGCATATAGCAAAACACATTTCAATCAAAATGGAAAGTGATGGAATACAGCATGTGGAGCAGCTCTGGCTTCTAAAACAAACCGTACCCTCTGTGTCCTTCACCTACCTCTCTCCTGCCGTCTTCCATCCCTGCAGGAATGTGTGTGTCCTGCATAAAGCCAACAATCATTTTGATGGTTATTGAATTGGGGGAAGGCCTGGGAGCCAGATCTGTTACATTTGCAGATGATGCCAAGTTAATATATTGGTTGACAGAGACACAGAAAGATATTTCAGGTTGTGACTATGTTTTGGAACCAAACAGATGAAATTTAATAAGGATAAATGTGAATTTCTGCACTTGGGTTCAAAACAGACAATGGAACGTTTGCAGGATGAGGGATGCAGTGGCAGAGTATGGAAAAGAATTCGGCATTTGCAGATGTCAGACCCATTAGTGACTGTCAGTGTGATGTGGTGGTTGTGGGTGGCACTAGGAACTGACGGAAAGGTGGTAAAGTATATCTGGAAACTGCCATATGGAGGTTAGTTTAAAGATCTGGGAGTCAAGCCTAGAGCAGTACAGTCAAGAAGGAGAGAAGAGCTGTTGGCCTGAGTGTGGGATCTTGCTCAGTGGGGGTGTGTGAAGTACTGTCAGAATGAGAACAAATGAATGGGGTGTTCATGTATGTGGCCTTTAGCATCCAGCTCTTCTTCAGATCCCAGCTCGGAGACCACCTCCTCCATGGTGCCTCCCCTGACCTCCGCAGGTCCCAGCTCGGAGACCACCTCCTCCATGGTGCC
>NW_006408574.1:3475359-3479191 GCF_000296735.1 Chrysochloris asiatica | reverse complement strand
GAGACCACCTCCTCCATGGTGCCTCCCCTGACCTCCGCAGGTCCCAGCTCGGGGACCACCTCCTCCATGGTGCCCCCCCTGACCTCCTCAGGTCCCAGCTCGGAGACCACCTCCTCCATGGTACCGCCCCTGACCTCTGCAGGCAAAATGAGTTGCCCCTGACCTATGCTGCTTCTCAAAGGAGCACAAAGGACTCATCTTTGAGAACTGATGTCAGGAACACTGATTTATTTATCATTGTATCTATAAGACATCATGGCAGGTGATAAAAACTAGTTACTGAATGAGTGGAAGAATGAGCCGTTGGTGTTGACTGCCTTGTGAGATCCTTCATGCTGGTGAGGAGGATTCAGGAAAGATTGGTGATTGAGGGCAATGTCAGGGATTGAGGACTGCTGGTGGGGTGTTGGGGATAAGGATATGGCAGTAATGGTGGTGATGGTGGTGGTGGTAGTGGTGATGGTAGTAAGAATGATAATGATGGCAGGAGCGGTGATGATGGCAATGGTATTGGTGGTGGTGATGGTAGTTCTGATGGTGATGATGATGGTGGTGGTGGTAGTAATGATGGTAACAGTGGTGGTGATGTGGCAGTGAGGTAATGATGATGGTGTTGTGATATTGCTGGTGATGATAGGATAGTAGTGATGGTGGTGGTGATGGTGGAGGTTTGGAAGGTAATGGTGATGATGGTAGAGGTGGTGGAGGTGATGAGTTGATGGAGTTGGTGATGGTGGTGGTGATGTTGGCTGTGGAGGTGATGGTGGTTTGGGAGGTAATGGTGATGTGGTAGAGGTGGTGGAGGTGATGAGTTGGTGATGGTGGTGGTGATGGTAGAGATGATGGTGGTTTGGGAGGTAATGGTGATGGTGGTAGAGGTGGTGGAGGTGATGAGTTGATGGAGTTGGTGATGGTGGTGGTGATGTTGGCTGTGGAGGTGATGGTGGTTTGGAAGGTAATGGTGATGGTGGTGGAGGTGATGAGTTGATGGAGTTGGTGATGGCGGTGGTGATGTTGGCTGTGGAGGTGATGGTGGCTTGGGAGGTAATGGTAATGTGGTAGAGGTGGTGGAGGTGATGAGTTGATGGAGTTGGTGATGGTGGTGGTGATGGTAGAGATGATGTTGGTTTGGAAGGTAATGGTGATGGTGGTAGAGGTGGTGAAGGTGATTAGTTGATGGAGTTGGTGATGGAGTTGGTGATGGCGGTGGTGATGTTGGCTGTGAAGGTGATGGTGGTGGTGATGATGTGGTAGTGATGATGATGATGATGATGGAGGTAATAGTGGTTAGAAATGATGGTGATGATGGTAGAGGTGGTGGAAGTGGGGGTGTAGTCATGGTGGCTGCCCCTTGCTCTGCGCCAACACTCTCCAAGGTCACTAAGTTGACTTCTGGTCTCTCACCCTCTTGGTGTGGGTGATGCTTGGAAGTGAATGGAGGTGTAGACCAGGGCAAGGGTTCTGGGGACAACAGTAGGAAGTTGTTTTCAATCTGTGGCTATATGCACACATTTCTTTAACACCCCTACTGTAGTGTTAAACCCATTCTCAGATGTCACAGATACTCTGAAAATCATGGAAAAAATAAGGTAGACCCCTGTGTCTTGGACACTTCTTTTTCATCTGAAGTGGCTCATGGGTGAAAATATCCAAGCAGGAGTTGAAAATTCAAATGAAGCTTGTTTGGACCCACGAGAGCTTGAAGAGAGGGGGTAATTAGGTGTTTTCTTCCTTGCTGAATCTCCAGGGTCAAGTGGCCCCATTCAGGAAACAGCCCATGGATAGGGGAGCCTTCTAGCAGCTTCTAGACCCTCCATAGTAATCTTGTCCAGCTAAGATACCTGCAGGACCCCAGTGGAAGCCGAAGCAAGGCCAAGGTGGCTGTTGATTTGCTTCCTTTGCTCCTGTGTGTCCCGATGGTGCCCTTAGCGGTGGGTTGTCTCCTGCTGTTGGGATGTGTGATCATGCCTAGAGCTCCCGTTCACGGACATTCAGGTGCTGGATCCCACCCTCCCTTGCTGCTGAATCCTGGTGTTTCGGCCCAGGTCAGAGGAACCAGTGCTTGGTGAGGCCGGGGGTATACCCTAGGTCCCTAATCTGGTGATGGCACACTTTGGATCTTGTACCAGCTGTGGAATCCCTGGTGCTGCACATGATTAAGTGCTTGGTTGCTAACTGAACGGTTGGTGGTTTGAACCCACACAGAGGTGTCTTGGAGATGTACTTCTAAAATATCAGCCACTGAAAACCCTGTGGAGCCCATTTCAACTGTGGCACACATGAGGTCGCCACCAGTGGGAGTTAGCTCAACAGCAGTTGGCTTGGCTTTGGTTTGATGCTGACCCCAGAGCCCCGAGGCTCCCCTGTGATCACAAAGCTGGGGAGGCCCTGCTTGATCCTCGGTGAGTCACCACAGGGTGACCTGACTCCACCCACTCTGCAAAGTGCCCAGGTGCTTTGGAAAGCATACGGCCTGCCCGCCCAGAGACAAGGACCCTGGAGGGCTGTGGTCAGGGCGTGCCGCCAGCAAGAGTACTGGCATTCCCTTCTGGTTTCTGCTCCAAGAAGAACATTCTTGCCAACCATCTCTCCTGGAGCTTCAAACAAGCAGGGTTTGTCTTTGCAAATTATTTGTCTGTCTCAGTTTATGGGTGTGAATGCACAGGCTAAAATTAGCCTGAACATTCCCCAACAAAAGCTAGAGCACTCAGCCGGGATGCCTGCCATGCCTGTTTGAATTGGATAAGGTGGTGATCCCACCGTGGTGCAGGGAGGCAAGGTGGGGCTGTTCAGGCTGAGCTTGAAAGAAGACAGAGTTAAATGACACAGAAAAGAAATAGAAAAGCCACTTGTGATTTCCAGCGAGAGAAGCTACACAGGGTGTTGCTGGATCAGGGTCTCTGCTCTGGCGACCGGTGAGCATGGCCTTCTCTGTTCCTGCGCCCACCTGACCCCAGGTTTGCAAGTTTTCCAATGAAAATGATGCCATTTCCTCTGCTCCTGCAACCACACAGGGAACCTCACGCAGAACTGACACCTCAGCAAAATGCTCCTGGCCCAGCCAGTGCCAAGGACAGCATGTGCCCACCACTGCTGAGTGGCCTGGCACTTCATCCCCGACCAGAGACTGACTGTGGCTGACTTGGTGGAGTGGAATATCTGTGATGACTGCTAGGCATGTGCTAGAACCTCTTGGCTCAGCAGAGTTTACAAACCTGGCACGGCCAGAAAGGAGGGAGAAATAGTGGGCAGTTTATCAGAGTGAGGGCTGGACCGAGCCAACTGGCACATGGAGTTTGAGCACGTGCAGGGCCAGTGGGTCTTGGGGATGTGCTATTGACATTCCATTGAGTGATTTCAGGGCCGGGCCCTGCAGAAGCAGGTGTGGTCTGAATGTACCTGCTGGGTTGTTGTGGTTCTTTGGATACATGAGAGAGCTGGAAGCTGACCTGTGCAAAAGAAAACTCAAGTAGAATTTACAGTTCACCCTTGACCACATGGGTGGATATGCATGGGCCCACTTAGATTGGGATGGTTTTCCCTGTTGGTATTGTGGGCAGTCACGTGAGCCTCGCTTTGAGAAGATGAGTGACCATAACACACACATAATGACAGAAGACAATCCACAGATAAGGGGCCTACCCAGCTGTTCAAGGTCAACTGTAGTGACCCCAGAAAGACCTCTGACACGGAGTCCAGCCCACAGCCCCTATGGCTTTCTTGGCTTCACCAGGCCTCTCTTCCTCAGAGCAGCTGGGCAGGTTCTAACGGTTGGTCTTTAGGCTAGTAGTGGAATGCATACCGTAAGACACCTGGACCCAGTTGTTCCCCC
>NW_006408574.1:3471770-3473454 GCF_000296735.1 Chrysochloris asiatica | reverse complement strand
GATGGATGGGAGGGTAGTTGGATGGATGGGTGGGTGGTTGGATGGATAGGTGGGTAGTTGGATGCATGCGTGGGTAGATGGGTGTATGGGTGGGTAGATGGGTGTATGGGTGGGTAGATAGGTGTATGGGTGGGTAGTTGGATGTATGGGTGGGTAGTTGGATGTATGGGTGGGTAGCTGGCTGGATGGGTGGGTAGTTGGATGTATGGGTGGGTATATGGGTATATAGGTGGGTAGTTGGATGGGTGGGTGGGTAGTTGGATGGATGGATGATGGCTTCATGGGTGGGTGGGTTGATGGATGAACCACCAGTCTCCAGAGGGGATCTCCGCATCACAAGAGCAGGCTGGGTCTCTGCCCATGGGACCCTCCAGTGAGTGTGCCCGTTCTTTTTCAGGGAGACATCCAGCAGCTGCTCTTCGTCTCGGACCACCGGGCAGCTTATGATTACTGTGAGCACTACAGCCCTGACTGTGATACGGCGGTCCCTGACACCCCCCAGTCACAGGACCCCAACCCTGATGAATATGTGAGTCAGCTCTGGTCGGGGTGGTGTTGGCAAACCTGGGGAAGAGCCCCAGGAGGGGAGGGGGCCTCCTACTCTCTGTCTGAAGACCTGGCGTGGGCACACGTGAGCTGTGTGACCTCTGTCCTTTGTGGACTGAGCATGTCCAGGGTTCCAAATGGGATGGAGTCCAGGGCAGTCTATGGGAGATGAGTGGCAGTAAGTCTCAAGTGGAGGCTGGTCCTGAGCAGACGTTATGATGTACCTGGTGCCTTCATCCTCTGCTGTGACCTTCTGGTTCTCAGGTCGACCTGACACACCCACAGCCCCACAGTCTGGCCTTGGTTTACTGACCCACTCAGATGGAAATTGTGCCTCCAATAGCCCAAGACCCTGCTCTTGTCCTCTTGGCCCCCATTCCTACCCACCCATCAGAACACAGGCAAATGCCTCCTCCTAAGCTGGGGTCCCGAAAGGTTGGGTTAGGGGACCTGGCCACTCTTTCAAACCCTGAGTCAGTGTGGGAAGGCTGCTCGGACAAGGCTGCCTCGTCTGTCACCGTGGTCCTTCCTGTGGCCTCAGATTTGTGGTTTGTGTCTGAGGGTCAGAGTGGGCTCTGCGAGATCTCAGGCTTCTTAGCGGGCTGATTTAGCTTCCCAAGAAGTTGGGGAAGAACATACGCACTTTCTGGGTTACCAGCAGGGTTGCTCTGACCTGGCCTCTGCTCTGTGGTGGCCACACTTTTTTTTTCTTTTTAGTTTACACACTTTTTAAAAAATATATATAAGATTTTAATGTGTTTTTGGTGAAAGTTTGCATAGCAAATGAGGTTCCTATTTGAGAGTTTCTACAATTATTCTAGTTTTACTAAAGATAATACAGAAACAACTGCAATCATACATTACAGAGAACTTCCAGAGGTTCAAGCCGGATTCAGAAGAGGCTGTGGAATCAGGGATATCATTGCTGATGTCCGATGGATCTTGGCTGAAAGCAGAGAGTATCAGAAAGATGATTACCTGTGCTTTATTGACTACACAAAAGCTTTCAATTGTGTGGATCATGACAAGCTATGGGCATCATTGGGAAGTATGAGTATTCCGGAACACTTAATTGTGCTCATGAGGAATCTGTACATGGACCAAGAGGCAGTTGTTTGAACAGAACATGGGAACACTG
>NW_006408574.1:3469868-3471670 GCF_000296735.1 Chrysochloris asiatica | reverse complement strand
GACACTTGGACCCAGCTGTCCCTGTGATGTCTGGACCCAGCTGTCCCCCCCATGACACCTGGGCCCAACTGCCCCCCGATACCTGAACCCAGCTGTCCCCCCATAACACCTGGACCCAGCTGACCCTCCTTGCATCTAAGATTTCCCTTCCCCTTTTTCCAGCACTTGGAAATCAGATGCAGAGTGTTGAGGGGGGTGGGGGAGTGCTTTATTTGAGTTGGATGTGATTTGAACCAGAAGTCATGTTTCCCTGTAATAATATGTGGTTTGGATTCACCGTTCCTATCACGTGGTGGGTTTTCATCTATGGGAGAGTTTAGACTGTGGGCCTCTGAGGCTAGAGAAGGAGAGAGAGGGGAGGGAGGGAAGGGGAAGAGAGGAGTGGGGAGGGGAGGGGACGCTCAGGCAGTGGGCAGTGGGGAGGGAAGAGGGCACTCTGGCAGTGGGCAGTGGGGAGGGAAGGGGGTGCTCAGGCAGTGGGCAGTGGGGAGGGAAGGGGGTGCTCAGGCAGTGGGAAGAGCATGGGGGTATAGCAGGCAGCTTGATCACAGCCTGGAGGGCTTTCAATCTAGATATGGGGACAGAGGAGGACACATCTGGAGAACATCTGTGGATGCTTAATGCCTGATAAGGGATTCTTTGAGGGACATGGACATCTCATGGAATTCAAATCTTGCTGTTGGGGATTCCTTGAGGTGGGTCAAGCATGGCCTCCTTCCACCTTTTTTTGAGGCAAAATTCACATCACATAAAAGTAACCATTTTAAGGCATACAATTCTGTGCAACTACTATCTAATTCCAGAATATTTTCTTCCCTACTAAAGAGACCCCACATCCAATATGCAGCCAGTCCTGTAGTCCCTCTTCCCAGCCACTGGCAACCATTAATCTGTATCCACCACTGTATTTGTCTGCCCTAGAGATTTCAGAGATGGGGTCATACAAGATGTATGTATGCTCAGGTGTCTGACTTATTTCACTTAACGCAGTGTCTCCCACCACATGGCTCCTGTCAGAGCTCCGGGTCTCTTCACTGTGGAGTCTTATTCCATTGTGTGGCTAGGCCACACCGTGTTGATTCATTCATGTGCTGATGGACGCTTAAGCGGTGTCCACCTTTGGGCTACCGTGAATACGGCTAGGCTGCAGTGCACATTCGGAGTCCTGGTGTGGCGCTGTGGGTTAATGCGCCGGACTGCAAAGCCATTTGAACTGCAGGGTTGGTGGTTCAAGCTCACCAGCTGCTCCTCGGAAACCCTATATAGGTTTGCTATTATTGGATGCATGCCTAGGAGTGGGCTTGCTGGGTCATATTGTAGTTCTGTGTTTATCTCTTTGAGGAACCAAGCATTGTCTCTTAACAGTAAAAGCCACCAGAGGTTGACAGAGGTGTGGAGGGGAAGAGGCAGGGTACTTGTAAGCCCTCATAGTCTAGGGTGGGTTAGTTTAAGGTTTCACCCCCCCCCCAATCAGGTGTCTATCTGGTGGGTACAAGGATGTTGAATGGACTGATATGTGAGTAAGTTGGTGGGTGGATAGGTGGGTGGAAGGATGGATGGTTAGATGGGTGGATGGATGTGAATGGTAGATAGGTAAATGGGTAGATGGGTAGATGGGTAGATAGGTAGGTGAGTAGATGTGTAGATGAGTGGGTGGGAAGGTAGGTTGGTGGATGGGTGGGTGGGTGGGTAAACTGGGTATATGAGTGGGTGTATGGGTGGGTGGTTGGATGGACAAGTGGGTGGGTGGGTAGGTTGGAGCTGGATGGATGGATAGCTGGATGGATGGGTGGGTAGTTGGA
>NW_006408574.1:3430293-3467413 GCF_000296735.1 Chrysochloris asiatica | reverse complement strand
CATCTCTCATACTTTGGACATATTGTCAGGAGGGACCAGTCACTGGAGGATATCATGTTTGGTAAGGTGGAGGGTCAGAGAAAAAGAGGAAGACCCCCCAATGAGATGAGTTAGCAATATTGCGCATCAATGGGCTCAAACATGGGAACAATTGTGAGGTTGGCCCAGGACCAGGCAGTGTTTCGTTCTGTTTTGTATAGGGTCACTATGAGTTGGTCTTGACTTGATGACACCTAACAACAACGCCAATTATTCAGGACGTTAGTTCCCCTGCCCTCATTGTCTTCTCATCTTTGTTTTTCCAGCCATGGTTGTCCTTTTGGTCTCATAGAGATGGATTTTTAGTGGAGCCCCAGACTCATGGGTGAGCCATGGTTTGGTGTGTTAATCTGTTGTTTTGCTAAAAGGTGTCCGCGGGAAGTAGTTTTGGTTCAAGGTTTTTCGAGTGTCTCAGAGTCCTTGAGCCTCATCCGGTCCCATGAGCCTGAGCTTTGGAAAATCTAGGGCTCTTCTGCGGTCTTCTCCTCGTCTGTTAAGATCCATCTATGGTGGCCCTGATCAGAATGGTCATGGTCAGTGTAAGGTGCTGGGCACCATCTAATTCTTCTGGTCTTAGGGTAGATGGGGCAGTGGCCTGTGTGGACTCTCTGCCCTGTGAACTGGTTTCTTCTCGAGACTTGGCATGGGGACCCCTGCTTGGACTACAACCTGTGGGGAAGCAGCAGAGCAGGGGGTCTCTCCATCGTCCCACACCTTCCTCATGCTGTACCTTGACTTTAGTACCCAGAGGGAGAAGGTGAGAGTGACGCCTATTACTACGAGTACCCCTACTATGAAGACCCTGAAGACCTGGGCAAGGACCCCACTTCCACCAAGAAGCCTGTAGAAGTTGCTCGAGAGACCACAGAGATTCCTGAGGTGAGAGCGGCTGGCAGGGTGGACTCCTGTCCTGTGAGGTCGTGAGTGCATGGCAAAATGGGGTGGAGGGGTGTCCCGAGGACGTGGGTGCAGGGTGGGTATGTGTGGTCAGGTGGTGGATGGAGCTCTGCCAGGGCGGACAGGTCGTTAAGTGACTGTGGACTCCCCTTGGGGGTTGGGCAGAGGTGTCGGTGTGGCGGGTGCTGTGAAGGCGGGTGCTCACTGTGGGTTGTCCCTCAGCTGAGCAGAGGGCTCAGTGGTGGCCCTGGTGGGCGAGTTGCAGCCCTAGAACCTGTCCCTGGGGTCAGAGCTCTGTGTACTGCCAGTGGGGCAGTGATGGGGTGTGGAAAACACTAATGCATGGGCCCTGCCGCTGTTTCGATGCAGAATTGTTACATCCTCCAAACCTGCCCATCTGTGAGAACTTTAAAAAATGCTAGGGACATCTGTGTGTGCCTGTGGGCTTGAGTATGTGTGTGTGTAAATGTGTGACTGTATGTGAGTCTGTGATTCTGTGTGCATGCATGACTGTGACTATGTGTGAGAGTATATATCATGTGAGTATATATTACTGTATGCTAGTGTATATGTTTGTGTGTGACTATGCATGTGAGTGTGTGTGAGTGTTATTGTATGTGAGTGTGTGAGGGTCAGGTGTGGGTGTGAGGTGTTAGAATGTGAGTCTGTGCATGTGTGAATGCTCATATAGGTGTACATGTGAGCATGTGTGCATGGTGGATGAGTGGCTGAGTTTGTGTGGATGTGTGAGTGTGCAGGGGTCTGAGCATGTGTGTATGGGCGCACACACATGTGTGTTCATGTGTGTCTGATAGCACACGTGTGGAACTGAGAGTGCGTGTGTGTGTGTCTGGAAGTGCATGTGTGTGGAACTGTGAGTATGCATGAGTGTGTCTGGTAGTGTACATGTGTGTGGAAATGTGAGTGTGCATGCATCTGTGGTAGTGTACGTGTGAAGGGTGTGAGTGTGCATGCATCTGTGGTAGTATACATGTGATGGAGTATGAGTGTGCATGTGTGTGTTAGTGCATGTGTGTGGAAGTGTGAATGTACATGTGTGTCTGATAATGCATGTGTGTGAAAATGTGAGTGTGCATGCTTCTGTCTGATCATGTACGTGTGAGGAAGTATGAGTATGCATGCATCTTTCTAATAGTGCACATGTACAGAGGTGTGCATGTGTGAGGACAGTGGTGTGTCTGCATATGAGTGTGTTTGCACCCTTCCAGGGAAAGGCAACCTGGCCCCATATTGCTCTGAGTTTGGGAGGGGGCTCTACCATTTCTTTTCTCACCTGCTGCAGACTCCGGCTGCAGAAGTGTGACCTTTGGGGGTCCACACCCCTCCAGGGCTCTCAGTGGGAGGCAGCTAGTGAGCAGAATTGCTTGTCTCCCACCTGCTCCCTCCACCTCTCCAGTATCTGAGGAAGCCCTGCACCCTGGAATCCTGTCTCTCCATGGGCAGTGGATGTTTGAGGTGGTTCTGTGCCCCACAATCCATAGGCTCTTCCTCTGTGGTATTTCTGGTGGACAGAGGCAGCCCCGTGCCCTGGAATCCCTTTGTTGTAGGTCGATGCTTGGCCATTCAAGGCTACTTGCTCTCACACCCCAGAGATCCCTGAAGGTGTGTACCTGGGATCTCTTGACCCTGGGCCCCACTGTCCCTGGTAACTCTCTCTGTCTCTGTGACCACCAGGAGCTGACCCCACCACCCACGGCAGCCCCTCCTGTGCCTGAAATCAGTGAGGGAACAGGGAAGGAGGATGACCCTGGCATAGATGACTATGACTATGTGCCAAGTGAATACTACTACACACCATCCCCCTACGAGGACATTAACTACGGCGATGGCTTGGAGAACCCCGACCAGCCCACAGACACGGGGCTGGAGGCCGAAATTCCCACCAGCACAACAGTCACCGGCAACACATCCAACGTAATTTCTGTCCCTCCCAGCTGAGTGGTTCCGAGGCAGTGTCAGGAGACCTGAGCCCTCTCCTTCCTCTTCTGTCCCTTGGGTGACTCCCATGTCCTCAGACCCTTTGCAGTGGGTTGAGATGTGCCCCCCACCCCCAAGAGATTCACTGGCTTTCTGAGTTTATCTCAGGGGGTCAGTTTTTTGATCTGTAATATGGTCTCCCCTCGGGTTGAGGTGGACATTGGGATGAGGTGTTTGAAGACATGGTCTCTGCCTGGCAGAGCCTGTGGTCTGTGTGCACTCAGGCTAGATGGATCCCTGAGCTGGGGTGTAGAACACATTCAAATAAACTTAGAAACTGAGCAAAGCTGGGGCAGACAGTGGGCTTCCAGCAGGTGGGGCCCTGAGAGAACTTGGACAGAGGCGGCAGCTCTCTGAACCCCGTCTCTTCAGTGGTGAATGGTGGTGACGGTACCCTCCTGGTGTGAGGGTGTTTTCAGATCAGAAGAGACATTTGCTCATAGCACAAAGCAAGAGCTGGAAATGACCCCAGTGTGTGCTCCTGGAGCTTCACACTGGGTCCAGTGTGGATTGGGATACAAAATCCCAGGAACCAACAGGAGCCCCTGCTGCAGACCCCTGATGCCAGGCTGGCTGCCTTCCCCAGGGGTGGGCCGAGGCCTGGTTCCACCCTCACTTGTCTCAGGGCCTCAAGCAGGTTACGGGGCCATTTGGGAGATTGTGTGTTGAGAGGCAGCAAGGGGCCCCAACCTCCTACTCTCCAGGCCCATGAAGGCCTAGGGCTGTCTTCCCCGAGCCCTTGGGGGGAGGAACATTTCTGTGCCCCTGGTGCTGAGCACAGTGGTACATCCCATGTGACCTTCCTCCTCTTCCTCATGGTCTCTTCAGCCAGCTTTGTCCCCAGAGGACAATGATGGGGACTTCACAGAGGAAACCATCAAGAATCTGGATGAAAACTACTACGACCCGTACTTCGACCCCACCATGTCCCCATCAGAGATCGGGCCAGGGATGCCGGCCAACCAGGACACCATCTATGAAGGGGTGAGCGGAGGAAGGATGGTGGGAAGAGCGGCTCGGCTGGGGTCTGCTCACATGAGGTCAGCTCTCTTAGGGTGCAATGGTGGAGGCCAGAGCAGGCTCTGTCATGAAATCCAAGCTTTAATCAGGGCTTTTGAACCAATTTATTCTGGTTTGAGCCCCTACTGTTTATAGTTTGCATTTATACCCCAACCAAAGACCTGCTCATAGAGACTCCATAGTAAAGACAGAACTCCCTAGTTTCCAGGGCTGTAAATCGTTATAGAAGCCCCCGCCTCATCTTTTTCCCTCAGAGTGACTACTGGGCTCAAGCTGCCAAGGTTTTGGTTAGCAACTGAGCACTTAACCCCAGAACCACAAGATACACAGGGTCTTCTTACTATATGTATCTAAGAATCACCTTGAGCCCTGGTGGCAATGGGGTTAAGTGCTGTGCTGTTAATAGCAAGGTCAGTGGTTCAAACCCACCTGCCACCCTAAGGGAGAACGATGAGGCTGGTCAGCTCCCATAAAGGTGGACAGTTATGGAAATCCTAGGGAGTAGTTCTACTCAGTCCTCTAGAGTCACTGTGTCCAAATCCCCTCAATGGCTGTGGGAGGGTCTTGTTTAAAATGTGGATTTGGATTCAGTTTAGCTTGGATTGAAATGCAAATTCTCAGCAGGGAATTGAACCAGATGAACTGGTTCAAAACCTTGATTTTAAGAGGGAAGGAGTCCTGGGATGTCCTGGTGGGGCTCTGTGGGTTAGTGCTCCGGACTGCAAAGTCAGTTTGAACTGCAAGGTCAGCAATTCAAGCTTACCAGCCGCTCCTCAGAAACCCTACACAGGGTGGCTATGAGTCGGAATGCACCTGACAGCCCTTAACACCACACCAGTGGGCGTCCTGATGTGGCACTGTAGAATAAGTACTGGGCCACAAGGTTGGTAGTTCAAACTCAACCAGCCGCTCCTCAGAAACCTGCTACAGACTCGCTTTGAGTTTGGAATCGACTCCACAACACTAACGACATGATTGGGTTCAGACTAATAGGTGCGGTGTGCCTCCCTCGCTATCTTCGACTCCCACGTGGTCTTCTGGTAAGGGTTCGCTTAGTGATTTATGAGAAACAGGATGAGCTTCTCTCTGCTGGTGGCCCCCTTGGTTTTCAGAGTTGTGTGGACTCCGTGTGAGATGGATTCTTTTTTTTTTTTGCCTCTCTTTCTCTCTCCATCTACCATGACCATTCCCAGATCGGAGGACCCCGAGGCGAGAAGGGCCAAAAAGGAGAGCCTGCAATCATCGAACCTGTAAGGATGCTTCTTCTCTTCTCTCTGGACCGGGGGTAGACGGGGTTCGGTTTGGCTGCTCGGTTATGTGGGGTGTGACCCAGTCTGCTGGGCCATCGTGCCATGCAGGCTAACTGCACAGGCTCCACCCACCAGGTGTTCCCTGGACATTCTAGAAGATTCTGATTGCAGGGATGGGTCTGTGGGACACACATGGATGAAAGCCCATGTCCTTCACTTCCTGTCTGGGCTTTGCACTCTGTGTCACCAAGAAGCCAAAGCACTGAATCTTTTCAATGGAGGGCAGGGTCCCTTTGGAGGAGGGCCCATGCGGATTTGTTCCATAAATGATGGATTTAGTCTAACAGCTTGGAAAACACCAGTACTGTCCGTCAGCAATAGTCGGACACTAGTTAACCGTCGGCTGTACCTCTCCCGGCCTGTTATGCAATCGTTTGGAGTAAGTTTGATGCAACTGTTGAAACATAGAAAACCATTTCTGAAACCAGGTCCAGGGGATCAGCTCCCACAGCCCTGCCCTGCCACTACAGCTAAGCACGGAATAACTGTGTTAGGTAATGGACCCAACTATGACACAGAACTAGACTGTTGGCAATGCATGGAAGTGAGAGACCATAATGGAGAGAACTCAGGGTCCCTCTATGTGTCGGTGAAGTTGGTGTGATCCGGGGTGGTTCTCTGCCCCCGATGAGCCCATGCTGGCTTGGTTGGGAGCCAGGACTCCACGCTGTGGCCTCGGCAGCTATGGCGAGTGGACATGGTGCCACAAGGGTCAGCTGTTCTGGACGTGGCCTGCACTGGGAAGGCCTGGGGGTGTGGGCTGGGAGGCAGCTCTGAACCACCTGGAGGGTGTGATGAGCCCGCTCCCCACATCCTCTCAGCGCCACGGGGAGGGCGAGTCCTGCAGCCCTGACCAGTCAGGAGGCCAAGGCCAGGCAGAGCTCAGGATGCCCAGTGTCTCCGTTCTCCTGCGCTGCTGCAACAGAAATAGCTCAGGAGCAGGGGTGGGGGCACAGGCGGGGGCGGGGGGTGGACGTTTACAAACAGAAATTGCTTCTCTCAAAGCTGAGGAGGCAGGAGGTCTGAATTCAGAGATTTAGAGCGTCGGCTCTGGAGAAAGATCCTGTCTTGTTTCAGCATCAGTAGCCCAGCAGCCCTTGGAAACCCCCATGCATGTGTCTTGGCATCCGTCTTCCCCTGGATCTGAGAGCTTCACAGTGCAGGGACCCCAGGTCAAAGGACACACTCCCCTCTCAGCTCGTCTTTCTCTTTCTTTACTCATCTCTTAGAGGATACAGAGTGCTGCCCACCACACCCCTGGGAAACGGGGGTCATGACAGGATTAAGAGTACAAGAGTATTGCATGCCCCCCCCCCCCTTAATCCTTTTATTGGTTGGTCACATCAGACCACATCAGGGGAGACCATCCCAGAACTTACAAATGACATCACTACATTACGGCTATTCGTGGTCTGGCTAAGTTGGCCCATGTGTTGGGGCACACAACTCAACTTATGACACCATGTCAGGGGCTCCTGGAGACCCAAGGACCTGGTGCCCTTGGCACTGGGTGGTGGTGGGGGCCTGGATGGGAAAGTTCTGTGACCAGTGACACTTAGTAAGCCCTGTCTCCCCACAGTTCCCTGGTCAGACAGCAGGACATGTCCAAAACTGGGGTCCAGCAGGTGTCTCTGGGGATGGAGCTCCAGGGGGGCTGAGGTCCACTGATCCTTTCCCTGATCACAGAAGCATCTTACTGGATTCTGTGCCCCAGACGCAGGCTGGACTATCCATTCCCTGGACTGTTCAAGTCTGGCACAATCTCCTGCCTGGGGGCTGATCATGGAGCCTAACCACCCTGCATCGAACTGCCTTGGTCATTGTGGTCTTCTCCTCCTTCCGGGCCTGGGTCTGCACCATGACCCTGTCCCCTATGAAGGATGTGTGGCTTCCTAGTGCACTTGTTGATATACATTCTTCTCTCAGATTGGGAGCCTCCCCTCTTCCATGTTCTCTGGAGACCCAAGAATTAGAGGGTGCAGTTGACAGGGATTCCATTGTTGAGGGAGACCCCATGCCGGTACCCCTTACTCGTTGAGACCCAAGGAGAAGGAAGCCCCAGAGCGGAAGAGCAGAGTGATCTTGAGCAGAATCATCTCCAAGGAATGTTGCTGATGGGTCTGGTCCCACTCTGTGGGGGAGTATTTGACAGAGGGCCACTCCTCCAGAGTCCACTCATGTGGGTCTCCCTGGCTGGGACGCTGGGACATGGTTGAGTGTCTTGGGCCCAGATGGACCTGCTTTTCACTTAGGCTTTCCTCCTTGGTTCCCCCATTGCTTCTGTGTAAGGAGGGGTCTTAGGAAAGGGCAGGGACCCGTCAGCATGGTCCCCAGCTTTCTTCCCTCCACAGGGTGGGTCAGGCCGATACCTCTTTGTGTCTGAGCTCATGTTCCTCAGAGTAGCTGAGTAAGTGTAGACGTGGTATCCAGCTGAGTGTGCGGAAGAGGCCCGTGCTGTTCTACCTCGAGGCTCTGGCCCAGCGGGCAGTGGTGAGGGTGGATGAGAGGAGAGCCCTGGGAGCTCAGAGGCAGCCAATTAAAATATCACGTCTCCAGAAAATCTCCTTCTTCGTTGGGGAAAAATGAGTCATCTGGATGCCTTTAAGGGAGGGCCCCCGCTCCCCTGAGCTCCCCCACCCGGCTCTCCCTCCCTCCCAGCCCCCCGCCTATTCAGGATGTCCGAGGGGCCTTTGGCCAGTCCCTCTGGAGGGATCTTGTCAGCAGTTGGAAGTTCTCAACCTGCAGCATTGCCAACTGTCTTCCGTGTCCTAGCTCCCCACAGATGGTAGAGTCCTGAGACGAACTGTAAGAGTCCAGCTGACCACGTGGGGTGCAGTGTGGCAGAGGTAGAGGGCATATGCCCCCTTTTCCTCCCCATCACGTGCCCTCACCAGTCCCTCCCCCACCCAGGGAGCCGCCCACATGCTGGGCCTCAGGAAACTGGTTTCTTCTCACCATCCTCAGCAGGATGGCTGTTCCCCATTTCTGTCCTCCGCCAGCCACTTCAGAGCTTCTGTGAAAGGGCAGGAGTCTGTTCAGTTGAGGGGTTGATTTCATCAGGGTGAGCTTGTGGAATCCCCAAGGGCTGGGAGTCCCAAGTTCAATGACTGATGTCGTTGGCTGATGTCCATTGGACAACACATGAATCACCCCCATCTGCCGTCCCTTTTCTTTCTTTGTACGTGCTATTGAACGGATTAGTCAAGTTGAGGGTCAGCACAAATGAGGGAGCTGCTCCTTGAAATGGCCCTCAGAGTCGCCTCAACAGTGGACTCAAACACGCAGCGGGCATGAGGCTGTCCAAGGACCCGGCAACGCTTCGTTCCACTGCACGCAGGTCACCATGAACCCAAGCCAACACAAAAGCTAACTGGACGACAGCAAAGAATGAGACCGTCAGCTCAGTCAGTGCTGGCCACCTCTCAGAGAAGATGGAACTGGATAGGCAGCCTGGAGCTGGCTGTAGCTCGGCCAGTTCCTGGGCCATGTCTGCGTGGGAAAGCAGCCTTCATTCTCCGCTGGACTCGCTCGCTCACTCGCCCCACAATTCCTGCATCCTGTGCTGACCCGGGCTGATCTGGTCACCCACCCACAAGACCCCGTCCCAGCGTTCTTGAGAACAACAGTTTGTGTGTTTGGGAAAAAGACAGCTGCAGTTCCCTGGGCAGGCTGTCAGCAGCTTCTGCCTGGGTCAGAGGGGGATGGGCGCTGGGATTTGGGAAGTGTATACATCACAAGCACAAATATTACTGTGTGCACATCTGTGTAAACACAGCCCATGGAGCCTGGGTCGCCCTGGTGGTGGGGCAGGCCAGTCAGCTGGAGGGGTTATATGTCCCCCACGTGGGCCCTGGGGCCCTGGTGGCCCTTTTACTTTGAAGCAGTTAGGATTTTCCCAGGGGACACTTGGCTTCCCTTGAAAACCCTCGGCACAGAGCCAGGGACATCTTGGAGAGCTAGCTGGGTGTCTAAGGCCAGCGCTTCCTTCCTCTCACCCATGCCAGTGGCCGCCAGTCAGCGGGGAGGAGGGCTTCACTGTGTCCTCCATTGTCTGAGCATGTGGTACCCACATAGTCTAGGCGTGGAATGGGGTCACCTAGCAAGGCTGGGCCTGGCATACAGGTTAGGGGACCTCTGGTTGCACTCCAATGGCTTTCTCGGTGTGCAGAGCTCTGTGGGGCCTATGCCCCTGAGAGGACCTTCAGCACTATCGAGAGGGAGTCCCGGCCATAGCTGGGGAGGGTAAGTGCAGGGGACCCTGTCCATGTCAGGAAGAAGGGAAGGAGGTGGTGCCCCATTGGGGTACAGAGGATGAGACCCAGGGAGGTTAGAGGCCGGGGAGACCTTGCCTGGTGAGGTCAGGGTCAGAGGGGCACTCCTGGACTGAGGGAGGGTGGCCAGGTGTCCATGCACACTTGTGATGTCCCCCCATCACTTCAGACTGTGTGTTGTGGGCATCACTGCCTGGAATGCTCCAGGCTGCTGGAAGTCCAGCAGAGTGTGACCTCGGTGCCTCTTGTTCCCTGTCCCTCCCTCACCCTGACCTGGCAGAGAGAACTAGATCCTCTCCTCTGGACATCCTGAGGGACCTTGTTGGCCATCTGACCAGGACTTGTCACTATGTCTGGAGATGCTAGGGTGATGGTCATCACTGCCCACAATCCCTTCCTTATGGAGACTACTTGGGGCAGACAGACAGACAGACATCTGGATAGTAGATTTTAGACAGATGATGATAGATAGATAGGCAGATAGGTAGATGGTAGATAGACAGCTAGGTAGAAGATAGAAGATCGTAGATAGTAGACAGATAGATGATAGATAATAGATAAATAGTAGATAGATAGATAGACGATAGCAGATAGAAAGATAGATAGATAGAAATAGACAGCTGGATAGTAGATTGAAGATCATAGGTAGACAGTAGATAGGCAGTATATAAATACATGGGTGGATGGATAGATAGTAAATACATAGGCTGATAGATAGATAGATAGGTTGGTAGTAGATAGAAAAACATAGACAGTAGGTAGGTAGTAGATGGATGGATAGATAATAGATAGATAGTAGATAGATAAGTAGATAGTCGATGATAGATAGTTAGCTTGGTAGTAGATAGACGATCATAGTAGACAGTAGATAGGTAGTAGATAAACGGATGGATGGATGGATGGATAGAGGGTAGGTAGATGATAGATAGATAGATAGACAACTAGAGTTGGTGGTTATGTGCTATGGAGTCAGTTCTGACTCATAGTGACCCCGTATAGGATTTCCAAGGCTGTCAATTTTTAAGGGAGCAGAAAGCCTGTGGGTTAGTAGCTCAGCTCATAGCCCACTACACTACCAGAGCTCCTTAGATCGATAGGTAGGTAGGTAGATAGACAGATAGTAGATAGATAGCCGATAGGTAAGTATGTAGGTAGGTAGATGGTAGGTAGGTAGGTAGATAGACAGATATAGTAGATAGCCGATAGGTAGATGGTAGATAGGTAGGTAGATAGACAGATAATAGATAGCCGATAGGTAGATGGTAGGTAGGTAGGTAGATAGAC
Organism: Chrysochloris asiatica; assembly: GCF_000296735.1. Classification (NCBI taxonomy): domain Eukaryota; kingdom Metazoa; phylum Chordata; class Mammalia; order Afrosoricida; family Chrysochloridae; genus Chrysochloris; species Chrysochloris asiatica. The sequence continues at coordinate 3,456,594 of NW_006408574.1, read as the reverse complement.
AGATAGTAGATAGCCGATAGGTAGATGGTAGGTTGTTGTTGTTGTTAAGTGCCGTCGAGTCGGTTCCGACCCATAGCGACCCTGTACAGGGTTTCCGAGGGTGTAAATAGGTAGGTAGAAAACAGATAGATCGTTAGCTAGCTGCTATGGCTTGACTCCAACGCATGGTAATCCTATGCACACAGAGAGGAACATCCCCACCCTGCACCTTCCTCACAGCTGTGGGTGCGTTGAGGTCATGCTGTGGCCACTACCTGTTGGGTGTCTTCTAACATAGGACGTTCACCCTTCAGCACTTACTTTACCCCTCAGTAGTCTGCCGTGAGCCAGAGGCTTGTCATTGGCTAATTTCCAGAAGTAGGTCATCAGATCCTTCTCCCTAGTCTGACGTAGGCTGGAAGTTCTGCTGAAAGCTGTCCACTGTGGGCGATTGTGATGCTGGTTCCCTGCATCACAGCCCACATCACAAGGCACCACAGTATGACACAGAGACAGACAGGGGGTGAGGGATGCAGAGACAGATGGGGTGAGAGATGGAGAGACAGACAGGGGGTGAGAGATGCAGAGACAGATGGGGTGAGAGATGGAGAGACAGATACAGAGTGAGAGATGGCAAGACAGAAGGGGGTGAGAGACAAAGAGACAGACAGGGGGTAAGAGACACAAAGACAGGTGAGAGACGCAGAGACAGACGGAGTGACCGAGGGCAGCAGATACTCCCTAGTCTGCAGTCCTTGGCGTCTGACCCCAGAGGTTTCCCTCCAGGGGGTGTGGGGAGGGTCCTGAGCTACAGGTATCTGCTTGGCCGGGTTCTCATGGGCTCTTCTTCCTTTCCAGGGCATGCTTATAGAAGGACCGCCAGGCCCCGAAGGTCCCGCGGTGAGTATCCACTGTTGTCTCCAGACAGTGTGGAAGGTTCCATTCCTCATTTGAGGGACTGGGAGGCCATCCCCTTTAGCAGGAACCCTGTGTCCAGGAGGGAGGTGGGCATCACCTCAGGGTGGCCTCGCTTCACTGTGTCCTGATTGCATTTTTAATTCTAGGGTCTCCCAGGACCCCCAGGAACAACAGGTCCCACTGGCCAAGTGGGTGACCCTGGAGAGAGGGTAAGACCACAGCTCTGAGAGTACACACTCTGGGGCTCATCTGTGTGTCCGCCTGCTCGGTGATGCTCGCTGTTCTCAGATGTGGCCATGGTCGTGGGCACGCTGGCCCTCTCAAATCTCCCCTTGCCCCACTTGCCCCTAATCCCGCTCCACCTGTTTGGTCCTGGAGGTTAGTGTCAGATGGAAAAGGTTCATCCTCACAGGACCATGACTCCACAGAGGTGCCTGGGGTTGGCACATGCAGCAGCTCTGCTTTGGCATGACAAATGTCCCCACCAGCAGTAATCATAACCCCAGAGCCTCAGGTGTGTCCTCCTTTCATAGAACCTGCCACTTTCCTCCTTGGGTTTGTGAGCTCCCTCAGCTCTGGTTCTCCATCTCTCACATGCCCCTCCTTATTGAAAATCAGGGTAGCTGTGGGAATCCTGGAAGCTGGTCAGAAGGAGTGCTCAACCTTAAACCAAGGCTGAGCTCCAAGGCCATGACCGTGCACTGACATCTAGTGGCCAGTCTGCGTTCTGCAGCCTCAACGATGCTGTCGGGCTGGGCTTAGCTTGTTTATCTTTTCTTCCTCTTATTTTCCTTCCAGTCAGTGGCACAGGCATGACTACAGCTGGGTTAAATGTTAATACTGTAAGAAATAGTGTGTCCATGTCTCTTAGTGGTCCTGTATCCTGGGATTGGGTACCCCTGCTTCCCACATGGAGCAGGGCACTAACAGGGATTTGGGTGGGTGGGCGGACAGTCTGGTCACATGGAAGTGTATTCCTGTCACAGTGTCAATGGCTAGTTTCTGGGGGATGGGAAAGACCATGGGACAAACAAGGGTAGGAGGAGAGCAGGGCTTCTAGCAGAGACGAATGCTCAGGAGGAGATGGGCACTGGGTTGACCCTTCAGAGAGAACAGGAGCTGGTGAATGGGGGCAGTGGGCTGTCTCTGTCTGTGTGGCACTGAGGAGACCAGAGATGACAATCTTGTGGTACCTTTAGATGGTCTAATATCTATCCCAGGCAGATTAGATGGTCTCTGTCCCACGGCAAGGAGTGTGGCCCGAGGCAGGGGACCCTGGCTGATCTCTGCCCACCTACCTTGCTTGTGCCTCCCAGCTCGGCAGCCCACCATGCCCATCCAGGCATAGCCTGCATTCTCAGCTCATCCTAGGATTGGTTGGGCTGGAGATCCCTCTGTAGACCCTATGCTTTTTATGTGGACATGCCTTTCTCATGCTGGCCTGGTCATGGCTGCAGGTCTCACTGAGTCATTATCTTTGGTTTTCACATGTGATGAGACCCCTTGCCAGAGAGGCTTCCTGGGTGTCAGTCCTTGTGAGGGAGAAGCCATAGGAATCAGCCACTCTGGCCATGTCTCAGCCTCAGCAATGAGCCTGTTGCATGGAATCCTGAAGGCTCTCAGGATAGTGTCTAGCTTATGGTGGATGCTTGTGACCATCTGCTGGATGGATGAGCTGATGGATGGATGGATGGATGAATGGGTGGGGAGGTGGATGGATGGATAAATGAGGGGTGAATGGCTGAGTGGATGGGCGGATGTATGTGTGTGCGGATGAGTGGGTGAGTGGATAGACGGATGGGTGGGTAGATGTATGTATGTATTTATGTATGAGTGGGTGAGTGGATGTATGTATGGGTGGGTGGATGAAAGGATGGGTGGGTGGATGTGTGGATGTATGGATGGATGAGGGGTGAGTAGATGCATGAATGGGGGTATGTGTGTATGGAAGGATGCATGCATGGATGGGTGATGGATGGGTGGGTGGACGTATGTATGTGTGGGTGCATGTATGGGTGTATGTATGTATGTGTGGGTGGGTGGAAGGATGGATGGGTGGATGTGTATGTATGTGTATGTAGATGGATAGATGAGGGGTGAGTGCGTGAATGGGTAACTGGATGGTGGAATGGGTGTGTGAGTACATGGTGAGTTGATGGATGTTGTAGTTGTGTCCTGTGACTACTGCAGTACATTTACCACAAACTGGGGGTCTTAAAAACAACAGGGATTTGTTCTCTGTGGGGACTGAAGTTCTGCATCAAGGTGTCAGCAGGACTACTCTCCACCTGAAAGCTCTTTCTTTGTCTTCCACCTCCTGTTGGCTCTTGATGTTCCTGAGACATGGCTGCATCATTATCACTCCATTCTCTGCCTCCATGGTCACCTCTCCTCTCCATGAGGATCTCTTCTGTGTGCCTCTTCCAGGGATATAGGCCATAGGGTTTAGGGCCCACCTGTGTAATTTAGGACACAGTGGCAGGTTGTAGGGATTAGGATATGAGGTATCTTTTGGGGACCACTGTTCAACCCACTGCCGATGCTACTCATGTGCCTCCTGAAAAGCCAGCTGTTGCTGCGATGTCCACCATAGCAGGAAGTTCTCTAGAAGACGATGACTTGTCCTCCCTGGGGGTGATGGGGACAGGGTCCTTCCTGTGACTCTAGTTGTCCCCTCCATGGGATGTCATGGGGGCCTCCTACGTCCTCCTATGTCTTCTTGTTACTCTGTTTAAACTCCCTGAAAGCCAGAAGGATCCTCCTTACACATAAGGGAGCAAGTCTGGGATTCATTCTTGTGAGAAGGGACAGAGGACGACAATAGAAACAAGGCCAAGACAGGTGGTGAAAATGCCCTCAAGTTCTGTCCATCTGTGGCCACATATGTAGAGGACCTCAGCAGAGTGTGGGCTTTCCCAGAGCGCTCTAGGTGGCCTGGAGTCCTGGTGTGGTGCTGAAGGGTAAACACAGAGCTGCAAGGTCCGCAGTTCACTCTGACCAGTCTCTCCTGGGAAACCTTTGACTTAGTCGCTGTGAGTCAGAATTGACTTGAAGGCACTAAACAATAACAACCACAGGGTGGTCTGAGTTTAGAGGGGCCAAGCAGAGCCTCTGACTCCAGTTTTCAGATCCAGGGCAGGAACTGACCACCAGAACTTTCATTGGGCCATTCCCAAGCCATATATATACACACAGGAGCTCAGCTTACAAGGAACACTTTTGTGCACTTTGAGGATCTGAGAGACCAACGCTACATTCCTCTCTGTTTTCTGGGTCTTTCTTTGAGAAGAAGCATATCTTACAGACTCCTCGGGCCTTTGGAGCTCCCTTCCCCAACCATGATTAGGGGAAACAACACCCAGTCTCTGTTCGCTGCTTTGACCAAGCCCCAAACCTGGGGGCTCCCCGTGTGCAATCCGAGAATCCTGCCTTTTCACTTTGGGGTACAAGAAGCACCCCTTCCTTCCTCGAGACGCTCCTGTTAAACACCGACGATTTCTGAACTTGGACGTTGAGGCTCTTAGGGCTTACCTGGCACAGGGTTAATATCAGGAAGTCTTTCATGCCAGCTCTTTAAACGTTTTCGGCTTGATCAAGTTCTGTCATGCTTTGGGGGCCAGACGATCAAGTGATTGAGAAGAGCTTGTGCTCTTCTAGGAGCCTTGGCCTGGCGCAGGGCTGTAGTCCATCTCCATAGCTCGAGTGGTTTAGTGGAAGACCCCTGGAGCACCGACCACATCATAGGCCGTGCTCCGTGTCATGGAAGTGGCTGGCAGGTTCCAGATTTCTCCTCACCTTCAGGGGACAGAGTCTTGGTGCTGAAGAACCATGGAGCATGGGATGCAGTAAATGCAGGTTCAGACTGCTGGCCATGGAGACTCGTGGACTAACTTACGCTGTGTTCCTGTGGGCAAGAGCCACCTCGTGTTCCAGTTCTGTTGTGAACATTGGCCCTGGGCTGAGTAAGAGGGTCCAGGGCACAGGGTGGTACATTAATTCCTTTCTCTTTCAGAGTGATGTCTGTCTTGCTCACTACTTCACCTTCTCTGTCATCTTTGGGGTCGTAGGGAGAGTTTCCAGTGCAAGAGGAGAGTTGCTTTCATAGCCCCTGGCACTGCTGTGGGACCAGGATGACTTTGAGATAGCAGAGGAAGAGCTTGAGAGGAGGGTCTTTGTAGATCTGTACCCCACAGTGCACTGCTTCCAGCAGCATGCCATGTTGGTGGAGCATGCGTGCACACTGTGTGAACAGGAGTTAGCACGTATACACACACATGTACACACACTGTATGAACTCTAGTGTGCATGTATAAACACACACACTGTGAGAGGGTACATGTATACACACATGTACACACACTGTGTGAACAGGAGTGTGCATGTGTACACACAAATACGAGTGTGTTCTGACTCACAGTGACCCTGAGTAAAGTTTCCAAGGCTATAAATCTTTATAGGAGCAGAAAGCTTCATCTTTCTCCCACAGAACAGCTCGTAGTTTTGAACCGCTAACGTTGAGGTTAGCCGCCTGACTGGTAACCAGTACGCTACCAGAGCTCTTTAATAAAAAAGTGGAGCGTAGTAAATAAATGATGAGCCCACCAAACATGGGGCTGCAGCCATCCTCTATTGAGAGAGAGCTATGCAGAGAGGTCTGTGGTTTTCCGTGAGAGAAAAAAACAGAATGCTTTCTTGACTCCTTTAGAAAGAGAGCGGACAACTTTGGGCACCACACAGCCCTGTGGAACCCTGGTCATAAATATGTGCTGGCTCGATTCACTTCCGGCTCCAGTGACTTCTGGGGTGAGGATGGGGCCTTTCCACTTCCTCCTTATTGGCCTTACAGGCGACTTGATGAGATTCCTGTGTAATTGAAAAATGAGGTGAGGGTGGTGGGGGTGGGGGTATATCTGTCCTCTGGACCTACCTGTGGGCAAGGGGAGTGGAGAGGCAGTCACTATACCTTGATGCAGCAGATGAGACAGGGCTCTGGCATGTGGTGAGGTAGGAGGCCCCGAAGGGGCGGATGACAGGCGGGGTCTAGTTCAATCCAGATGGTTCTGTACCTTGCTGGACCGGTTCAGGAGAGCCCCCCAGCTCTCATCTTCTTGGCCTGGAACTGACAATCAATCTTGCATGCCCACCCTAACATCCTGCAAAAGGCTAGGACCCGAACCCCACAGTTGCTCTGGGTGGCCTAGGGGAGCTTCACTGGCTGGACGGAACCCAAATGTCCATCTGTACGCCAGACAAACCCAGTCTACTTCCAGATAGCTGGACATCTGCTGGGATTAGTCAAAGCTGGATCCCACATGCTTTGAAAGTCTTATCAGTTGTTTATCCATGTAGTGCTGAGCTGAAAAGGCTCATCTGGGATGGGGCCCCGGGCATGTTGGGGTGTTCTGCCTCAGTGGTGGAGCACTCGGATTTGTGGCGAGCACAGCTGTCATTTGTATAGTAACAGACTCCGGGGATTACCTGAGGTGAGCTTGGGTTCCCGTGGACTGCTCTCCTGAACTGGGTTCTGTGAGTGTGTTGAAGTAAATGTTGATTGTCCATTTGTGCTTCAGCACCTTAAAGTTCAGCAAGGCTGGACAGTGCTATGCTGCTTCCCTGAGCAGGCCCGAGTGCTGGAACTCTCAGCTGAGAGCTCTTGATGCCTTGGGCTGCACCTGTCTGTTCTGTGTAGACTCTGGCTGGACAGGGCAAGGACACCCCATCCCTGCCACTTCTGGCACAGCTCAGTTCACCCCCAGATGAATTAGTATCTCACCAGCCCCATCAGACTCTCACCGCTGCTTCCTCCCCTGCCCCCTTGCCCACAGTGATGCTCCTACCTTACCCTCTTGGGCTTTTCTGGAACATTCTCTGCCACAGGTCAGCGTTGTTCTGTGCTTGTGCTGTGTGTGAGTCTAATGGCCAGGCAGCCATGATTTGTGATTCCTTTTCCTACAGCATAGCTCCCACCCTGCACACTGACTTAATTGTGTCTCCTCCTTTATCACAGGGGCCCCCCGGACGCCCAGGACTCCCTGGAGCTGATGGCCTGCCTGGTCCCCCCGGGACCATGCTCATGTTGCCAGTGAGTATCCTTATTTGGAGGGGGGTGGGGGGAGAAGACCGCTTAGGTGGGAGAGGCCCGGACTCTGCTTCTATGTTGAGCAATTACTTCAGTCTCAGACCTGCCCCCATGGGGCTGGGGTCCTGGAGAATCCTCTGGGTTCAGGGTGGCCGTCCTCACTACAGGGGGTGAGGTGAGGGGCTGGGGAGTCCTTTCTCCTTTGAATCTACCTGTGATAGTGACTACTATGCCACGAAGTGGCATGTGGTGGTGGTGATGGGCTCTAAGGAGCGGACCAGCTCAGCCTTGGTGACCCCACGCCTTATACACACAGTTCCGGTTTGGAGGAGGTGGGGACGCAGGCTCCAAAGGCCCCATGGTCTCAGCTCAGGAGTCCCAGGCTCAGGCCATCCTGCAACAAGCCCGGGTGAGTGTGGGGCCTGTGGGGTGGGGGGCAGAATTGGGGGGGCACAGCATGGAAGGGGAGCATCAGACCCTTTGGCGGGGGCAAGCTTGGGTGAGTGTGAGGCCTACGGGGTGGGTACAGAGCTTGGGGGGAGCCAGGCCTGGGTGAGTGTGTGGACCCTGCAGGTTGGGGGCAAAACTGGGAGGGGCAGAGCAGAGAGGGGAGCATCAGACCCTGGGGGAGGGTACAGAGCTTGTGGGTGTCCCTCTGGCCCCAGGCAGCAGACAGGCTGTATGGCTGTCCTATCCGGCAGTGAGAATGGGGAAGTCTGGGAGGCTTCTCGGGGGGCTTCATGCATGCTGACCACCCAGGTTCCCAGATGAGGAAGAGATATCTACAATCTTGCAGGGGGTGTGCTCCTAGGCCGCTCTACCCTGCTGACCTCCTCCCATGCCTGGCTCTGTCCTGGGCCCAGGCAGTGGAGGGAGAGACCCCCAGGCTGTGGGAAGGGGCTCCCTGGGAGGAAGGAACCCTGTGCACACAGCCCTCCCCACCCTTCCTTGACCCACGAGCAGAACCCTCAACACAGAGTTTGCCTCCTTGCCAATTAATCCGAATGTGATTCCGGATTGCTGGTTGCCAAGGATGAGAGTAGAGGCTGCCCTGTGGGGTGGGGATGAGGTGGGGGTCCTCCCAGGGAGCACACCCTTGGGGGGGGGCATCGTAGGATGACATTGGTTTTGCACAGTACATATGTACACAGTACACAGTACATATGTACACAGTACATATGTACCACAGCCGAGTCTCTGTTAAATATGGAGCCCTCTGTAATTACAGGCCAGTGTGGTATCGAGTTGTTGCCATGGGACAAATTGCCCGAAAATCTCGTTACCTGCCAGGGCTATTGACTTAGGGCTGCCTGACTGCCTTGACTCTGTGCCAAGTGGGGATGTGCGGATGTGCTTAGAAGAATGTTTGAGAAAACAAACACCTTCCGAATTAAATGGTGATGACAGGAGGGCAGATCTTTCAGGAGGTGGCTGAGAAGTCTTACTCCCAGGGCTCACAGAGGGGAACAGAGCCAGAACACAGGCTCCTGGCAATGAGTATGCAGACAGGAGATGTCTGGACCAGGCCCTGGGTGGCTGTGGTGGCCCCTGGGTCTGGACGCCCCTGGAATGCTCCTGCTTTGGCTAGAATCTCCCCAGTTGTAGGGACCTCCTGGGAGTGAAAATGCCAGTCATTCACACAGAGCAAGCTGCTGGAGTATGAGAAGGGGCATTCCACATCCATCAGGGGGAGCTGGGAGAGGAGGGAGGACAGGATGGAGGCTCCGGACATCCCAAGTGGACAGTTGTTGTTAAGTTCCATTGAGTCAGCTCTGATTCATAGCGACCTTGTGTAGGATTTCTGAGGAACGACTGGTGGGTTTGAACCATCAACTTTGCAGTTGGCAGTCCAGTGCTTATCCTACAGCTCTACATCAGGACTCCCAAGTGGACAGAGGGTCTCCTAGAGGAAGACCTCTGCCTTTTTGGCTCAGGAGTTGAGAGCAGCAGATCCTCTTCTGGACTTCCCAATCCCCTGGCCAGGCTACTTTGAGCTCATGGCATGCTCTTTTGCTCTTGCAGTTGGCACTGAGGGGACCAGCCGGCCCGATGGGACTTACTGGCAGACCAGGCCCCATGGTGAGTTGTTGGAGTCTCTGGGACTTGGCACCTAGTCCGGGTTGTTCCCATCCTGGTTGGGGTGGGGGTGCTAGGAGTATGTTTAGTGGAGCTGACGTCAGGGAGGGCGAGGAACAGGGCCTGGAGGGGGTGTCTGCTAAGCCTGGAGAGGACTCCATGTAAGTTATTCCCAGGAAGGAGACACGTCCGAGGGGCAGGAGGGGCTAAGGGCATGCCAGGGAGATTCTGGTCCCCAAGTGGCAGCACTAGCTCTTTCCTTCTGGGTCCCCCATCGCTATCTGCACTCTTGTGTCCAAAGGGAAGAGCTTTTACGTGGGAGAAACCCTGGATTCCTCTCCTCAGACTTAGAGCAGCATGCCTGCTCTGCTCCCAGCCCAGCCCTGACCTTGATTTTACTTTTCCCTGGGCTCCATGCTCAGGGACACACAAGGGCTGACAGATGTGGCCTCTAGGGCTTTAAAGGAACATGAGGGGCCTTACAAGGAGATGAAGCGTTTAAAAGCTCAAGGGTCCTCTGGCCAGCCTCTCTCCAGTTTATGGGGGGGTCCCCATCAGTCCCTTAGGTACCCCACTCTAAGACACTTCACTTGAGCCAGAACCTTCTCCTCATGTCCCCATTTAGCTGGGCAGCAGGTTGGCTCAGAACATAATGAATGTCCCCCTTGAGCACTTAAAAAAAAAAAAGAAGAAAGAAAGATCTCTAAGCCATTAAAGGAGTCCTGGTGTGGCGCTGTGGGCTAATGTGTCAGACTGCAAAGCCATTTGAACTGCAAGTGGTTCAAGCTCACCAGCTGCTCCTTGGAAACCTGATACAAGGTTGCTATAGGTCGGGACCGACTTGACGGCACTTAACAAGACACTAAAATCCCAAACCCAGACCCATTGTTACTGAGTCCATTCTGACTCACAGTGACCCTGTCGGGCAAGTCAAATGGCCCCAGAGGGTCTCTGTGCCATCTTTAAGGACGCAGACTGTCTCAGCTTCATCCCTCGGAGCAGCTGGTGGGTTCAAACTACTGACCCTTTGGTTAGCAGCTCAGCGCTAAGTCCACTGCAACATCAGGACTCTTTGTCATTGTTAAGTGCTGTCGAGTCGCTTCTGACCCACAGCAACCCTGTAGAGGGTTTCCGAGGAGTTACTGGTGAGTTTGAACCATCAACCTTGCGGTCCAGTGCATTATCCCACAGTGCCACACCAGAACTGTTTATGGGATGTTAAATACTCTGCAATCGAGTGGGACTCGATTCACAGGACAGGAACAACTAGAAGGGAGTGTGTAGTGAAGAATGGGACCGATGCCACTGAAGAATCTGTAGGAATTGTTGAATGCAAACCTGCTCTCCTGTGCATGCATCCACTGGATGGACAGACAATCAACTGTTCTTGTAAAAACTCAGGAAGCAATCCAGACGGCTGCTTTTCCCACCTTTCCAATAAGTCCAGGTTGTTCACTCTGGCCTTTTTGAGGTGGAAAGGTCAGGTGTGGCCCCTGCAGATGCCTTCCTGCCCTGCAGGGCGGACCCTCTGTGGTTCCTGTGCCCCCTTCCTCTCAGCCCTCCATAGCTTTCTCTGATCTGTCTCACCCTGAGCATACATTCATCCAGAACGTGTCTTCGCAGGGTCCCCCTGGGAGCGGAGGCCTGAAGGGTGAGCCTGGAGATATGGGTCCACAGGTAGGTGGGCACGGTCCAGGGGTCTCTTGGGGGATGATCTCGGGACTGCCGGCTTGGTCATGCCTTGCACCGCCTTTCTTTGAGAGGCCTGGGGGGTGGCTACTGATTTGGGCAGAGCTGGAAACAGGACAGACCTATCTGGAATGGGGACCAGAGGTTTCTGGGCCCTGCCCAACAGGTGGGAGCCAGGGTGGGAGCTGTGACCATGTGGGCAAGCACAGGGCAGCCGTTGATGTTTCCTTGAAGCACACAGATACCCCCCTGACCCTTTGTCCTCTGATTCCTGGCAGGGTCCCCGAGGGGTGCAGGGCCCGCCAGGCCCCTCAGGAAAACCTGGAAGAAGGGTGAGTGTCTAGTGCTGGCAGCATTTGTGTGTGGAACTGGGGAAACCCAAAAGCCCTCTCACTGATGGAACCCCATCGGCAGAGGGCTTGTTCCAACCATGGCATGGCAGGAGCCTGCAGAGACTTCAGAAACCCCTGTGTCTCCTAAGAGGTGGTTCCCCTGCACCGCACCACCTGAACATGCTAGTTCAGTTTGATAAAATGATTATTACTGTTTTAATGAAAGAAATTTCGTGGGTTCTTTGGGATCAAGAATTGCAGGGCACAGTTATCAGTGGGAGGCCTGTTTCTTCTAGAAGCAAACCAGTTTCCATTCACAATGGCCTCACGTAGGTCAGAGTGGAGCTGTGATCCAAAGTTTCCAAGGGCTGGTTTGCTTTAGAAGCAGATCACCAGACTTTTATCTTGAGGTTCCTCTGGGTGGGATCGAGCCTCCACCCTGTTTGTGGGCAGCGGAGTGTGCTCAGCGTTTGCACCCCCTGTAACTCCATTTCTCCAGAAATAGCCCAGATTTGGGGAAATGGCTTGTGAGGCTTTCTCATATCTCCCGTCACTCCTGGTTCCTGGGGCTCTGGTTGGAAGGCAGGTCTAATGGGGAGCTGGTTTGTCACCATCAAACCTTGGCTACCGGAAGGGGGCGTGCCTTTGCAAGTTATTGACTAACCCAAGGACCAAGAATGTGGAGCATCAACACCACAAAGGTTTTAGCTTTCTGAGTATAAAAACCACAACCAAAACCCACTGCCCTGGAGTTGATCTGGACTCAGAACGACCATATAGGACAGACTAGACTCCTCCATAGGGATTCCGAGACTGAGCAGCACTTCAGGAGCAGTTTCATCTTTCTCTTTGGTGGGTTTGAACCGTGGACCTTGCAGTTTGCAAGCTTATCTCACAACACCACTTTTGTTAAGTGCCTTTAAGTCAGTTCTGACTCATAACGACCCTGCATAGGGTTTCTGGGGAGTGGCTGGTGAGATTTGAACTTCCAACCTTGTGGTTCAAACCAACTTTGCAGTCCAGCGCATTAACCCACAGCGCCGCACAGGGACTCCATAAGAGCAGTAGGGCTCCCTGTTCCCGAGGGCCTGTGGCTTGGTGCTAGGCCAGGGGTCTCTAGTCCTCAGAGAGCTGTGTGCACTGGCGAGCCCACACTTGGCCCATGGGGAATGGAGCCCAGCCCCAATCTCCTCATTAGCATATCAAGGTCTAGTCGGATCTGATGATGGCTGGCGTGGCCCCTGTCTCTAGGTGGTCACAGTAGAGTGATTGTGAGAGTGTGCCCTGGAAGACCCAGGTCTGTGGCTTTTCTGGGGCTGTTCATGGCTGGCAGTAATGGCTGAGGAACAAGCAGAAGAGCTGAGGTGGCCATGTTACAGAATGGACCTGCCTCTGGTCATCTGAGTGGTCACCCCTGGGCCTGGCTCCTTCCACAGGCAGGTGGACTGACTGAGCGCTTGCTGGTTTTTAACTCAACGTCCACAGACATGTGCAGAAACAGGCATGTCAGTGACCTAGTCTCTCCTGAGTGATGGAGGCATCTCCTCGCTGCTGTTCCTCCAGCCTGGTCGTATCTGCCCAGGAGTGACATCATCTCAGAAACTGGAGGCAGGCAGGAGGCCACATTCCATGGCAGTGTGAGATAGTGAGGGTCAGTGACACTGGGACCCTGTCCTCATTCCTACAGTGTGTGGTGTGAGCAGATTTCAGGGTTCCCACTGGTATGGGTCCTCTTCAGCGGTGACCTCTGGTACCCATGTCTTCAGGGTCACTCATTTGTAGATGAGGAGATCACCTTTAAGTAGCTGTGGTGGCCTGGCCACTCTTGTGAATGGACAATCCTCCTCCTCTGTTCCAGGGGCGAGCGGGAAGTGATGGAGCAAGAGGCATGCCTGGACAAACCGGCCCCAAGGTAGGGTGACCACTTCCTGCCTCTAGGTGTCTTGGACCATTGCCACCATCATCAAGATGGTGACATAGGCAACGTGCAGTTTATATGCTGGTTGTAACCACAGCCACGGATATGACTTGCAACACTTGTACCATCCCTTGGTAGAGTCTTGGGGTGAGGAGGGTTGTGCCCAGATGTGCCACTCTGTGTGATGAACATACAGACATGGGGGTTGATCAGGAGACTCTCGCGGTCTAGGGTGACAGCTGCAGTTGAGTTTTGGCAAGGTGGAGAGCCCATTCATGGGGATGCAGATGAGAAGGTCACATCCATGTGGAGGGGCTGACAAAGAGAAGCCATGCCTTCAGGTTGCCAGGCAACTCATGAGTGTAGTCCAGGGGGACAGGCAGCCTTCTTGTCCAGTTGTGGGATGTCTGGGTTCCTGGTGTTGGAGGGACAGACTAGACATTGTCTGGGGGAAGGCTGTACTTGGAGAATCGGTGACCTTGGAAACTCCAGTCTACCCCTGCTGCTGAGGTTCAGCCATCAATCACTCTGTCCCCAGTATCAGTGTGAAATTTTGGTCGACCTAGAAGGATTCGTTCAGACTATGTTGGGGGTGATAGAATATTGATGTTCTCTGATGAGGCGACTACCATGGGGGCAGTAGATAGGATTGGAAGGGAGAATGGAGACTGGTCACCACAGAAAGTGGGATTTCCATTGTGCCTGGTCATCTCACCACTGGGATGAGCTTGCAAGAACTTCACGGAACTGGAGCTAAAAAGCTCTTTGGATTTGTGTGACTTGGGCTGATTCACGGAAAAGGAGACCATCTTCTAGCATCTCTTTCCATTGGTTCATGATTTTCTTTCAACCACAGAAAGATCGAAAGCCTTGATCCTCCTCACCCCTTGCTCTACCTACCCTGGTTTTCAGTATTCATGGGTTAGGGTACTATTCCTGGGCAATAGAGTGGGGATGGCTGGAAGCCAGGATGCCAGTCCCGGTCCATTCTCTGCATGGAGCATCTACCAGGTGCCAGGCAGCTGTGGACACAGAAGACAGCAGACATGCTGAGAGGCTTAGCATCCCAAGGAGTGTGGTTCTGTGATGGAGGTCTCCTCTCTCTTTGTCAGTCTTTGCAGCTGTCTGGAGAGAAAAGCCTGGGTTTGCAGACCCACAACATCAGAATGCCCACAATGCATTCTGTGGTGTGGTGCATGTGTGTGGGCCTCTCTAAATACCTCTGTCCTTCTCATAGGGTGACCGTGGTTTTGATGGCTTAGCCGGATTGCCAGGGGAGAAGGGCTACCGGGTAAGTGTTGATTCACTCAGTCCAGGGGGATTCTGTGCTGCAGAGAAGTTTCCAGGGAGGCCTCTCAAAGAACCTTCAAATCCCTGTTGTGTGGTTGAATCCCATGGATTCCAGAGTATTCACTCCAATGCGTCTGGAGGGCATGGGGATGGAAGTGAATGCCGAGGTGATTCTTCTGTGAATGGAGAGTCACCCCCCAACCAGGTGTGTGATCTGCACTTTAGTGAGAAAAGTCTGTCAGCCCACTCACTGGAGGAGTGTAAAGGAGAGAGGGGCCGCCATATTGGATGCAAATAACTTGCACATTACACATTTCTTTCAACAATAGGCTAGGGTTCTAGGCGAACTGTGTGCCATATGTGTGTGCACAGGATTTGCATGGGCACATTAATCCTCCAAATGTGTAAGTCCATCTCTGTTCTGCTGACTCTGTACCCTCAAGTCTCAGGTGTTTCAAAGGGCCGCCATTTTGAAAACTGCCAAGGAAACTTTGTACCAGTAACTGAACATCACAGGAGGCTGGGGACAATTGAAGAGGGTTGGGGTACCTTTAGGAACTGATGCCAGCAGTGCACAGGACACTGTCTTCAGCACCAGACACTGCTGTAGGAGCTCAGGCCGTGGCTGGAAGAGCCCACCTCTCTACATGAGGCTTTATAGCTGGTTTTGAGTCTCAGGCTCAGTAGAAGGAGGTTCCTGGGGCCCTGTCTGAGTCATCCTCGGACACACATCTTCACCCTCTATGGGTGGGTTTGGGTGTTTTGAAACACTGGCCAAGAACATGGAGCCTCTTCAGGGTGGGTCTAGGCCACCGATTTGGGATCAGGATGGAGTTCTGGAAGTGCTTCCCACAATGAACTCTGTCAGCTCCAGAACACTCCTGCCAGGCAGTAACCCATGGTCTGCACATACTGTCATCTACACTGAAGCCAAAGGCAGCTCAGCAGATGTGTCTCCCTTGCCCATTGTCTTAGGAGATGAGGGACTTGTCTGTTGTGTTCTGCTATACAAGGAGGGCTTCAAAAATTTTGCAGAAAAATTGAGTGGAAAGATAATTCATTTCCATGAACTTTTTGAAGCCCCCTTGTATTGGAGGTTTACATGCATGTGTGTGTGTGTACATGGGAGTGCAAGTTCCCCCAGTGGTCTGCCTGACCTTGACCCTGACCCTAATTGACTAGCAAGTGCCCTACCTCCTGGAAACTTGTGTTCCTATGATGAGAGCCCCGACTCTCCAGAGCGTATGATCCCTAAAAGGACCTTATCCAATGCCAGAAAAGCTTTAGATGACTTACTATGTGAACCTTCTTCCTAGGGTGAGCCTGGTCCTTCTGGCCCCCCGGGACCTCCAGGAGAAGATGGAGATAGGGTATGTATCCCAGCTTACCTCTCGTTGTATCTGCCTGCCCTGCCCCTCTGTGGTCTGGGCAGGACCATTGTAGATGGGATCCAAACATTTGGCTGAGGCCACCTGCATGCTGAGTTGCAGGCTAGGGTGGGAGGAGGAGGTTCTAAGCTTACAGGCAGCCTAGTGGTGAGAGCGGGGTGCCCAGAACGTAGAGAGAAGATTAGACCCCAGCCCACTATTTACGCTTTCACTGCTGTGGACACGTGGATCTCCAGGGTGGCTCTCAGCTGGCACAGGTGCACCACAGGGGCATGAATGTCCTGTGAAGGTGTCCGATGGAGGTGTCCAGGGTGGGAGGCTGGTGGGGCACATGTGACCAGGAGGATGAGACAGAAGCTGTTGTCCGAAGTGGGGTCAGAGGCCGGCCTGAGTCAGGCTTCTAGATGGTGTGTACCTCCCGGAATTTGCAGCATTGTCAGGTACAAGCTGCTGCTTGAGACTAAAACTCAATTCCACCAGGGCATAGAATGCACTGGATTGTGGTGTTCTAAGCCCCTCGTCCCCTACTCCCAGTCCTCACATCACAACTTTGGAACCTTAGGGGGTATTTTAGGGAAGCGACAGTTGACAAGAATGAGGAGCAGGTGGGCGTCAGAAGACAGGTTCCCCCAGTGTTCTGCCTGACCTTGACCCTGACCCTGAGCCTCTCTCCCATGTGGGCCTCAGTACGCTGCCTCTGCCTGTTAGATGAGGACGCAGAGGGGCTTTGCTATATGTCCCCCTGAATTCTGTGCTACTCAGAGGAGGTGTGTGTATCTATGTGTATGTGTCCACACGTGTGTGTGCAAATCTGGGCATGCGTGCATGTATACTGCATGTCATGTACATGTGTGTAATGTGTGAATGTGCTTGCATGTTTATGGGCATGCTGTATGGGTGTGCATGTGCATTAGTGCATATACACATGTTTACACATGTACTGTGTGAGCCACATGTGTGTATGTGTATGTGTGAATATGTGTGTGTAAACACACACATCTGAGTGTGCACATGTGCTGTGTGTGTGTTTGTAGTGTAAATGTATATGTGTGCATACAGTGTACAAGTGCATGTGCATGCATATGTGACTGCATTGTATGTGCATATATGGATCTGTATATGTGGTTATATAGTATATATGCTTATGAGTGTGTGTACATATGTGTATAGGAATGTTCCTTGTATGGGTGTGTTCAGAAGTGTGAACTCTGTGACTGTGTATACATGTGACTCTGCACCTCCCACCTGCAACATTCGCACACCTCGCACCACTGTGGCTGAGGGCATCTGGTCATCTGCTCAGTGAGTATAGTGTGAATGTGTGTGTGTGCAAGTGAGTGTGCACAAGTGTTTACTGTGTGAACATATGTGCATGTGTGTGATACATGAACATGTGTTCGTGTGTGTGAGTACACACAGGGGTGAGGTGTGTGAACATGTGTAGATGTATAAGCATGTGGTATATGAACATATGTGCATGTGAATATACACGAAGTTGAGCTGTGTGAACATGTGTGTGGATGTGTGATATATGAACATGCATGCATGTGTGTGCACATGAGGGTGAGCTGTGTGAATATGTGTTGTGTGTGGATGTGTGTGATATATGGACATGTGTGCATGTGAATACATATGAGAGTGAGCTATGTGAACATGTTTGCATGCAAATGTGTGTTATATGAACATGTGTGGATGTGTGTTATATGAACATGCATGTGGGCGTACGATATATGAACATGCGCATGTGATATGAACGTGTGTGTGTGGATGTGTGGTATATGAACATGCGTGCATGTGAGTGCACACTAGGGTGAACTGTGTTAGCACACGTGTGCCCGTGTGTGCTTGTGGTGGTGGGCAAGCAGAGGGCCCAGTGCACTGACGAGAGAAGCCAGGGTTGACAACATCTCCTGTGTGTGAACCCATCCAGATCTAGAAGGAACAGTTGGCCCTGGTCTGCTCTGGTCAGCGTGTCAGACCCTGCTGGAATCATCTGGTTCCTGGGGCTGGCCCAGGGACTGTATGATCCTCAGAGTCCGGGTCTCACCTCCTACCAGCAGCACCCACACACCTGGCAGGTCCTGGCTGATATGGGGCCAGGAACCCCGAGCAGCCTGTACCACAGGTCCCCACAACTGCCTCTTCTCTTTTCACAGGGTGACGATGGAGAAGTTGGGCCCCGAGGGCTGCCTGGGGAACCCGTAAGTCTGCTGCCACATCACTGGGGAGCACAGTCTAGAACGGGCATGGAGCAGAGACTAAAACAGTGGAGCACCCCAACAGCCCCAGGGTCCCCCTGGAAAGAAGGAATGGGCACATGGGAAAGTGGGCGGGGTGGAGTGGGTGAGGAAGCCAGACCACATCATAGGGACTCGAGTTCCAGGCTGCATCACGGTGGCATGGGGGCCTCCAGTCTGCAGTCCGGGGGCTCAGTCAGCTGAGTTGTGAGGGTCTCACCTTCCAAGGCAAGAGCCCTCAGTAGCCTGCTCTGACCCGGGCATGGGACAGTCCCTCAAACCCACTTTGTCTCAGCACATGTCCTCAGTCACTTCTGAGCTGCTGCTTTTCAAGCACCCCTCCCTCCATGCCCTCCTTTGGTGGGTGGATTGATGAGCCACACACCCCCCCACAGTTATACATGTGAAAGAGGGTGAGGGGGATCCTTGCGGGCTCCTTAGCACTGAGCCCCACACTCACTATGCACTTAGCTGCTGAAGCAGCTTGCTCAACCAGCTCGCTCTGAACGCACGTCTAAGCTACACCTTCTGGGCCGTTAACTTATAAATCACACTTAAGAGACTCGCTATTAAAACCATGAAGGCAGCACTTAAATGGCCATGAATGTGGGCAGGATTTCTCATCCACAGAATCTCAAACTAGTTTATAAAATGCCGCGCACTTGGATCCTTGGGCCTTGGTCCTCAGCTCTGTAGCTCCGCAGTTGGCTGGTGCTGTCCTCTGTCCGGGAAGGGAGTGTCCCTGCTCGGTCATCTCTCTAGGAACCCTGACAGACTGTCCCTGCTGAGACCCCATTTCACCCTCCCTGTCCCCCTGCACCCTCCAACTGTGATATCACCCCTATTGCCCCTGGGTGGACCCCAGCCTGAGACCTGAAAGGGCCTCTCTCTCTTCTTGAAAGGAGCCCTAGTGGCACAGCGGGTTAAGTGTTAGGCTGCTAACTGAAGGTTGGCAGTTCAAATCCACCAGCCGCTCCTTGGGAGACAGATGTGCTTCTGTAACCATCACAGCCTTGGAAGACCTGTGGGGCAGTTCTGCTCTGTCCTGTAGGTGGCACTGTGAGTCGGAATTGACTCAGCAACAGTGGGCAGTGTTTTATTTTTGGTCTCTCCTTGAGGATGCCCCTTCAGCCTCTGTCTGGACTTCCCTGTTCCAAGCACTCCCTTCCCTCTAAGTCCCAGTGCAGAGGTGGGGGAGTGGGGAGTGCCAGAATACAGGCAGGGTAGAGAGGGAGAGGGAGGGACTGAGGGTCCAGGGTTTGTCCTGAGTGTGGGGGTTGGGATGAGCATCCTCTCTGACTCTTGCTCTGCCCTCTTGCAGGGTCCTCGAGGTCTGCTTGGGCCAAAGGGGCCTCCGGGCCCTCCTGGACCTCCGGTAAGTCCTGCTGCCGCTTTACTTGTCTTGGCCCCTGATCAGCCACTGAGCTAGTTAGTGGTCTACTCAGACCTCCTGGCCCCTCATCTGAGCTGACTGCTTGTGTACCTTAGCAGGCTTCTGAGCCCAGATCGAAAGCCCCAGACAGCCCTCTCCTGCCCGGAGAACAGTGCCATTCATGTTACAAGTACTAACTCCAATTCCGTTTCCTCCCATGTGAAAACACTCGCGTTGGCTGGGGGGTAGGGACTACCCCCTGACCCCTCAGTCTCCTTAGCAGCTAAGCTGAGGTCAGTCCTGGTGATCTGCTGAGAGGGGGCAGGTTTAGGATCCAGCCTCCCCCTTTCAGTAATGGTGCCCCACCATCGGATACACTTGGTGGGGGACAACTTCCTTCTCAGCTCCATGAGCTCCTCTGTATTCAGCCTCTTTCTTCCTAACCCCTCAGGGTGTGACGGGCATGGATGGACAGACTGGGCCGAAAGGAAACGTGGTGAGTCCCGGGGTCCCTGGGCAGGATCTCTTGACACGGGGGCACATTACTCTCAGAACGGTCAGCAAGATTTCCAGCGCCCCTAGAGTGCTACCATTGATGTGTGAGCTCCTTGTACCTAAAGCCAAGCAAGCCCCTGTGCCCACTCAGGCGAGCACACGGCTCCTGGACAGTGCCCAGTGCACATGGGGGGTCAGATGCCCCCACAGAGAAGGCTGTGGCCTCACTGTGCACCTTAAGGGCATTTGGAAGACTATTTAGGAGTCCCAGGGTGGGGGCACATGTGAGTGTCTGGGTTGCTCATGGAAATGTCAGTGGTTTGAAGCACCCAGAGGTGCTTCGGAAGACAGGTCTGGCTTTCTGCTCTGGAAAGGTTACAACATTGAAAACCCCCTCTGGCTACACGGGGTCTAGGACCACTGCTGTTTTAACTGGTGAGAGACTTGGGATGATCGGAGGATATTCTGCCAAATAAAATATTTTGGACATTTTTTTTGCACATTTGCATAAACAAACTCATGCTTTTTGGTGGTGATGATGTGCCACTGAGTCAGTTCTGACTCTCAGCAGTCCACTAGAGGGTTTCTGAGACTGTAAATCTTTATGGGAGCAAAGATGAGAAAGTACCATCTTTCTCCTGCAGAGTGGCTGGTGAATTTGAACTGCTGACCTTGCTGTTAACAGTCCAACATGTAACCCAGTTGTTGTTATGTGCTGTGGAGTCGGTTCCAACTCATAGAGACCCTGTACAGGGTTTCTGAGGCTGTAAATCTTTACAGGAGCAGAAAGCCTCATCTTTCTCCCGCAGAACAGCTGGTAGTTTCGAACTACTGACCTTGAGGTTATCAGCCCAATTCGTAACCACTACACTACCAGAGCTCCTTACCTGGTATAATATCAGTTCTAGACTGGCCTCTGGCCAGGTCTTGTCATGTGGGCCAATCTGGAGCTATTTGGTACAGTTAAGAACAGATTGGGAGGACAGGAGGACAGGTGGTCAGGATGGGGGTGGTGGAGTGACCCCAGGATCAGTGCCCCAGCCCCCTCCTCCAATACTCCCTGCGGTGTCTTTGCTTTTGTTTCCTGTAGGGTCCCCAGGGAGAACCCGGCCCCCCCGGCCAGCAGGGTAATCCAGGTGCCCAGGTAAGTGAGCTTTCATCAGGAGGCGGGAGGGAGGAGCAGGTGTCCTGCCCTGGGAACTAGCAGCCCCTGCACTCTGCCCTCTGCAGCCTGCCTGGCTACGGTGCCCTCAGCAGGACGTGACCAGGCTCGGCTGGCCTGGATGGGTGATGGAGGGGGGCATCTCTGTGTCCTCTGTGCCCTGACCTCTCCCTCTTGTTTTTCCTCTCACAGGGTCTCCCTGGACCTCAGGGTGCAATCGGGCCTCCAGGAGACAAGGTATGGGACCTGCGTGGGTGGAGAGCTGATGGGCACAACCAGGCCTGGTGGCCCCCCGAGGCTCAGCAGCTCAGGAAGCGAGCTGTGAGGAAGAATTTTGTCTTTCTCACATTTATGCCACCATCGGGCTGTTCACGCTCCCTCTAGATGTGTCTAAGGCTGCCAGAGGCAGCAAAAGGGAAACTGTGTTTAAATCTGAGCTGTTCATTATTTATTAGAAACTAATTTAGCAGCCTGGTTTGCATGTGTCTCTGAGTGTGTCTGTGTCTCTGTTACCTGTGTGTATCTGTTCTCTCTGTGTGTATCTGTGTGTGTCTGTGTGTGTGTGTGTCTGTGATATCTGTATGTGTGTATATCTGTGTGTTTGTGTGCATTTGTGTGTGTCTATGCATATCTGTGTGTGTGTCTCTCTGATTGTGTCTGTGCCTTTGAGTACATGTGTCTGTGTTTACCTCAGTGTGTCTGTATGTGTCTTGTGTGTCTTTGTCTGTCTCTGTACGTGTTTCTCTCAGTGTGTCCTCGATGTGTGTCTAAATCTCACAGTCCTAGACATGTCTTCAGCACCTAGGCTGTGCCCTGAGTCTGGGGAGTGAGCCTCAGAGCCGGGGCAGGTCTCTCTGATGCTGTGGTCTCTCCCTAGACACTAGCTATCTTAGTTAATTCCCAGTAGTTAGAATCCCTGGAGGGCTTGTCTAAACACACATAGATTCAGAGGCCCAGGTTCTGACTATGAAGGGGAAGGGTGGGGCCCAGGAACATACATTTCTAACAGGTTCCCTGGGACACCCCTGCTGGTCCTCAGGGACCACACTTTGAGAACTGCTGCCTCAGATGTGTACTTATGGAGTCTTGTGTCTGTTCTAGGGCCCCTTGGGTAAACCTGGACTCCCAGGGATGCCTGGCGCTGATGGACCCCCGGTGAGTACCCATGCCCACCTGGCTGGAGACTCAGGTACAAGGCCGCTCCCCTTCTTTGCTGCGGGTGAGGGGGTGGTGAGCCTCGCTTACTCTTCTCCAGCTCTGATGATGCGCCCCATCTGGTGGAGAGTTTGATCATTCAGGGGCTCGGGTTTGGGGTGCACTTTTCATCACCTGTTCAAACCAAAGGGTAGGCACGTCCCTCATCATTGGTGTGTGCAGTTTAACTCCCAGAGCTCTGGTGGGCTGGTCACTTGAACCATTGGGGCACTGGGGTCCCAGAGCGGGAATGTGCCACGGTGTTTGAAGGGTCAGGACAGGGTGTGGCGTGTGTATTTTTGGTATTCATGCACCAAGGTGGGGGTGATTAACACTTTTGCAATGTGTGAGCACGCAGCTGTGGGCCAGATTTGATACCTCCTCGAAATAGCCAGCTAGTGACAGAGCCAGTCTGTGATGAGGGAGCAGAGGGTGAGGAGTAAGGGATGGGTGTGTGCCACTCGGTGCCCACCTCCTCCTCCTCCTCCATTGGCTGCTGCTGGGCGTTTAGAGTATTCGGTAAATAAGATGAGCTAAATTAATTATTTTTGACATATCCTACTTTGGTGTTTTAATAATCCCATTTAAAAGGCTCCACGCAGAAGTTAACTACGTTAACAGTTAGCTGGTGACAGTTTGATGCACGACCATCTATTCCTGTCTCCAACAGCCCAGAGTCAGTTTGGTCTGAGACTCCCATGTCATATGACCATCTTCTTCCCTGACCCAAAAGATCATGGCCATGGCCTTGTCTGAATGGACCAACTTCTTTGGGGACCCCCACCCCCCACCCAGTCACCAGCCCTCTGGGCACTTAGTACTGAGCGATGATTGTTTTGAGATGGGTTGTTTGTAGCTTTTAATTTACATTTATGTGTAATTGTGTGTTCTAGTTACAAAAATAGCATGTTGTCATAGAAAATTAGGAAAATAAGATGGCAGCAACAGAGAAACCAGCTCGGTTGTGTTTCTGAGACTCAGTCACCAGAAGCAGGTGGAAGTGAATAACCTTCCAGCTGTGTCTTTTCCATCCTATCTTGTAGCATTTAATGGGAGTGGATCCTGCAGGGAGGAGACCCTGATGGGGGTGGGATGGGTCCTGAAATCTTCTTCCCCAATTTCAGACCTCCAATGAGTTGGGGTTTGGGATACACCAATAATCTCCTTTCCTATTCTGTGGGATATACCTTCAGGATACCCTTCTGCTCTCAGAACCAGCTGGCACCCCACACAGACTTTAAACCTCATTTTTCCCAGTGGATATTTAAACTTTAAAATAGGCAGGTTCTTTGGATGCCGCTGGAGGATGGCTATGCTGACCCACTGTTCTTGTTGTAAGGTGCTGTTAGGGTGGTTCTGACTCATAACTGTTGCAGGCACAGTGAACAAAACACTGCCTGGTCCTGTACTGTCCTCCCAATTGTTCCTGCTTGAGCTCACTGCTGAAACCTTTGTGCCAATCCAGCTCATTGGGAGGTCTTTCTCTTTTTCATTCACCCTCCACTTTACCAATCAGGAGGTCCTTTTCCATGGACTGGTCTCTTCTGTTAACATGCCCAAAGTATGAATGATGAAGTCTCACCGTCCTGGCTTTTAGGAGCTTCCAGCTATTCTTCTTCCAAGACAGATCTGTCTACTCTTCTGGGGTTCATGTATATATTCAATATTCTTCTCCATCATTTAAATGTGCTAATTCTTATTCATTGTCCAGCGTTCACATGCAAATGAGATGATTGAAAACACAGCACTTTAAAGAGGTCTTGTGCAGTGGGACTTCTTGACTGCCACTTGTCCTTGGTCACTAATTTGAATTGTCGTTGTTAAGTGCTGTTGGTGATTTCTGACCCATAAGGACCCTGTATAGGGTTTCCTAGAGCAGCTGGTGAGCTTGAACCACCAACCTTGCAGTTCAAACAGCTTTGCAGGCTGTTAACACATTAACACACAGCACCACATCAGGACTCCAATTTGCATTAAAGGTGCTTAAAAACAAAGCTGAAAAAAGACCAACACTCCATGTCTACAAAGAGAAGCAGATCCACTTTTCTTATGCAAAGTTGAAAGAAGAAGAAGAAGAAGAAAAGAGAAAACATTCTCATTGACAAAGGCAACCAAAAACAAAAATAAGGAAACAGTTGCTATTGAGTTGACTGTGATGACTGGGTTCACCACTGTTGTTTTTTGTTTGTTTGTTTGTTTAGCTTTTATTGTGAGGTTTACATGGAAGAACATCAGCTTTACACTAATCCTATTCTATTTCGTTACATTGCAATGATTACAATCCCCTTCATACATCATCAAATAACCAAAGGGTAAACCACACAGACCTGCTTCCAGGCAGTCAGCACACAGCTCCTCTCCCTCCCTGAGTCCAGTGTCCCCAGCTGCTCCATCTGTCCATGTCATCATCTCTGTCTCCATCCCTGGCATCACTGCCTCTCTGGGTAGGGTCACACTCTCCGCTCTTCTCACTTGATGGTCCCAGGGACATCTGCTCCTAGGCTGCAAAATTCATCACTCTCCTCCTTTTGTCAAAAACCATCTACCTCTATATTTCCTACCCTCACAGTCAGCCCTGATGGCAATTATTCACTATTGGACCTCAGAAGTCTTATCCCCATTTTTTTTCGCCAGCCCAGTCCCAACAGATTGGAAATCATTCAGTGGTGATTCTACCTTCCCCTGACCTGTCTGGAACTAGACTCCCTCTTGAAAGCTTGTAAGCCAGTCACTTCTTGCCTTTATGCTCCCCTCCCCCATTTTGAGTAGCCAATGTCTAAGGAGCTCTGGTAGCGTAGTGGTTATGAATCGAGCTGTGAACCTTAAGGTCAGCGGTTCGAAACTACCAGCCGCTCCGCGGGAGAAAGATGAGGCTTTCTACTCCCGTAAAGATTTACACCCTCGGAAACCCTGTACAGGGTCGCTATGGGTCGGAACCGACTCGATGGCACTTAACAACAACAACAACAACAATGTCTATGTTGCCCATCCCTGTCAACCCTGTGTACCACGGGTATGGGAGTTATCCTCGCTGTAAAGATTTGTTCCCTTTTTTGAGCTACTACATCCATAAGTATAGGTCAAGTTCATCAAATTGTAGCAGGTTACTCTTTTTTTCTTCCCTCTTCTTTCTTCTTCTAGTCAAGTTCTGATCATCCAGCTATTGAAGCCAGGTCAAGTGGGTACTATCTGCAAGTGTGGGTGTTCTTGTGCATCTCCCCTCACTTCATATCAGCTGGATGCTTCACTCTCCGCTCTAGTCCTCTGCGGCCATGTCACTGCCTCTGGTCCCAGGAGTCCTTGGGTCTTGACATACTGCTGGCCATCCAGGTCTCCACACGGGTTCACAGGGGTCTATTGGATGTGGTCGGGCTTAGCTCTCAACTTCATTGCTGTTTTTTCCCCCTCTTCCCCTTTTTGGTGACCAGTGTGGTTATCAGCCAGACCACATGCCTATTCATGTATTCCCCTTGAGTCTCAGTCCTGGAAGGGGGTTTGATGTGAGGGGTCCTGATCACTTGTCTTGATGGCTCCCAGGCAAACAGCTTACTTGTTCTTGTAGTAATCAATCAGACTGCCATTATTGTTTCGGATTTTTCCTGCCTGTCTTTCTTTCACGAAGTATCTTCTGTTCTTCTAGCCACACCAGGCTGGTCTACTTGTCCTCTCCAGTGGAAATTTCCTACCTCAGTCAGTTCTGGATGGGGTTCTGGATTCCACCTATGGTCTTGTGCAATGTAAAGGCTCAGCAGGAAGCCTCTTTCACTGGGCAACTGCTAGCCCCCTTTAAGGTATTCCAATCAGTTATAGGCAGAAGACGGACTTTTTTATAAGCTTTCTGTAGTGATGTTTCTGGCTATTCCTTTCTCCGCCCCCACCTCAAGTGTCTATTTTACAATGGTAGGCAAGGGAAACCAAGATTCAAAAGGTAACCAAGTATCTTAACATGATTCCCCTCTTTTACCCCTTCAAACCATGCCTCAATCCTTGTATCCGGGAGCCCTGTTGTTCCAAGGTTGTGCATACACCATAATTTACCTCTGTCCCACTTTGCCCATGTGAACCTGCCTAACTGTTCTCCCATCAGTCTTGTTCTTCCATTCCCCTCCCCCTTCTTGTGTATTGTCCCCCCTCCCCTGCCTCCAACTGACCCAAGGTATCCTGTGTTTATT